>NC_092713.1:195179542-195481775 GCF_047496885.1 Scyliorhinus torazame | reverse complement strand
CCCAAAGATATGTAGAGTAGGTGGATTGCCGACACTCAATTGCCCCGTAATTGGAAAAAATAAATTGGGCACTCTACATTTATAAAAAGAAATGACAGAGCCGGTCAGAAGGGCTGAATGGCCTCCTCCTGCTTCTCAGTCCTACATTCCTAAGTCCTGCAACTCACTTCCCAGCGAGCGTACCAGCACCAGATGGACTACATACATACAAATAAATATATTCATCCACGTGTGAGCACTAGACAAGCTCTAACTTGAAGGATGATTAGTTGAAGGTTGTATGCAACAAGGCATGATTTAATTCATAAATTTGGTTTGGAACTTTCATTGTTGTTAGCTTTTACTTTTGTGTTGAGGTCAAGGGGACGTGATGGTCCACGAAGGAGAGAAGTTAGGGCATCTGGATTTAATGGTGAATAAGCAATTGGGTTGATATTACTGGCACTGCATTTGAATTAAGTTCTTCATGTACATCCTGGGCAGAAAACGAATGTCTTGCCTCCCTTCCTCTTCTTCACCACCCATTTCCTTCTCTTTCTTTCTCTAGTAGCCTGTTCTGGTTTTAGTCTTTGCTGTTTCTCCTAGTCATGCTTAATACCAAGAGGATAGCCCAATATTGCCCCCGTGTCTGGGTTCAACTGCTTTGTGAGGCCAGAATGAGGCCAGAAAAGTCTACCTCAGCACATGCCACACCATTCCCTGACAACCCATGAAATAACTATGGAAAACACTGAAAACATTATTGATGGCACTATTTTCGTGCTTTGTGTCCTTCTGGAGGACATTAATTGTGCGCACACTAACCTCGATGCCAACGTGCCATCCAATGAGCATCAGGAATATACATGTGCACACCACAGATGCAATTTTTGAACTCTAAAGGCACTCGCAATACCCCAAAAACAGGCACGACTAAGTTTAATTCCATCTCCTGCCCTGTGTTTAGGCATGCTGATGCTATAGTGTTCACATTTCTCATGTTTATCTGCCCCAATTGACTTCTGTAATTCGGGTGCAAAACAAATAACTGACTCAAGTGACCAAGGAAGCCAAAGTCCATGAAGTGATTTTTTTTCTTCCTCATGTTAACTTTAGTGAGTGCTGAGCCTTGATTCATTATTAATTGCCCTGGAATGGCCGACACGTTATCTTCCTTCTTTACTGTGATCACTGATACAAAGCAATTATTCAACATGTCTGCAATTTCCTTTATTTCATTTCAATATTACTGACATCTGCATGCGTGACCTTCTACCGGGGGCTGTACACCTCCGAGCCCCCCTGAGGTGGACTCGGGGAAGAAGCAGTTCCTCGACGTACTGGACATGCCGGTTGTGGGGGAAGAGAAGAGACGAGGCCTGGAAGCACCATTAGAAATAGGGGAAGTCACGGAGAGCATCAACTCCGTGCTGGCGGGGAAGGCGCTGGGGCCAGACAGATTCCCAGTGGACTTCTACAAAAAATTTGTGCCAGCACTGGCCCACACCTGCGGGAGATGTTCGCAGACTTGCTAGTAATGTGCACCCTGCCACCCACACTGGCACAAGTCTCAATATCGCTGATACCCAAAAGGACAAAGACCCGACTGAGTGCGGGCCTACAAATCCATTTGATACTCAAACTAGGTGCAATGATCATGGCAAAGCGGCTGGAGAGTTGCGTGCCAGGTATGGTGATCTCTATGTGTGCATGTACACAAAGGATAATGTGCACCGGACCAACAGGGGTATAAAAGGCAGTCACATTGGATCTCTCTCTCTCTCTTGGGTGCACTGTGATCAAAGCAACAGCAGACTAGTTTAGATGGCCAGTGGAGTTACGTATAGTTACCATAGTTAGATCTTGTTAACCTTATCACTAGTATCAAAGTTAAAGTAAAGAGCACATGTAAATATTGTTGTAGTTACTCAATAAACTTTTTGTTACCACTGGAAGAGTTTGAATCTTCTTCATCGGGATTCAGAATACCTCATCACTAACCAAGGTTTGAATGGCACATGTTACCTACCACACAGGTAACAAAACACCAGGTAGTCGCGGAGGACAAAGACGGGCTTTGTCAAGGGCAGGCAACTAACATCGAACATCGGGCACCTTCTGAGTGTCAAAATGACCCCATCTGGGGACAGAACACCAGAGTGATCATCTCCTTGGACGCAGAAAAGGCTTTCGACAAAGTTGAGCGGAAGTACCTCATAAGGTACTGGAACGGTTTGGGTTCGGACCAGGGTTCACCTCCTGGGTGAAACTACTGCACAGCGCTCCCATGGCAAGAGTACAGGCGCACACCACCAGTTCTAAATATTTCCAGCTGCACAGAGGCATGAGACAGGGATGCCAGCTATCCCTGCTGCTGTTTGCTCTGGTAATCGAGCCACTGGCGGTCACCCTCAGAACAGCGAAGGGGTGGAGAGGTATCTAAAGGGGAGACAGAGAGCGTAGAGTCTAACTCTACGCGGATGATCTGCTTCTCTACATCTCAAACCCCCAGACCAGCATGGAAGGGATAACAAAACTGCTCAAGGATTTTTGAATCTTCTCGGGTTACAAGCTTAACCTGAACAAGAGCGAGATCTTCCCAGTGAACCCGCAGTGGGGAGGGACAGAGTTGGGGGACTGCCGTTCAACCAAGCCCAGACCAAATTCCGCTACTTGTGGATCTAAATAGCCCACAACTGGACGCAGACACGAGGAGAATGTGCAAACTTCACACAGACAGTGAAGTGGGGACGGGATCGAACAACGGATCTCAGTGCCGTAGGCAGCAGTGCTAAGCATTGCACCACCGTGCCGCCTGTATCTTTTTAAAAGAAATTCAGAGTACCCAATTATTTTTTCTAATTAAAGGCCAATTTATTGTGGCAAATCCACCTACCGTGCACATCTTTGGGGTGTGGGGGTGAGACCCATGCAGACATGAGGAGACTGTGCAAACTCCACACGGACAGTGATCCGGGGCCGGGATCCCCAAGGCCTTTTTTCAACACAGTCGACAAACTAATCATGGCATTTATGTGGGGAGGGGGAAGAAACCAAGGATCCAAAAGATGGACCTACAAAACTTACAGTTCTACCACTGCATGGCCACTGCGGAGAGAGTGAGGGGATGGGTGAAGGAACTGGGAGCAGAATGGGTGAAGATGGAGGAGAGTTCCTGCATAGGGGCGTCCTTCCGAGCCCTAGCCACAGCCACTCTCCCATCCCTCCCGCCAAACACTTGAGGAGCCCACTGATAGTAGCCATGCTCCAGACGTGGCAACAATTCGGCCTAACACAAATGCCCACCATGGCCCCCATCTGCAACAACCACAGGTTTACTCCTGCAATAATGGGCGCCACCTTCAAAAGATGGAGACAAGACAAGGGGACACTGACGGTTAGGGATATGTACAAGGACAATAGAGTAACGACCCTGGGGGACCTCATGGAGAGGTTCCAATTACCAAGAGGAAATGACCTGAGATACATTCAGGTCATAAACGTCCTCTGTAAGGTAATAATGACATACTCCCAAATACCAGGGCACTCGTTAATGGAAGAACTGGGGTCACGGGCGAGCGGGGGAAGGGAAACTGTGCAGACTTGTCTGGGCGACTGCTGGAGGAGGTACGCTCCCCCGTGGATGAGGCAAGGAAAAAATGGAAGGAGGAACTAGGCATAGAGGTATGGGGTGGACTCTGGATTGAAGTACTGCACAGGGCGAACTCCACCTCCACATGCGCAGGGCTGGGCCTAACGCAGCTAAAGGTGGTGCAATAAGCGCACTTAACTAGATCCTGAATGAGTGGGTTCTTTCCGGAGGGGGAGAATAAATGCAAAAGGTGCCAACGTGGCCCTGCCAATCACATTCACATGTTCTGGCTCTGCCCCAGACTTATCGGGTACTGGACAAAATATTTTGAGGTGATGTCCAGGGTTGTGGGAGTGACAGTGGAGCCGTGCCTAAAAGTGGCGGTTTCAGATCAGCTAGAACTCTTTATGGGGTGGGGGACCGTGCTTTAGCCTTTTCCTTCCTGATTGCCCGCCGGAGAACCTGCTCGGTTGGCGATTACCAACACCACCCAAAGTTGAGACTGGCTGTCCGACCTGGCGGAATTTCTCAGGCTGGAGAAAATAAAATTTGCCATCCAGGGGTCAGAAGAGGGCTTCCACAGGGTGTGAAAGCCATTCACCAACTTGTTCCAAGATCTGTTCATAGGGGGGTGGGGGTAAGACACAAACAAGCCACGGGAAAAAGAGGAAGAGGGGAAAGGAGTTGAATGGAGGGGGGGGGGGGGAGGCAAAGGCATGCAAAGAAAACAAGAGGGACAAGGGACAAGATGCGTGGGGAATGATCTGAGGGCAAACTGAAGCCCAAACTAAATTGTAAATAGACACTTGTAAATATGGGCTCTGGCCATACTGGGGATTGTAACAGATGTACGCCATCTAAAGGGGGCCCATGGCCACAGTGGGAGGGAAGACAATTACCTGTAAATATATGTGCTGATTTCTGCCTGAATTTTTTATTTTCCTTTATTGCATGGTTTTGTAATATGTAATTTATGAGTCATGAAATATAAGATGAGATAACCCATAAAAACATTTAAAAAAAATATTCATGTCTGTTTGTAAAAGGTGATATTTCATTTCTTCTTCCAATATAATGGTAAAATGTATTTGTGTTAATTTTGATATTCTTTTCAAATTTCCTCTCATATTCCTTTTTGCAGCTCTCACTATCACTTTTATGGTTTTAATTCTTTATATCGTTTCCATTTCCCAAGATCTACACTATTCTTTGCATCTCTCTATGCTCTTTCCTTTAGTTTTATGCTATCTATCATCTCTTTTGTCAACGATAGCTGTTTTATTTGTGAAATAGAACTCTTGCTCCAGTGAGAAATATAATAATCTTGTGTTAAGGTTTTTGAACACCCCTTACCATTCATCTGTTGTTTTACCTGGTAACTGTTTTGACGAGGGACCTTTTTCAGTCTTTGTCTCATCTCTTTAAAGTTAGCTGCACCAAATCTCAAATCTTAGCAACTGTGTTAAGTTTCCCCTTTCCAAAGCAGGATTAGATTTCATCATATTACAATCACTTTTTGCTAAACTTTCCCTTGCTATTAAATTATTAACTAGGTGTCGCCATCTTTGTAAGGTTTGGGGTAAGGTTTGGATCCTCGTCCCAGAAAACTACCTTGTATGGGTATTTAAGAAATTCTCTATTGTATCTTTCCAACTCAAGCTACTCTGCTTTCTAATTCACATGAATATTAAAGCTTCCCATTACAACAACTTTGCTATAAACCACTCTAATCTCTGAATTAATACATTCTGCCATTACATTTGCTGCTATCAGTAGGCCTGTAGATAACTTCCATTAGCATTAAATTCTCTCTTATTCCTTCACACTAACCATAAAGTCCCTGTTGATTGCTTCCAATACCTCTATTCTCTCTTACTGATGCTGTAATGGCATCTTTAATCTCCAAAGCGCCTCCTCTTCCTGTTTCTCTATCGCCTCTAAAGACCTTACAGCCTGGAATACTTAACTTCATATCAGGAAGCAAAGTCATTTTCATGGTGTTTTATTGCACTGTTTTAAGTGATTTTTAAAAAATCCTCACTAAGAGCTGGTCTGCATTTTCTGTCTATTAATGCATTTTGATGGCATTAGAATGACTCACATTAAAAATTGAAAAGCTTTTCCAGTTGCAGATTCTTAAAAGTGAAGTGCCTGATGTGCATGAATAATGGTTAGATGGCTTGAAACATTAATTTTCACACTTAGATAAAGAAGATATAGTCAGAGCGTGCTGCTTTCCTTGGATCCCGATTCCTTATCTGAGGGGCGGGATTCTTCGGCCTCCTGACCGCATGTTTCCTGGCAGTGGGAGGCGGCACGCGATTCGCGGGCGGCGGGATTCTCTGCTCCTGCCGTTGTCAATGGGAATTCCTATTGAAATGACCCCACGCTGCCAGGAAACTTATGTGGGCTTATGTGGGGGGCGGGGGGGGGGGGGGGGGGGGGGGGGCTGCTGGCGGGACCAGAGAATTCCACTGCCAGCGAAGTGCTGCAGAATTCCAGCCCTAATGTTTACCTTCTATGTTCATGAGGTAGACCGGATATTTAGGTCAAAAATGAACATTGGCGAAACGGTCACAATTTCAACCCTAAGTTCCCTACACTGTCATATGAAAGCCCACCCTCTCCAATGGGTAATGACTAGATCCAGCAGGCTTTTAAACTAACATGCCAGATGAAAAATGCTGGGGAGCATGTTTCCTTCAGTGGTAACGTAGTCCCTTTATTCTAGATGAGTACTATTCTCTCTTTCTCTCAGTGCAGTGGATGAATCAGATATTGTGCAAGAAATACACAAACCTCTTTGTCACCATGACTGGAATCAGACCTGCAACAGCTTCTGTCATTTCTGTCACTGTGCAAAACTTCACCGTATGTTCCTTCAACTTCCATTTTTTTCTACCCGTCTCCCCTCAAATGCATTCCAAGTAGATCTCATCAATGAGACCCCCTTGAATTCTGATCCCTTAACCCTATTCCCACCAACCTGCTCATTGTCCAACTTTCCTCCCTGGCCCAAGTGTTGGCTGGTATTGTTTACAGTTCAATCTCCTCAAATACCATCACCCGCTCTTTCAAATTTACTGAGATCACCCCTCTCCTCAAAAAACAATCCTTGACCTGTCTTTGCAAACTAACCAGCCCCTCCAATTCCAACTTCACTTTCCTCTCCCAAGTCCTTGAACACGTTGTTGCCTCCCAAATCTGCGTGCATCTTTCCCAGAATTCCATGTTTGAATCACTCCAATCAGGTATCTCCCATCCTCACCACAGTGGTAAAATAGCTGTTACCAAAGTCATAAGTGACATTTATCATGAGTGTGACTCTGGTAAATAATTCCTCCTCCTCTTTCTCAACCTCTTTCAAGTCTTTGAATCCATCGTCCAGCTGGGTGGGACAAAACAAAGCCTGGTTCCATTCATATATATCTAATCCTAGCAATGGCTTTTCTTCCCATTCCTACACTATTACCTCTGGAATCTCCCAGGGTCTAACCTTGGCCCCATTTATTTCTCACCTGGATGTTGCCCTCAGATATATCTGGCGGAATTCTCTGTTTCAGACATTTTAATAAGGCAGGGTCCACATGTGTGCTGACAACAGCCAGCTCTACCTTATAACATACTCTTTTGACTGTCCCTAAGTTGTCGAAGTGCTTCAAGCACTGGATGAGCAGACATTTCCTCACTAAGTATTTGGCAGACTGTAGCCACTGGTTTTGGCCTTTGCCACATAATCCCTACTCTGATTAGGCTTTGATTCCATTCCTCTCCCAACTGTCTAAGACTAAACCATACCGTTCACAAAGTTGTTGTCTTTTTGAATTGAAGACATGCTTCTGAAACCACATTGCTGATCACTGGACCAAGACCACCTTCGGACCATTATCTGACTCCACCCCTGCTTCAGAACATCTGCTGCTAATCTTTCTTCTGTGCCTTTTCGACCTCTAAACTTGGCTATTCTACCACTCTTGGCCACGTCCCGCATTCTACCCTCCATAAACTTGAGGTCGGCCAAAACTCAGCAGCCCATGTCTTAACTCACACCAAGCCCCGTTCACCAATCACCCCACACTTGCCACCTTAAATTGGCTCCCAGTTGCGCAAAGCCAGAGTTTGAAAATTCCCATTCTCATTTTCAAATTCACCCCTGGCCTCGGCCTACCCCATCTCTGCAACCTCCTGCAGCCTTACCATCCTGCAAAATCTCTGCACTCCTCCAATTCTAGCTTCTTGTACATCCCCAATTTTAGTCACTTCACCGTTGGAAACCATGCCTTCAGCTGCCTGGATGCTGAACTTTGAAATTCGCTGCTTACACCCGCTGGTCTCCTCTCTCTGTTCTTTGCAGATGTTCCTTAAAATCTTTTTGAACAAACGTTTAGTCATCTGTTCTAACATTTCCTGTTGTTTTTTGTAAAAATTAATTTATGGGATGTGGGCATCGCTGGCGAGGAGACCATTTATTGCCCATCCCTAGTTGCCCTTCAGAAGGTGGTGGTGAGCTGTCTTCTTGAACCCCGTCAGTTCCCATGCTGTAGGTACATCCACAGTTCAGTTAGGGAGGGAGTTCCAGGAGTTTGACCCAGCGACAGTGAAGGAACCCATCCATTGACTCTATCTACACCTCCCGCTGCCTTGGGAAAGCGGGCAGCATGATCAAAGACCCTCCCACCCAGCTTACTCACTCTTCCAACTTCTTCCATCGGGCAGGAGATACAAAAGTCTCAGATACAAAAGAACAGGTCAGAACAGATTCAAAAACAGATTCCTCCCTGCTGTTACCAGACTCCTAACCGACCCTGTTATGGACTGACCTGATTAATTGTACATTCCTGTATGGTCTACCCGATGAAAGGGTAGCAATCAAGCCGGCTACTTTGTCCTGGATGGTGTTGAGCTTCTTGAGTGTTGTTGGAGCTGCACTCACCCAAGCAATTGGAGAGTATTCCATCACACTCCTGACTTGCACTTTGTAGATTGCGGACAGGTTTTGGAGAGTCAGGAGATGAGTTACTCGTCACAGGATTCCTAGCATTTAGCTCATTGAATCAAATTTTGTTTGATAAACACGCCTGAGAAGCACCTTGGAATATTAAAGGCACTATATAAATGAAAGTCTCTATTGCACTCTATGAAATGTCTTTACCATTTTAATCATCTTGATCAGATCGCCCCTCAATCTCTCAACTTCTAGAGATTATAAAGCAAGTTTAAGCAAGCTGCCAGCATAATTTAACCTCACTCCCTCTGTGGCTAAAGATTCAGAGACCAAAGACTCACCCTGAGGAACAGCGGAAAGCCACGACCATAATAGCCGACAGCAAAATAATCCGGAGTCGGCCGCAGGATTTTCATGATGTTCTCATAGAACGTGGCTTGTTGTTTCTGCAAATAGGCAAACAAGGATGCTAGTTAGTTCCAAACCCGTCATCGTAAACAAAACAAAAAAAGTACCACAGAATTGCAATCAACTTTCTCAAACATGATCAACAATTGTAAAAAGCAAATTATTGTGGATCTTGGAAGCTGAAAGAAAAGACAGAAAATGCAGGACAATCTCAGCAGTTGTCACAGCACTCTTTGGAGGGAGATCGGAGCTGGCGTTTCGAGGCTGGATGACTCTTTGTCAAAGCTTTGACAAAGAGTCATCCAGACTCAAAAGGCTAGCTCCATTCTCTCTCCACATTATTAGAATAGTTTCGGATGATGTAATGTTAGGATGCTTTAAGATGGTGCGCTAGTCATAGCATTCCAGCATTCTTTATCACTTCAGTATGCATTATTATGCATTAATATGAAAGAAAGAGCCTGCAGAGTTTTGTCTCTGTTCCAAGACAACACATACCAGCAAGAGATAAGCCATGTAGTTACTGTACAAACAAAAAAAGCTCGTAGCACAGAGACAAAAGTAGAATAGATTATAAGATGGGTAAACACCTAACAATGCAGGATAAGTGTTTTTCTAAGCTATGAGCAGATGTAGCTTAAGGTAGCACAATAGTATAAGGATAAAACGTATTTCTTCTGTTCACCAGATTAACATCTCATGGGCAGACAGATGCCCACAACCACACTGGCGGTCTCGCGAGCAAGCACTTTCATGTCCAGAACACCAGGTTGTATTATTTGTATGTCATCTTGTGATTTAATATAACACTGTGGAACAGTTATATAAAGTTTAATACTGTTATAAATCAATGTAATAAACCATGTCATGAGAGAAACTAGTCGTGTGTAGAATCATAAACGGAGTTATTGTGACCGAACGAACAAACCTTTGCTGCAATGATAATCATTAAAAAATCTGCCATCGTTACAATATTCAACAGGAAAATCTGCAAGCCCTGGAGTTTCCTCCATGCCCCTGAAATCACGATTTTGCCAATGTCAACTTACACCCAAGGACCACCTCAATTTCATCAGAACATGCTCAAACTCAGAATGTGCATGATTAGCATCAGTCAGCTGGTCTTATTTCTTCTTCATTTATTCTCGCGATGTGGGCGTCACTGGCAATGCCTGCATTAATCGCCCTTGAGAAGCTGCTGGATCATCTAATTTGTTCTGAACCGCGATAGCCCCTGGGGTTAATATATTTTCACAATCCCATTGGGTAGCAGGTTCCAAGATTTTCACCCAGCGATGATGTGTATGTCCAGGTCGGGATGGTGTGCGCAACTTGGAGGGGATCTTGAAGCTGAAGGTGCTCTCATATACATGCAGCCATTAATTCCTAGTGGAATTCATGGCTGTGGGAGCAGACAGGGGGCGAGATTCTCCACTCCCGCGCCGGTTGGGAGAATCGCCTGGGCCGCCAAAATTTCCCGGGACGCCGGTCTGACGCCCTCCCGCGATTCTCCCAAGCGGCGGGAACGGCCCGGTCGAGTTCTGCGGGCCGCAGGCCGGAGACGCCCAAAATGGCGATTCTCCGGCACCCCCGCTATTCTCAGGCCCGGATGGGCCGAGCGGCCAGGCGAAAACGGCGGGTTCCCCCCGGCGCCGTCCACACCTGGTCGCTGCTGTCGGGAACAGTGCGTGAACGCTGGGGGGGGGGGGGCGGCCTGCGGGGGGGCGAGGGGGGATCCTGCACCGGGGGGTACCTCAAATGTGGGGTGGCCCGCGATCGGTACCCACCGATCATCGAGCCGTCCTCTCTGAAGTAGCACCTCCTTCCTTCCGCGGCCCCGCAAGATCCGTCCGCCATCTTCTTGCGGGGCAGACTTAGAGAGGACGGCAACCACACATGCGCGGGTGACGTCAGTTATGTGGCGCCGGCCGCGTCATCTATGCGGCGCCGCCTTTACGCGGGCGACAAGGCCTGGCGCGTGTAGCTGACGCGGCCCCGATCCTAGCCCATTGTCGGGGCCTGAATCGGTCGGGATCGGGGCCGTTTCGCGCCGTTGTGAACCTCGACGGCGTTCACGACGGCGTAGGCACTTCGGAGCGGGAGTGGAGAATCCCGCCCAGGGTTCCTGTAGAAGCCTAGCAAATTGTTACACTGCAGTTTCGTTTGATTCCCTCAAGAAATGACCAAGAACTAAAGCATCAGCCAGCGTTTAAGGAACTAGGTAGGGTTAGCAAAGAAGGTGCGAAAATATATGCTTCCCAATGTATAACTGGTGCCTGGCTTTAGCACTCTGCAAGCAATCTCAGGTTAAGCCAAAACCCCTGGGGAAAGGCTTCCATCGGTATTTGTTCTTTGGGTTAATGAACCAAACATCAAACCTTGGATCTTTTAAAGATGTTTTCGGAATGGACCACTTGACCATTAGCCCTTTGGAACACCAAGGCACTTACCAAGTTCTGGCTGAGCAGCTCGTAGTCAAAGATTTCCTTTTCAAATTGATCTGCTAGCTCTTTGCAGAGGTTCAGGGCTTCCTCCCACATCTAGAAGAGAAGCAGCACCCATCAGTAAGCAGCCACTGTACTGTGCCATCTGGAAGTTTGGTCACTTAGATGGGGTGGGAGAGGTGGAGGTTGTGGGTTGTAAGAATGGTGAGATTGTGTGCTCAGACAATCCCGTCACTTCGGGATTACATGGAAACTAACATCCCCCTATCAAAGCCCCCCACCCCCGCTTTCTGATAAAGAATGGTCATCAGGAGTGGTATTTAATCCTGAATAACCTCAGCTGGTATGGGATTTAAACCCTGCTGTTGGCCTTGTTCTGCATCACAACCAGCTGTCTAGCCAACTGAGCTAAACCGACTTCTGATTCATAAAGGCCCTGCCTTCTCAACCTTGCCCCTCACCTGAGGTGTGGTGATCCTCAGGTTAAATCACCACCAGTCAATTCTCCCCCTCATAGGAGAAAGCGGCCTATGGCCATCTGGGTCTATGGCGATTTTACTTACTATTTTACCCTGGACCTCATGACACATTTGACCCAGCTTTAAGAAGTCTGGTTGCTGTTTTATCCTGAAATGTCCTCAACAATAAGTGGAGGGGTGGGGGTTTGGAGATCCAGGCCACGCTTAGGAGGGATGTGAAGCCAGGAAGTTGAGGCTGTGATCAGGTGGAGTGTTGGAAAGCGTCGAGAGTTCAGGGAGATGAGTGAGGGGGGCGAGTTCCTCCCATATCTCACAAGGAAACCTTTTGCCCCAATCTCTCAAACTCCGCTCCTCAAGCCATCCCACTCTCTGCATCAGTTTCTAAAACCTGACCACATAACCTAGGTTAACGCTACAGTCCAGTGTTAAGGGATCATTACACTGACAGACGCACAATCTTTCAGATAAGATGTTAAAACAAGGTGCTGCCAGTTCTCTAGGGTGGACATAAAAGGTTCAATGGCATATTCAATGACCAGGGGAGTTCTACCGTGTATCCTGGCCAATATTTATCACTCAACTAATATGAAAAACAGATTGCCTGACCATTATCTTATTACAGTTTGTGAGATCTTGCTGTGTGCAATTTAGCTGCCGTATTTACTATATTATAACAATAATTACACTTGAAAAATATTTAATTGACTGTACAGTTTATTGGAAGGTTGTTAAATTGTGAATGGTACTATTCAAATACAGGTTCTTTACTTATTTCAATAAAACCCTGATTTATACATTGTAATGTATGATATTTGGCTTGTTATTTGTCTATCCAATACAGTATATGGTATTTCTTGTTTTCTTTCAGTGGGTTTATCACCTACAAGAAAGGGTTTATTGCTTAGCTGAACGTGTTTGATTATCACATGCTTCATATTCAAGGTCATGCTTACTGGGGACAGAATTGCTTTGTACTTAGCACAAAGAAGAAATATCTGGTGAGAGCACTAATTGGGACACCCCTCCTGGTTGGCACATGTTGGGTCCAAAATTATATCATCCCTGCTGGAAGTTCAATCTTATCCATTTGGCACTTACCTTTCCCTTGTCAAAGTAATGAATAATGGTTTTGTACAGGTTTTCTTTCAGCTGCCGCTGTGTTTGGGAATCATGAAAGTCTATTGGCATAACGTGCGAGGTACATTGCTCATCCGACCACTAAAGTAAATAAATAAAACCGTGTCAGTCCACACATGTATAATGATTCCATAGCCTGCAAAAGATTTATTTTCAGGGCAACATTCCTTTTATCTCTCGCTTTTGTTTCAACGTTCTTGAATTCCCCACAGCTGCATCAAGATGTGCGAGAGAGACCCAAGAATACTCCATCCATTTTCCTCCCCCCAGCTCCTCGTTCCGCAGTTTATGGTTCTGCACTACACCTCCCCATTGCTGTCACATTTAATGATTACAGTGAACCAGTACTCTAGACGATTGGAGCAATTGGCAGTGATACCCTCTTTCCCCTCACAGATGGCTTATTGGGAAGCATTCGCTAAAGTCATAGACATAGTGTACCCAATCATTTTTTCCCAATTAAGGGGTAATTTAGCATGGCCAATCCACCTACCCCGCACATCTTTGGGTTGTGGGGGTGAGACCTGATGCGACCATCAATTCACTCGAGACAAGAGTAGAAATAAACTGTGGCTTTAATCAACTAGCACAGTGCCTGTCTGCGACTGATCTAACACTGAGAGCCGCCTACAGGTCGACTGCTCTTTATACCTCCCTTCAAGGGGAGGAGCCATGGGTGGAGCCCACATAGGCCCCAACATGTTACCTCATGGATAATGCCATACAATGGCCCATAGATGGAGCCCACAAGGGCAACAGCATAGCACAGATACAAATACAAGGGCAACAGCATAGCACAGATACAATGGTGGATTATTAATATAATACATTCACCACAAGACCCATGCAGACACGGGGAGAATGAGCAGAGGCTGTTTAGCACAGGGCTAAATCGCTGGCTTTGAAAGCAGACCATGGCAGGCCAGCAGCATGGTTCAATTCCCGTAACAGCCTCCTCGAACAGGCGCCAGAATGTGGTGACTAGGGGCTTTTCACAGTAACTTCATTTGAAGCTTACTTGTGACAATAAGTGATTTTCATTTTTTCAGAATGTGCAAACTCCACATGGACAGTGACCCAGGGCTGGGATCGAACCCGGGTCTTCTGCCCGTGAGCAGCATGAATGTCCCTTTTAAAAGCCCAATTCATGAAGCATCCACAGCATTTTAAGGAAGTGAATTCTACATTCCTGTCACCCTTTGTGTGAAAAGGACCTTTCTGAAAGTATGACGAAATGGACTTAACTGAATTTTATGAAAGTCCCAAGGGGCTAGCTACTAAACAAGTTTGGATTAAACCGTGACAGCACTGGCAAAAAGGTCACTGTTGAAAGATCAATTCTAAACCGATATTGGGAAAGTCTCCACAGAAAGAATGACCAAGACATATGAAGGAGTAACAGTGCATGAGCAAATCCTGCTGATAAATTGCAAGAGTAACTTGGAGGTGATGATGTTTATTTATCTGTCCTCCTAATTTAATCATTTTTAGCCCTGGTATTATTCCGATAAATCCATACTGCACCTATTCCCACATCCCTCCTGAGGTGCGGTGTCCAGAACACAATGCAGTTACTTCACATATGTTCTAATCAGAGCTCTGTACATTGTCACATGTCCTCCACCTCAATTTATGCCACACTCTTTGACGTAAAAGCCAATATCCCAATAGACGTTTTAATCATCTTTTAACTTGTATCTTTTGTAATTTCTTTTACTTGGACCCCTAAATCTCCATGTTCATCTGCAGCTTCCAGCTTCTTACCATCGAGAAAATACGTTGGTCTTACTTGGATGCAAAGTGGTTGACCTCACACTTTCACCACATCAAACTCCACTTGCCACAGGTTTTGTATGACAATTCATCAAAGGGTGCATTTGGATGGGAATAGTTAAAACACTGGCTCCTTTCCCGCCTCTACACTCAGCACTGTGTGGTTTTACATTAAACGAAAAGCTCCTAACCTTCAGCAACTTAGCATGCAGGAGGAGTGTGTAGGCAGCTTCAGTATAGTTTTCACAGTCCAGGTGCAGATCTCGAAGCTTATACAGATATCTGCAGAGCACAAACAAAACAGTGAGAAACAGTGAAGATTACTGTTATTGCCCTATAATTACTGAGCTGTAATTAACTCGAGAAAAAATTATTAAATTATATGATTTTGGCCAGTTGTGGTGATGGGTATTGTCAAAATAACATCTATTAGTGCACACAATAGTTCCCAAGGGATGATGTTTGGTAACAAGGCTTTGTAGAGCAGGCTGCTAAAGACTGGAAATTACTGCCAGTGATGTTATTGTGTGAAGGCATGACATGCTCATATCAAGGCCCCCTTCCTCTCCATTTATTTTAAATGGGTTATTGCCTCCATTAAAATGACAGAGAGGGGAATTTAATCTGATTGCACTCAGTGTTTCTCTGATAACATCAGTCAGTGCAATTTTCAGTAATGTATTTGCTTACTCTGGCACCCCGTTGTGCTCTGTGACACCTTGTAGCATATATTTCTGCAAGTTTCTTTCAGCTAATATCTCCTCTGCTCCTAGATTCCTATCTCCTTATCAATGTACATCTCTCCTTTATTTCCCCGCTCCAATCTCATCCTTTCCTTCAGTTTTCCTTTCACTGTCCCTACTTACCATTAGCCCCCCCCCCCCCACCTTTTTTTTAGCTTCTTTAATTTCTTAGTTGGAAGATAGTGGACAGAAAGTAGGGGTTCAAAGGGGTTGAGGGGATATGACAACTCTGGTGTTCAACAAAGGTCAAATGCAAAATGCTGTAGAATCAGAAATGCTCAGCAGGTTGCTAGTCCGCATCAGTAGAGACAGAAACAAGAGTTTACATTTCAGATCAGTGACCTTTCATCAGAATTCCTGACATTCTGACAAAAGACCATTGACCTGAAACGTTAACTCGGTGTCACTCTCTACAAATGCTGCCTGGCCAGGTGGGCATTTCCAGCATTTCCCGTTTCACCATGAATATCAATGACATGGATAAAGGAACAGAAACTGGTGTATCCAAGTTTGCAAATAACGCTGTTAGATGACAAGTATTTCTTCTCACCTTCTTCTTCACAATCAGTAAGAATAAACAACAACACCTCCTCCACAATAGTCCTCAATACCGGGGCCACATAAGGCTGCGTACTTAGCCCCACACTATATTCCCTGTACACACACGACTGCGTGGCAAAATGTAGTTCTAACTCCATCTACAGGTTTGCGGACGACACGACCATAGTGGGTCGGATCTCGAATAACGATGAGTCAGAATACAGGAGGGAGATAGAGAACCTAGTGGAGTGGTGCAGCGACAACAATCCATCCCTCTATTCCAGCAAAACTAAAGAACATTGACTACAGGAAGCAAAGTACTGTACACACCCCTGTCTGCATCAACGGGGCTGAGGTGGAGATGGTTAACAGCTTCAAATTACTAGGGGTGCACATCACCAAAAATCTGTCTTGTTCCATCCACGTCGACACTACCACCAAGAAAGCAAAACAGCGCCTATACTTCCTCAGGAAACTAAGGAAATTCAGCATGTCCACACTGACTCTTACCAACTTTTACAGGTGCACCATAGAAAGCATCCCATCTGGCTGCATCACAGCCTGGTATGGCAACTGCTCGGCCCAAGACCCCAAGAAACTTCAGAGAGTCGTGAACACAGCCAAGTCCATCACATGAACTTGCCTCCCATCCATTGACTCTATCTACATCTCTCGTTGCCTGGGGAAAGTGGGCAGAATAATCAAAGACCCCGCCCACCTGGCTTACTCACTCTGCCAACTTCTTCCATTGGGCAGGAGTTACAGAAGTCTGAGAACACGCACGAACAGACTCAAAAACAGCTTCTTCCCCGCGGTTACTAGACTCCTAAATGACCCTCTTATGGACTGACCTGATTAATACTACACTCCAGTATGCTTCACCCGGTGCCGATGTCTATGTATTTACATTGTGTACCTTGTGTTGCCCTATTATGTATTTTCTTTTTATTTGTACTGAATTATCTGTTTGAGCTGCTCGCAGAAAAATACTTTTCACTGCACCTCGGTACACATGACAATAAACAAATCCAGTCCTATCCATTGAGCTCCGCTCTCTATATTCCCTTTCTGAATTCCTCTTCTCTTTTATGCCCTTAAACCTCCCGTCTTTCCATTCCCTCTCACCTTCTCTTTTATAATCTCACAAATTTATGTCCTCTTATCTTGACCCCCACTCCCTTTTATGTACCTCTCTTGGCTCCCCCTCAATCACATCAATTCTCCAAGCTTCAAATAATTTACTCCAGACCAAGTGTCCATCTTCTAGTTCCTTTCACCTTTTATGGTCTCTTCCTTACCTTGCTCCTTCCCGTAACTCCACTTACCCACTTTTCTATATTGCTTGATGTCCTGAGCCACAAAAATCCATCAAACTCAGTCCTGAAAGCACCAATTACTCTTGCATTTGTTGGAGGAGAAGAAGACAATTACACTTGTCCACTATCCTTTGTATGAGGAGTTGCTGCCTGATTTCACCCCTAGGTAGCTTGACCATTTAAGTTTGTGCACCCTTATATTGGATTCCCCACCAGAGGAAATAGCCTCGCTGTATCTACACCGCCAATCAGGTCATCCCTCAACCATGTAAACCCGAGGGATTTCAAGTCAACCTGTCTTCAGAAACAAACTCCTGAAACCATGGTAAAATTCTCAGAAAACTGAATTAGCCTCTCCCAAGGCCGATATGTCATCCTTGAGGTTGTGCGCCCAAAATAAAAAGAAAGAGGAAACAAAATAAGCTTCAAAAATTGGGAATAGGACATTTTGGATCCACAGCTCAGTCAGAAACTGTAACAAGAAAGAAAAGATTGGCTCCTTGTTTGAGAAACTAGGAGATCAATGTATATCCAGCATTTTCTGATTATTAGTCAAACATTGTCTTTTCTACTTTACTTCCAATAACGTTTCATCAGTTTTGTGAAGAATTGGGAATTTCAAACAATCATTAATTTATGCATTATTGAACTCCTTCCAGGGAAATCTCCCTGCAAATTTGATATTCTCTGGAACACCATCACTATTTTCTATCCCGTATCCGGCGGGTCGGGGGGTCCTGGCGGGACGGAGTGGCGTGAACCACTCTGGCATCGGGCCGCCCCAAAGGTGCGGAATCCTTCGCACCTTCAGGGGTTAGGCCCGTCCCGGAGTGATTGGCGTCCCGCCGGCCGGCGGGATAGGGGCCTGGCGCCACGCCAACCGGCAACGAAGGGCCTCCGCCGGCTGGTGTGAGTCGGCACATGCGCGGGAGCGCCAGCGCGTGCTGGCATCATCCCCGCGCATGCGCACAAGGAATCACTTCTGCACCAGAATGGCGGATGACCACGGCCTCCGGTGCGGAAGGAAAAGAGTGCCCCCACGGCACAGGCCCGCCCGCGGATCGGTGGGCCCCAACCGCGGGCCAGGTCACCGTGGGGGCACCTCCTGGGGCCAGATCCCCCTGCGATCCCCCAAGAACCCCGGAGCCCGCCCGCGCCGCCAGGTCCCGCCGATAAGGGACCAACTCCAATTTACGCCGGCGGGACCGGCATAGAACGGGCGGGACTTCGGCCCATCGCGGGCCGGAGAATCCGGACAGCCCTGGGGCCCATTGAGTCGCGCCGGAGCCCGCCATTCTCCAAGGTGGGTGGCGCGACTCACGCCATGCGGTTTTTGAGGGGCGGGAGAATTGGGAGGACAGCGGGGGCAGGATTCTCGCCGACCCCCGGCGATTCTCCCACCCGGCGGGGGGTTGGAGAATCCCGCCCCAGATCTTTGTAAAGCACTTCACAGTCAATGAAGTGCAGCTGCTGTTGCAGTGTACAATATGTTTTAGGACACGGCAAACTCCCATGATCGATTTGATGATGACTGGAAAATCTATTTTTGTGATGTTGGCCGAAGGATAAATGTTGTCCAGTTCACTGGGAAACTAGAGTTCTAATTTCCTTCAAATAGAGTCATGGGATTTTTCACATCCCTCTGAAAAGACAGACAGTTTTGTATCTCATCTGAAACGTAGTATCTCTGAAATAAATATTGCACTGGAGCACTGGCCGCCACTATGTGCTCAAATCTCTGGTGTGGGACTTAGAAGCCAGAGTGTCCTGGCTGCCATTACAGAATCCTCAAATTGACAGATTGGTAGCTGAGGGTTCGTAGTGCAGAGTTATCTAATTTGCTGGGACTCTTTATACAGCTCAGTTGAGCTCAGCATGGGTCTCAGTTTTACTACACAATTTGTTAATGGAAAGCGAGGGGGACGGATGGCAGGATAGCCAGAATTAATGTGCATTTTTAAAAAGGTAATTTTCTCATGGTTCCTTTCTCCTTTTCTGAAATTGTGGACTTTTACCGTGGTACTCGGTCTATTGATCTCTGCCGCTTCACCCAATTACCCTTCTTTGTGTGGATACCTAGACAAGGCTGTTAGGTCACAGACTGCTTCACAGTGCCTTTGGATCCTTCCCTCCTCTGTCATATTATAGAAGAGGTCATTGTGATCCAGACTAGAAACCACCCAGGATGATTTTTCACCTCTGGAAGCGCTGATCCTGGTTTATCCCAGATGCAGGCTGACATGAGGGTGAGAGTCTCGTGCCTGCAACCCCCCCCCCCAGACACAAACTGAGATCTACAGGCTTTGAGACCACTGATGCATAAGCAGTTGGGTGACTGCAAGAGTTTCATGAAGCAAAATAAATGGAAGGAAACACATGCAGTAAAGCACAGGATCTGCCAGGAATAGATGGCGAATTAGTGAGAGATTTCACTTTCTCATGTTTAATACCTAGGATTGATTACAAGGCAGTAATCTAATTGAGAGGCTCCAATTACATGAGAAAGCATGGCAGTGGAACTCCAATATGTTCCACCTGAGCACTGGAATTAGATTATTGTCTTTGAGCAGCAATCTCATTGTTATATAATATACATGCCTTCAGTTTTATGTGGGAGTTTAATTTTGGTTTGGGATGGAACAGACAATAATTGTCAGCTTGATCACCCCAACCCACCTGCGTCACTTAAAGGTACGAGTGGGACCTGCTGCTTGGAGATAGGGGCACAGATACTGAAGGTCTGATCAAGAAATAGTTTGTATATGAACACTGGTGAGCAGGAAATGGCCCTCCAGTCCAGCCAGTCTTTCCCTTCGGGTATCAAAATATCTACACCTTCTATGTCAGTTCAAGTTCCAGTGTAATGAAAACTAGGCTAGGATTGATGCCAGTTGAAAGCACAGAGGAGGTTAACGGCAGAGATTGACAGTTTTTTTTGCCAATTTTACTCTCCTTCCTCTTCAGGACATGTTGTTTGAGGCTGCAGGCCATGGATTTGAACCCAGTTTCAGAGACTTGAGTACCTCATCTAGGCTGAGAGTTCTGGGCTGTGCTGAGATTGTTTTCTTTGGAGCAGAAGAGACTTTAGGGATCATTATTGAGATGTATAAAATTATGAGGGGCATTGATAGAGTAGACAGGAAGAAACCTTTCCCCTTGGTGGAGGGTTCAATGAGGCAGTGCTGAGGAAACATTGCAGTATCAGAGATTGCTGCCTTTCAGATGAAACTTTTATTCAAGGCCCTATCTGCTTTTCAGGCCGATAGTAAAGGTCCCAAGATGTGTTTGACAAACAAGGGGGTTCTCCTAGTATCCTGCCCCATGTATACATTTTATAGAGTTATAGAAGATTACAGCACAGAAAAGGCCCTTCAACCCATCACTCTGGGCCGGTCAAAAACAACCACCTAATTATTCAAATCCCATTTTCCAACACTTGGCCCGTAGTCTTGTATGCCATGGCATCGCAAGTGCACATCTAAATACGTCTTGAATTTTATGAGGGTCTCTGCCTCCACCAGCCTTTCAGGCAGAGAGTTCCAGACTCCCATCACCCTCTGGGTGAAAAAGTTTTTCCTCCCATCAGCTCTAAACCTCCTGCCCCTTAACTTAAATCTATGCCCCATAGGCATTGACCCCTCCACCAAGGGGAAAGGTTTCTTCCTGTCTACTCCATCAATGCCCCTCATAATTTTATACATCTCAATAATGATCCCCAAAGTCTCTTCTGCTCCAAAGAAAACAACCCCAGTCTATCCAATCTCTCTTCATATCTCAAAACTCTCCAGCCCAGGCAACATCCTGGTAAATCACCACCGAACCCTTTCCAGTGCTATCAAATTCCTGCTATCATGTCGATTCCAGAACAGCACACAATACTCCAGCACAAAGTTCCACTTTATCAGACATGATTGAAAGACTGCGGCGGTGAAAGGTATTATATAAAAACAACTTTTTGTTTCTCACCCCCCCAAGATAAATCTTAAAGGCTTTTATACACACTGGCAGGTCTGAACACATCTAAGGGACAATTGTGCATATGTGACTCTAGAGAGTGTCAATAGGTAGTTGCACAGTAGTATCCATAGAATTCCTACAGTGCAGAAGGAGGCCATGTGGCCCATCGAGCTAGTACCGATTTTCAGAAAGAGCAGCCCACCCAGGCCCACTTCCCCCACCCTATCCTCGTAACCTCACCTAACCTCCATTTCTTTGGACACTAAGGGGCAATTTTAGCCAATACACCTAACCTTCACATCTTTGGACTGTGGGACGAAACCGGAGCACCTGGAGGAAACCCACGCAGACACGGGGAGAACGTGCAAATTCCACACAGACAGTTACCCAAGGCCGGAATTGAACCCGGGTCCTTGGTGCTGTGAGGCAGCAGTGCTAACCACTACGATGGCCATGGGGTGCCCATTTATGGTCCAGCATCTGATCTGCATTGCTGCATAGGAGGTCCTTGGAAGACAGGAACATTGGGTCAATTTTAAAAATACATGTAGCATGTGCAGATTTGGGTGAATGAAACTTCTCTCATTTTATGGCAACTAGCCTCAGGTAAGCACAGGTCACTCACAGCCGAAGACGAATAAAGCTTTCTTAACTCTGCCCTACCAATATGCATCAACCCTCTACCCCCAACCCAAAATCTGTACCAATAGTTCTCAATACTGCACCATTGAGACTATTCCCTTCTCCCATTTCTCACACTAGCCTCTCTGTAGTCTCCCTGTGTCAGATTGTCAGTGGTGTTGGATACATTGGTGCTGTAGGTCAGGACCCACTCAAGCAGGATCGAGGCTGATCAACGCATTTCATACAGGACCATCAGCCAGCAGTCAAAAGACAAATTCATCCCAATCCTTCACCTGAATTCCAACTCAGGCTATGGGAGTGAATAACAGGTAAGCTCTTTCTTTCCTTTTTCTTTTTTTATCTAGAGGGGGTGGCAGGGAAGGTAGTGCAATGTTCCTCCTGCAGAATATTTGAGGGCAGGGACGCTGTCAGTGTCCCTGCTGATTTCACCTGTGGGAAGTGCACCCATCTCCAGCTCCTCAGACACTTAGGGAACTGGAGCTGGAGCTGGATGAACTTTGGATCATTCGGGAGGCAGAGGTGGTCACAGATAGAAGCTTCAGGGATGTAGTTACTCCGAAGAATAAAGATAGATGGGTGACGGTCATATGGGAGGAAGCAGTCATAACAGGGATCCCCTGTGGTCGTTCCCCTTAGTAACAAGTATACCGCTTTGGATACTGTTGGGGGGACGACTTACCAGGGGTAAGCCATGGGGTACAGGTCTCTGGCACAGAGTCTGTCCCTGTTGCTCAGAAGGGAAGGGGGAAAGGAGTAGAGCTTTAGTCATTGGAGACTCCATAGTTAGGGGGAGAGATAGGAGATTCTGTGGGAACGAGAGAGACTCGCGGTTGGTGTGTTGCCTCCCAGGTGCCAGGGTGCGTGATGTCTCGGATCGTGTTTTCAGGATCCTTAAGGGGGAGGGGGAGCAGCCCCAAGTCGTGGTCCACATAGGTACCAACGACATAGGTAGGAAAAGGGATAGGAATGTAAGGCAGGAATTCAGGGAGCGAGGGTCGAAACATAGATCTAGGACAAACAGAGGTATTATCTCTGGGTTGTTACCCGTGCCACGTGATAGCGAGACGAGGAATAGGGAGAGAGAGGAGTTGAACATGTGGCTACAGGGATGGTGCAGGAGGGAGGGTTTCAGATTTCTGGATAATTGGGACTCATTCTGGTGTCGGTGGGACCTCTACAAACGGGATGGTCTACACCTGGACCAGAGGGGTACCAATATCCTGGGGGGGAAATTTGCGAATGCGCTTCGGGAGGGTTTAAACTTGTTCAAAGAACAAAGAACAAAGAACAAAGAACAAAGAAATGTACAGCACAGGAACAGGCCCTTCGGCCCTCCAAGCCCGTGCCGACCATGCTGCCCGACTAAACTACAATCTTCTACACTTCCTGGGTCCGTATCCCTCTATTCCCATCCTATTCATGTATTTGTCAAGATGCCCCTTTTTTAAAAAAAATATTTTATTGAAAATTTTTGGTCAACCAACACAGTACATTGTGCATCCTTTACACAATATTATAACAACACAAATAACAATGACCTATTTTATAAACAGAAAATGGATAAATAATAAATAACAAAAATGAAAACTAACCCTAATTGGCAACTGCCTTATCACAAGTAACACTCTCCAAAAATATAATTAAACAGTCCAATATATAATTATCTGTAGCAACGACCTATACATATTATACAGTATATATTAACAACCCTGAGAGTCCTTCTGGTTCCTCCCCCCCCCCCCATCCCCCCCCCTCCCCCCCACCCCCCCCGATTCTGGGCTGCTGCTGCTGCCTTCTTTTTCCATTCCCTCTATCTTTCTGCGAGGTATTCGACGAACGGTTGCCACCGCCTGGTGAACCCTTGAGCCGACCCCCTTAGAACGAACTTAATCCGCTCTAGCTTTATAAACCCTGCCATGTCATTTATCCAGGTCTCCACCCCCGGGGGCTTGGCTTCTTTCCACATTAGCAATATCCTGCGCCGGGCTACTAGGGACGCAAAGGCCAAAACATCGGCCTCTCTCGCCTCCTGCACTCCCGGCTCTTGTGCAACCCCAAATATAGCCAACCCCCAGCTTGGTTCGACCCGGACCCCCACTACTTTTGAAAGCACCTTTGTCACCCCCCTCCAAAACCCCTGTAGTGCCGGGCATGACCAAAACATATGGGTATGATTCGCTGGGCTTCTCGAGCACCTCGCACACCTATCCTCCACCCCAAAAAATTTACTGAGCCGTGCTCCAGTCATATGCGCCCTGTGTAATACCTTAAACTGAATCAGGCTTAGCCTGGCACACGAGGACGACGAGTTTACCCTGCTTAGGGCATCTGCCCACAGCCCCTCCTCAATCTCCTCCCCCAGCTCTTCTTCCCATTTCCCTTTTAGTTCATCTACCATAGTCTCCCCTTCGTCCCTCATTTCCCTATATATATCTGACACCTTACCATCCCCCACCCATGTCTTTGAGATCACTCTGTCCTGCACCTCTTGTGTCGGGAGCTGCGGGAATTCCCTCACCTGTTGCCTCGCAAAAGCCCTCAGTTGCATATACCTGAATGCATTCCCTTGGGGCAACCCATATTTCTCGGTCAGCGCTCCCAGACTCGCGAACTTCCCATCCACAAACAGATCTTTCCGTTGCGTTATTCCTGCTCTTTGCCACATTCCATATCCCCCATCCATTCCCCCCGGGGCAAACCTATGGTTGTTTCTTATCGGGGACCCCCCCAAGGCTCCAGTCTTTCCCCTATGCCGTCTCCACTGTCCCCAAATCTTCATTGTAGCCACCACCACCGGGCTTGTGGTGTAGTTCCTCGGTGAGAACGGCAATGGGGCTGTCACCATAGCCTGTAGGCTAGTCCCCCTACAGGACGCCCTCTCTAATCTCTTCCACGCCGCTCCCTCCTCCTCTCCCATCCACTTACTCACCATTGAAATATTAGCGGCCCAATAATACTCACTTAGGCTCGGTAGTGCCAGCCCCCCCCCCCTATCCCTGCTACGCTGTAAGAATCCCTTCCTCACTCTTGGGGTCTTCCCGGCCCACACAAAACCCATGATGCTCTTTTCAATCCTTTTAAAAAAAGCCTTCGAGATCACCACCGGGAGGCACTGAAACACAAAGAGGAATCTCGGGAAGACCACCATCATAACCGCCTGCACCCTCCCTGCCAGTGACAGGGATACCATATCCCATTTCTTGAAATCCTCCTCCATTTGTTCCACCAACCGCGTTAAATTTAACCTATGCAATGTGCCCCAATTCTTGGCTATCTGGATCCCCAGGTAACGAAAGTCCCTTGTTACCTTCCTCAACGGTAGGTCCTCTATTTCTCTACTCTGCTCCCCTGGATGCACCACAAACAACTCACTTTTCCCCATGTTCAATTTATACCCTGACAAATCCCCAAACTCCCCAAGTATCCGCATTATTTCTGGCATCCCCTCCGCCGGGTCTGCCACATATAGTAACAAATCGTCCGCATGCAAAGATACCCGGTGTTCTTCTCCTCCTCTAAGTACTCCCCTCCACTTCTTGGAACCCCTCAACGCTATCGCCAGGGGCTCAATCGCCAGTGCAAACAATAATGGGGACAGAGGGCATCCCTGCCTTGTCCCTCTATGGAGCCGAAAATATGCAGATCCCCGTCCATTCGTGACCACGCTCGCCATCGGGGCCCTATACAACAGCTGCACCCATCTAACATACCCCTCTCCAAAACCAAATCTCCTCAACACCTCCCACAAATAATCCCACTCCACTCTATCAAATGCTTTCTCGGCATCCATCGCCACTACTATCTCCGTTTCCCCCTCTGGTGGGGGCATCATCATTACCCCTAACAGTCTCCGTATATTCATGTTCAGCTGTCTCCCCTTCACAAACCCAGTTTGGTCCTCGTGGACCACCCCCGGGACACATTCCTCTATTCTCATTGCCATTACCTTGGCCAGGATCTTGGCATCTACATTTAGGAGGGAAATAGGTCTATAGGACCTGCATTGTAGCGGATCATTTTCCTTCTTTAAGAGAAGCGATATCGTTGCTTCAGACATAGTCGGGGGCAGTTGTCCCCTTTCCTTTGCCTCATTAAAGGTCCTCGTCAATACCGGGGCGAGCAAGTCCACATATTTTCTATAGAATTCGACTGGGAAACCATCCGGTCCCGGGGCCTTTCCCGCCTGCATGCTCCTAATTCCTTTCACCACTTCTTCTACCTCGATCTGTGCTCCCAGTCCCACCCTTTCCTGCTCTTCCACTTTGGGAAATTCCAGCCGATCCAAAAAGCCCATCATTCTCTCCCTCCCATCCGGGGGTTGAGCTTCATATAATTTTTTATAAAATGTCTTGAACACTCCATTCACTCTCTCCGCTCCCCGCTCCATCTCTCCTTCCTCATCCCTCACTCCCCCTATTTCCCTCGCTGCTCCCCTTTTCCTCAATTGGTGTGCCAGCAACCTGCTCGCCTTCTCCCCATATTCGTACTGTACACCCTGTGCCTTCCCCAATTGTGCCTCTGCAGTGCCCGTAGTCAGCAAGTCAAATTCTACATGTAGCCTTTGCCTTTCCCTGTACAGTCCCTCCTCCGGTGCTTCCGCATATTGTCTGTCCACCCTCAAAAGTTCTTGCAGCAACCGCTCCCGTTCCTTACTCTCCTGCTTCCCTTTATGTGCCCTTATTGATATCAGCTCCCCTCTAACCACCGCCTTCAGCGCCTCCCAGACCACTCCCACCTGGACCTCCCCATTATCATTGAGTTCCAAGTACTTTTCAATGCACCCCCTCACCCTTAGACACACCCCCTCATCTGCCATTAGTCCCATGTCCATTCTCCAGGGTGGGCGCCCTCCTGTTTCCTCCCCTATCTCCAAGTCTACCCAGTGTGGAGCGTGATCCGAAATGGCTATAGCCCTATACTCCGTTCCCCTCACCTTCGGGATCAACGCCCTTCCCAGCACAAAAAAGTCTATTCGCGAGTAGACTTTATGGACATAGGAGAAAAACGAGAACTCCTTACTCCTAGGTCTGCTAAATCTCCACGGGTCTACACCTCCCATCTGCTCCATAAAATCTTTAAGTACCTTGGCTGCTGCCGGCCTCCTTCCAGTCCTGGACTTCGACCTATCCAGCCCTGGTTCCAACACCGTATTAAAATCTCCCCCCATTATCAGCTTTCCCATCTCTAGGTCCGGAATGCGTCCTAGCATCCGCCTCATAAAATTGGCATCATCCCAGTTCGGGGCATATACGTTTACCAAAACCACCGTCTCCCCCTGTAGTTTGCCACTCACCATCACGTATCTGCCCCCGTTATCCGCCACTATAGTCTTTGCCTCGAACATTACCCGCTTCCCCACTAATATAGCCACCCCCCTGTTTTTCGCATCTAGCCCCGAATGGAACACCTGCCCCACCCATCCTTTGCGTAGCCTAACCTGGCCTATCAGTTTCAGGTGCGTTTCCTGTAACATAACCACATCTGCCTTAAGTTTCTTAAGGTGTGCGAGTACCCGTGCCCTCTTTATCGGCCCGTTCAGCCCTCTCACGTTCCACGTGATCAGCCGGGTTGGGGGGCTTCCTACCCCCCCCCTGTCGATTAGCCATCCCCTTTTTCCAGCTCCTCACCCGGTTCCCACGCAGCTGTATCTCCCCCAGGCGGTGCCCCCCCGCTCATCCCCTCCCATACCAGCTCCCCCCTCTCCCCAGCAGCAGCAACCCAGTAATTCCCCCCTCCCACCCCCCACGCTAGATCCCCCGCTAGCGTAATTACTCCCCCCATGTTGCTCCCAGAAGTCAGCAAACTCTGGCCGACCTCGGCTTCCCCCCGTGACCTCGGCTCGCACCGTGCGACGCCCCCTCCTTCCTGCTTCTCTATTCCCGCCATGATTATCATAGCGCGGGAACCAAGCCCGCGCTTCTCCCTTGGCCCCGCCCCCAATGGCCAAAGCCCCATCTCCTCCACCTCCCCTCCTCCCCCCTTCACCACCTGTGGAAGAGAGAAAAGTTACCACATCGCAGGATTAGTACATAAAACTCCTCTTTCCCCCCTTTTTAACCCCCCTCTTCGCCCCCCACATTCACCCCACCACTTTGTTCAAACGTTCTTTTTAATAACCCGCTCATTCCAGTTTTTCTTCCACAATAAAAGTCCACGCTTCATCCGCCGTCTCAAAGTAGTGGTGCCCCCCTCGGTATGTGACCCACAGTCTTGCCGGTTGCAGCATTCCAAATGTTATCTTCTTTTTATGAAGCACCGCCTTGCCCGATTAAAGCTCGCCCTCCTTCTCGCCACCTCCGCACTCCAGTCTTGATAAACGTGGATCACCGCGTTCTCCCATTTACTGCTCCGAGTTTTCTTTGCCCATCTAAGGACCATTTCTCTATCCTTAAAACGGAGGAATCTCACCACTATGGCTCTGGGAATTTCTCCTGCTCTCGGTCCTCGCGCCATCACTCGGTATGCTCCCGCCACCTCCAACGGACCCGCCGGGGCCTCCGCTCCCATTAACGAGTGCAGCATCGTGCTCACATATGCCCCGACGTCCGCTCCCTCCGCACCTTCAGGAAGACCAAGAATCCTCAGGTTGTTCCTCCTTGTGTTGTTCTCCAGTGCCTCCAACCTTTCCACACATCGTTTCTGATGTGCCTCATGCATCTCCGTCTTCACCACCAGGCCCTGTATGTCGTCCTCATTCTCAGCTGCCTTTGCCTTCACGACCCGAAGCTCCCGCTCCTGGGTCTTTTGTTCCTCCTTTAGCCCTTCGATCGCCTGTAGTATCGGGGCCAACAGCTCTTTCTTCATTTCCTTTTTGAGCTCTTCCACACAGCATTTCAAGAACTCTTGTTGTTCAGGGCCCCATGTTAAACTGCCACCTTCCGACGCCATTTTGGTTTTTGCTTGCCTTCCTTGCCGCTGTTCTAAAGGATCCACTGCAATCCGGCCACTTTCTCCTCCTTTTTTCATCCGTATCCAGGGGGGATTCCCTTCTGGTTTACCGCACAGTGTTTTTAGCCGTCAAAATTGCCGTTGGGGCTCCTTTCAAGAGCCCAAAAGTCCGTTTCACCGGGAGCTGCCGAAACGTGCGACTCAGCTGGTCATCGCCGCACCCGGAAGTCGTCAAGATGCCCCTTAAATGTCACTATCGTCCCTGCTTCCACCACCTCGTCCGGTAGCGAGTTCCAGGCACCCACTACCCTCTGCGTAAAAAACTTGCCTCGTACATCTACTCTAAACCTTGTCACTCTCACCTTAAACCTATGCCGCCTAGTAATTGGCCCCTCTACCCTGGGGAAAAGCCTCTGACTATCCACTCTGACTATGCCCCTCATAATTTTGTAGACCTCTATCAGGTCTCCCCTCAACCTCCTTCGTTCCAGTGAGAACAAAACGAGTTTATTCAACCGCTCCTCATAGCTAATGCCCTCCATACCAGGCAACATTCTGGTAAATCTCTTCTGCACCCTCGCTAAAGCCTCCACATCCTTCTGGTAGTGTGGCGACCAGAATTGAACACTATACTCCAAGTGTGGCCTAACTAAGGTTCTATACAGCTGCAACATGACTTGCCAATTCTTATACTCAATGCCCCGGCCAATGAAGGCAAGCATGCCGTATGCCTTCTTGACTACCTTCTCCACCTGTGTTGCCCCTTTCAATGACCTGTGGACCTGTACTCCTAGATCTCTTTGACTTTCAATACTCTTGAGGGTTCTACCATTCACTGTATATTCCCTACCTGCATTAGACCTTCCAAAATGCATTACCTCACATTTGTCTGGATTAAACTCCATCTGCCATCTCTCCGCCCAAGTCTCCAAACAATCTAAATCCTGCTGTATCCTCTGACAGTCCTCATCGCTATCCGCAATTCCACCAACCTTTGTGTCGTCTGCAAACTTACTAATCAGACCAGTTACATTTTCCTCCAAATCATTTATATATACTACAAAGAGCAAAGGTCCCAGCACTGATCCCTGTGGAACACCACTGGTCACAGGCCTCCAATTAGAAAAGCATCCTTCCATTGCTACTCTCTGCCTTCTATGACCTAGCCAGTTCTGTATCCACCTTGCCAGCTCACCCCTGATCCAGTGTGACTTCACCTTTTGTACTAGTCTACCATGAGGGACCTTGTCAAAGGCCTTACTGAAGTCCATATAGACAACATCCACTGCCCTACCTGCATCAATCATCTTAGTGACCTCCTCGAAAAACTCTATCAAGTTAGTGAGACACGACCTCCCCTTCACAAAACCATGCTGCCTCTCACTAATACGTCCATTTGCTTCCAAATGGGAGTAGATCCTGTCTCGAAGAATTCTCTCCAGTAATTTCCCTACCACTGAAGTAAGGCTCACCGGCCTGTAGTTCCCTGGATTATCCTTGCTACCCTTCTTAAACAGAGGAACAACATTGGCTATTCTCCAGTCATCCGGGACATCCCCTGAAGACAGTGAGGATCCAAAGATTTCTGTCAAGGCCTCAGCAATTTCCTCTCCAGCCTCTTTCAGTATTCTGGGATAGATCCCATCAGGCCCTGGGGACTTATCTACCTTAATATTTTTTAAGACACCCAACACCTCGTCTTTTTGGATCTCAATGTGACCCAGGCTATCTACACACCCTTCTCCAGACTCAACATCTACCAATTTCTTCTCTTTGGTGAATACTGATGCAAGGTATTCATTTAGTACCTCGCCCATTTCCTCTGTCTCCACACATAGATTCCCTTGCCTATCCTTCAGTGGGCCAACCCTTTCCCTGGCTACCCTCTTGCTTTTTATGTACGTGTAAAAAGCCTTGGGATTTTCCTTAACCCTATTTGCCAATGACTTTTCGTGACCCCTTCTAGCCCTCCTGACTCCTTGCTTAAGTTCCTTCCTACTTTCCTTATATTCCACGCAGGCTTCGTCTGTTCCCAGCCTTTTAGCCCTGACAAATGCCTCCTTTTTCTTTTTGACGAGGCCTACAATATCTCTCGTTATCCAAGGTTCCCGAAAATTGCCGTATTTATCCGTCTTCCTCACAGGAACATGCCGGTCCTGAATTCCTTTCAACTGACACTTGAAAGCCTCCCACATGTCAGATGTTGATTTGCCCTCAAACATCCGCCCCCAATCTATGTTCTTCAGTTCCCGCCTAATATTGTTATAATTAGTCTTCCCCCAATTTAGCACATTCATCCTAGGACCACTCTTATCCTTGTCCACCAGTACTTTAAAACTTACTGAATTGTGGTCACTGTTACCGAAATGCTCCCCTACTGAAACATCTACCACCTGGCCGGGCTCATTCCCCAATACCAGGTCCAGTACCGCCCCTTCCCTAGTTGGACTGTCTACATATTGTTTTAAGAAGCCCTCCTGGATACTCCTTACAAACTCCGCCCCGTCTAAGCGCCTGGCACTAAGTGAGTCCCAGTCAATATTGGGGAAGTTGAAGTCTCCCATCACCACAACCCTGTTGTTTTTACTCTTTTCCAAAATCTGTCTACCTATCTGCTCCTCTATCTCCCGCTGGCTGTTGGGAGGCCTGTAGTAAACCCCCAACATTGTGACTGCACCCTTCTTATTCCTGCAGGGGCTTGGGAACCTGAATTGTAGCTCCAGTATACAGGAGGTTGAGACTAGTGAGGTCATGAGTAAGGTTTCAAAGTGTGTCTTCTTCAATGCCAGGAGCATCCGGAATAAGGTGGGTGAACTTGCGGCATGGGTTGGTACCTGGGACTTCGATGTTGTGGCCATTTCGGAGACATGGACAGAGCAGGGACAGGAATGGTTGCCGCAGGTGCCGGGGTTTAGATATTTCAGTAAGCACAGGGAAGGTGGTAAAAGAGGGGGAGGGGTGGCATTGTTAGTCAAGGACAGTATTATGGTGGCAGAAAGGACGTTTGATGAGGACTCGTCTACTGAGGTAGTATGGGCTGAGGTTAGAAACAAGAAAGGAGAGGTCACCCTGTTAGGGGTTTTCTATAGGCCTCCAAATAGTTCCAGAGATGTAGAGGAAAGGATTGCAAAGATGATTCTGGATAGGAGCGAAAGCAACTGGGTCGTTGTTATGGGAGACTTTAACTTTCCAAATATTGACTGGAAACGCTATAGTTCGAGTACTTTAGATGGGTCCGTTTTTGTCCACTGTATGCAGGAGGGTTTCCTGACATAGTATGTAGATAGGCCAACGAGAGGTGAGGCCATATTGGATTTGGTACTGGGTATTGAACCAGGACAGGTGTTAGATTTGGAGGTAGGTGAGCACTTTGGTGACAGTGACCACAATTCGATTACGTTTACTTTAGTGATGGAAAGGGATAGGTATATACCGCAGGGCAAGAGTTATATCTGGGGGAAAGGCAATTATGATGCAATGAGGCAAGACTTAGGATGCAACGGATGAAGAGGAATACTGCAGGGGATGGGCACAATGGAAATGTGGAGCTTGTTCAAGGAACAGCTACTGCGTGTCCTTGATAAGTATGTACCTGTCAGGCAGGGAGGAAGTGGTCGAGCAAGGGAACCGTGGTTTACTAAAGCAGTCAAAACACTTGTCAAGAGGAAGAAGGAGGCTTATGTAAAGATGAGACATGAAGGTTCAGTTAGGGTGCTCGAGAGTTACAAGTTAGCTAGGAAGGACCTAAAGAGAGAGCTAAGGAGAGCCAGGAAGGGACATGAGAAGTCTTTGGCAGGCAGGATCAAGGATAACCCTAAAGCTTTCTCTAGATATGTCAGGAATAAACGAATGACTAGGGTAAGTATGTCAAGGACAGGAGTGGGAAGTTGTGCTTGGAGTCCGAGGAGATAGGAGAGGTGCTAAATGAATATTTTTCGTCAGTATTCACACAGGAAAAAGACAATGTTGTCGAGGAGAATACTGAGATTCAGGCGACTAGACTAGAAGGGCTTGAAGTTCATAAGGAGGAGGTGTTAGCAATTCTGGAAAGTGTGAAAATAGATAAGTCCCCTGGGCTGGATGGGATTTATCCTAGGATTCTCTGGGAAGCTAGGGAGGAGATTGCTGAGCCTTTGGCTTTGATCTTTAAGTCATCTTTGTCTACAGGAATAGTGCCAGAAGACTGGAGGATAGCAAATGTTGTCCCCTTGTTCAAGAAGGGAAGTAGAGACAACCCCGGTAACTATAGATCAGTGAGCCTTACTTCTGTTGTGGGCAAAATCTTGGAAAGAGATAGGATGTATAATCATCTGGAAAGGAATAATTTGATTAGAGATAGTCAACTCGGTTTTGTGAAGGGTAGGTCGTGCCTCACAAACCTTATTGAGTTCTTTGAGAAGGTGACCAAACAGGTGGATGAGCGTAAAGCAGTTGATGTGGTGTATGTGGATTTCAGTAAAGCGTTTGATAAGGTTCCCCACGGTAGGCTACTGCAGAAAATACGGAGGCATGGGATTTAGGGTGATTTAGCAGTTTGGATCAGAAATTGGCTAGCAGGAAGACAGAGTGTGGTGGTTGATGGAAAATGTTCAGACTAGAGTCCAGTTACTAGTGGTGTACCACAAGGATCTGTTTTGGGGCCACTGCTGTTTGTCATTTTTATAAATGACCTGGAGGATGCGCAGAAGGATGGATGAGTAAATTTGCAGATGACACGAAAGTCGGTGGAGTTGTGGACAAAGTTACAAGTTACAGAGGGACATAGATAAGCTGCAGCGCTGGGCTGAGAGGTGGCAAATGGAGTTTAATGCAGAAAAGTGTGAGGTGATTCATTTTGAAAGGAATAACAGGAAGACAGTGTACTGGGCTAATGGTAAGATTCTTGGCAGTGTGGATGAGCAGAGAGATCTCGGTGTCCATGTACATATATCCCTGAAAGTTGCCACCCAGGTTGAGAGGGTTGTTAAGAAGGCGTACGGTGTGTTAGCTTTTAGCTTTTATTGGTAGAGGAATTAAGTTTCAGAGACATGAGGTCATGTTGCAGCTGTACAAAACTCTGGTACGGCCGCATTTGGAGTATTGCATGCAATTCTGGTCGCCGCATTATAGGAAGGATGTGGAAGCTTTGGAAAGGGTGCAGAGGAGATTTACCAGAATGTTGCCTGGTATGGAGGGAAGATCTTATGAGGAAAGGCTGAGGGTCTTGAGGCTGTTTTCGTTAGAGAGAAGAAGGTTAAGAGGTGGCATACAAGATGATCAGAGGATTGGATAGGGTGGACAGTGAGAGCCTTCTTCCTTGGATGGTGATGTCTAGCACGAGGAGACATAGCTTTAAATTGAGGGGAGATAGATGTAAGACAGATGTCAGAGGTAGGTTCTTTACTCAGAGAGTAGTAAGGGCGTGGAATGCCCTGCCTGCAACAGTAGTGGACTCGCCAACACTAAGGGCATTCAAATGGTCATTGGATACACATATGGACGATAAGGGAATAGTGTAGATGGGCTTTAGAGTGGTTTCACAGGTCGGCGCAACATCGAGGGCTGAAGGGCCTGTACTGCGCTGTAATGTTCTATGTTCTATGTTCTATGGAGGTGAACGAGCAGTGTTGAGGGGATTATTCCTCTCTTTCATCCCTAGAAAGGAGTTGGAGAGAAATCTTGATTCTTTGATCTGTAAACGAAATATCAGACCAGACCGTTTCTTTACCGAAAAGACTGTACACAGTCTTAGAAGGAATAGTTATATTGCAGCTGTTCTTGTTCGTTCAACACCAACTGAGGTCCAACTATTATAATCTTTATTGTCACAAGTAGGCTTACATTAACACTGCAATTAAGTTACTGTGAAAAGCCACTAGACGCCACATTCCAGCGCCTGTTCGGGTACACAGAGGGAGAATTCAGAATGTCCAAATTACCTAACAGCACGTGTTTTGGGACTTGTGGGAGGAAACTGGAGCACCTGGAGGAAATCCACGCAGACACGGGGAGAATGTGCAGACTCCACACAGACAGTGACCCAAGCCGGGAATCAAACCTGGGACCCTGAAGTTGTGAAGCAACAGTGCTACCCATTGTGCTACAGTGCTAGCCTCTGCTAACGAGAAGACAAACAGCTAGATAGTGCATCAAACTAGTGACAGTGTCAAAATCCCTCAGAAAAGGTTGTAGAAGAACCATACTCATTCGTGCTATTGCTGGAAAGGTCATTGGTAATTGTCCATCCCTCATTGCCAAGGGTAGATGGTGATGGGCCATCCTCTTGAACATCTCCCGTTCTTGTGGAACCTACATTGCCCTTCGATAGAATTGAGTCACTTCTTCAGCCCAGACGACAGCTAAGAGTTAACCATGTGGTGTGGGACTGGAGTCACATATGAGATCAGGCCAGTTAAGATCGCAGGTTTTCCTTCTTAAAAGGACCTTACTGAATCAGTTGGAGTTTTTACACCAACAGTAGCTTCAGGGTCACTTTTACTGATCCCAGCTTTGCATTTCCAACTTTTTCTTTAAGTCGAAATCAAATTCTCAAACTGCCTTGGGATTTGAATCACCTTCTTTGGATTGTTAGTTCAGGTCTCTGATTATTAATCCAGTAAACATCATTATAGCCATAACTGCACAAACAGTTGAGAGTTTGTTTTGTTTTGTTTGTAATCTTCCTTTTTATAATGGGCATCCTTGACCTGAGCATGTATTCCCTCAAGTATGTCATATCCCCTCATCAATCCCTACACCAAACTGACATTCTGTCGAGCTTTAACAAGGATTCTGTGATGAGTTGGAATGACATAAACCTCTTTCTTGGTATCACGATGGGGTTTGAGCTCGATTGCGATGTTACATCGCTACTCAAGTGATATTGGTCGGAGGGCACGGTGACCGCACAGTGACAGATAAGCAATTGTGTGGAATTATTTTGAACGCTCTACTTATAGTGACCTGAATCACGTGAACAGAGAACATTGGACCCCATAAACCTTGAGATGCTGAGCAAAGCTGTCTTCAGATCCTGAATCTTGGTGGCTTCAGGGAAAGGCTAGACACACTAAGGGATACTGATGAGCTAATCTGTGTTCTGTTAAAATTCATCTTTACCTTTGCTCCTGTGTGCACCCTCTTAATTGCTGCATTATTTATTGAATTCCAAATTCTAACTTCAAAATAAGTCACAAACTCCATATTACTAATTATCCGCAAATATAACCTCTTTTTTTGCAGTTCAGAAAACCCCAGTAAAGCGATTATGGGAGTCAGGTGTCACCGCACTGCATCAAATGAAATATGGATCTGCAATGCTAAGCTTGTAAAGAAGACAGATTGCATAGTCATGGCTGAACATTATTATTTACAATACCTTATGTACATCTCTTCCCGGTTAATATCCTTGTAGAAATTCTGTGGCAGAAGCAATAACAGGTGGTTATTTAAACAACACACACAACTTTCAATAGCTTTAAAATCTTGTCGGAGGATTCAGCCACAAGGCTGGGGCAGACAGTAGTGGCCTGTGCTCTGAAAAGAGAGAAAGCAGGTTAATGTTTTGGTTTGGTCCTTTACTCAGAAGCTGCAACCAAGCAGACAATCACTTCTGGCTGTTCCTCGCATATGGGGAAAGATGCCTAAGCACTTTAGTTGAGTTGGAAATGACGGACAGGAATGGAGGAGCACGAGCAATGAAGGCTGAAGAGAAAATGGAAAGGTGTCCGGAAGGGGAAAAAAATCATGGATGAGAAAATGGATTTGAAGGAGAATGGTGGAGCATGGTGGCTGGTGTCAATGAAAGAGATTGACTGAAAGAATTTTCCAGGAACAGGGGTACAGACACTTAGAACATAGAACATACAGTGCAGAAGGAAGCCATTCGGCCCATCGAGTCTGCACCGACCCAATTAAGCCCTCACTTCGTGGAGGTGTAGAAGATTGTAGTTTAGTCGGGCAGTATGGTCGGCACGGGCTTGGAGGGCCGAAGGGCCTGTTCCTGTGCTGTACATTTCTTTGTTCTTTGTTGTTTGTTCCATCCTATCCCCCTAACCCGATAACCCCTCCTAACCTTTTTGGACACTAAGGGAAATTTAGCATGGCCTATCCACCTAACCTGCATGTGTTTGGACTGTGGGAGGAAACCGGAGCACACGGAGGAAACCCACGCAGACATGGGGAGTACGTACAGACTCTGCACAGACAGTGACCCAGCGGGGAATCGAACCTGGGACCCTGGCGCTGCGAAACCACAGTGCTAACCACTATGCTACCGTGCTGCCCACTTAAAGAATAGTCATTGATGATAGAACCAGGGGTAGCCTGAGGAGAAAAAGATGAATATGCAGCTGTGAGTCGAGTTTAAATTGCCGTGGTAGGGTGAGGTGCAGCTACATGTGTGGTGTTTTGTGGTGCTAATTTTAGGATGGTTGGCACAGTGTTCACAAAGACCATAAATAGAATCATAGAATTTACAGTGCAGAAGGAGGCCATTGGGCCCATCGAGTCTGCACCAGCCCTTACAGAGCACCCTATTGAAGCCCACGTATCTACCCTATCCCCGTAGCCCAGTAACCCCCACTTAATTTTTTTTGGGACACTAAGGGCAATTTAGCATGGTCAATCCACCTAACCCGTACATCTTTGGACTGTGGGAGGAAACCGGAGCACCTGGAGGAAACCCATGCAGACACGGGGAGAACGTGCAGACTCCGCACAGTGACCCAGCCGAGAATCGAACCTGGGAGCCTGGAGCTGTGAAGCAACTGTGCTAACCACTATACTACCATGCTGCCCTGTGATAGCTTTTATATTGAACAAAGCTAAAGATTTATTTACAGTACTTAATTGGATTTGACACTCCTATATAATAAACAGTTGATAATAAACATACAATCTACACTCATCTACTACTAATCTCTGCACTAATACAATAACTACGATCTGTTCTCACTCACACTCCTTCCTAGTTTGTCTTCTAGCTTTCTCCTCAACCTCTCACCCACAATGCTTAGCATCGATACCTTACATAGTTCTACATCTCGCTCCCTCTAGTGGTTGATTTGGACATAACATTAACCCTTATAGTTCTGTACATTTATCACAATGTCACAATGAGGACATCAAAAAGCAAAGTCAAGGAATTTGAAGGCCATTCGAAGAACTTGGAAAGGAATGGTCTGGTGGGGAATATGCAACTCAATTGTAATGAAGGCACAATACTTGACATTCTAACGGAGCTGTAATTTGTGGAGCCAAGAAAGCACTGGGAGTCGCCATGATTGAAGGCAACCAAGATGTGGGCTAGTATCCCAGCAGCACTGGAGAGACAGACATACGGGAGTGAAGCAAATGAAGGGAAGGGAACAACAGGGAAAAGTTAGGAGTCAACTGTGTTGCCACAAATTCAAAAAGGCAGCTGATAAGTTTAATATTTAATAGCCTGTTGATGAGTTGGAAAGAAGTGCAAAATTCCTAGAATGGGATCATTCCTTGCATTATTTAGATACTTTATGAGTTGAGAAATGCTCTGTCTTTGGACTTTTTGTAGGTGGTAGCAGAGATTCCCTGCAAAATATGGAACTGCACCTTAAATTCTCTCAGATCCCATTTCACCATTTGAAGAAGAGCAGGGGAGTTGTCCCCAGCGTCCAGGCCAATATTTATCCCTCATCCAACATCACTAAAAAACTGATTATCTGGTCATTATCTCATGCTGTTCATGGGAGCTTGCTGTATGCAAACTAGCTGCCAAATTACAATGCATTATAATTTTGCATGCTAATTTTGCTGAGAATTAAATCAAAGCAATAAAAAGTAATTGAAGTGCAGTGGAGCAGCAAGATATTTCTCCATGGGCTAACTGTGAGTGTTGAAACTATATCCATGGCAGACGTGTTCAAACACAATCCACAAAATTATTCCTTACTTTGTAATAAGGGGCTCCAAACTAATATTGATGAACTGAAGCATTGGGGCCATCAGGATGGGACATGAATAGGGGCACGGAGAGAAGAAATAATGCGGGAGGTCATGGAGAGGTGAAGTCAAGTTTGGGTTTCAAATTTGTCAGTCTCAAGAAGAAACATGAAATTTAAATGCTAGATGAAAGTACAAGCTGAGATGTGAAATGGATTCAGGCTATGGCATGTCCATTATGATAAAAGATTCAAGGAGAGAGATTTCACCCATTATTTTGGTATCAGAAAATGATACATTGGTGTCCTTCTGAATTGGGGTGCTAAGGTATATCTTTAACTCGAGGTGACTTTTCATCACAATTTCCATTTCAATTCTCTTCCCATACATAATGGTGCACTAAGGCAGACTTTTGTCTGTTCTCATAGCTAGTGTTATGGGCGAGGCTTTTTCAGAACACCAAAATGTATCATGGATTCAACCCACTTCCCCCTTTAATGTATTTGTTGCTTTTCCTAGCACACGGCTTGTTCCCTAGGTGTGGGATTACAATTATGGACACGTGGGTTTTTAAACACAAAACACTGTTTATTCCATGAACTCAACTTAACATCTTAAATAAACATTGGATCTCTTAACACCCCTTACTTCAAAGATAACTCCGAAAATATTGCAACAGTAAATAATTCCTCAAAATGTTCCTTCAAACTTCCAAGAGACTTAACACCTTTAAACAGAATTACATCAGGTTAAAGCCTTTACTATTATGAGTTTAAATCACCCAAATGATCCAGCGAGTCTTTCATGGCAGACATCACGGCAAATCCAGCTCACTGCAAAACACAGACACTCCCCAAGCTCTTTTCAAACTGAAACTTAAAACTGCAAAATGGCTGATCTAAAGCCCAGCTCCACCCACTCTCTGACATCACTGTTTTCTTAAAGGTACATTGCTTAAACATCCATGTCTTAAAGGTACTCTCACATGACACTAGTGATTCACGGATCAGGTCGCTAGTCTGTTGCCAGAGACTCATAGCTTAAGGGGCGCCACTCCACATCAAGCATGGCTGGCCAAGGGTCTCTTCTGCTCTTACCATCAGCCACTGGCTTGTTGGAAGGATTTCGCAGGTTGACACTCAACCAGTTTTGCTGTGTTCTGAACGCACCTTCCTTGGCCATCAAGTCCTGGGTGGGACTCAAACCCGGAGCTCCTGGCTCAGAGGCAAGGATCCTATCCACTGTGCCACAAGACCTCCCTCATCATGATTTAGGGATAATCATGAGGGGAGGCAGAGCAAGGCATAGTGAAAGAGGGAGTCAATTTATCTTATATGCTCCTCTTAAGGCCAGTGTCTCAATAGCTTTAGATGGGGGCCAGGAATATCTTTGGGCCTCTGTTCATAGGCTGAGATAACAACTGTGGAGTGGAGGAGCCCCTGAGGAATCTATCCACCTAGAGCAGGCTGTGCATCCACCATCTGGAGAATAGGTAATGAGGAAAAATAGCATGTATTTATACAGTGCCTGACATACACAGACCTGATATTGCCTTCCACAACTTCAGGCCACCCAAAGTTCTTCGACAGCCAATTAATCAGTTACTGTTGGATTGTAGGAAAAAGAACAGGTCACTTGGCAAAGCAAGATCCCCAAACAGCAATAAGGTAATCACCAAACAATCGACTTTGACGAATAAGGGCATGGGATCCTTTATGACCACAGAGAGAACTGACTCTTTAGCGTCTCATCCAAAAGACAAAACTTCCAAAAGTGCAGCTGCTTCACTGAAGTGGCAGCAACTGTGTGCTTAAGTCTCTGGACTGGGGTTTGATCCCATGGCATTCTGCCTCAGGCCCGTGTGTTGCCAACTGAACTAAGCCAGGGGAGACCCGAAAAAAAAAAAGGGAGATGGCTAGAGTGAATACCATCAGGAGGAAAGACTAGAGCAGGAGGAAATTCGTAACCAAACTTCTTTTTATAACCTGCAACAATCCTTCGATGAGACAATTCTCAGTTTTCTTGACTCAATTTTGAGTTTAACAATTTCAGATTATGGGTGGGATTTTCCTGCCCTTCCCACTGATGGGATCCTCGGGTAACGTCGAAGGTGATGCCCTGCAGCGAGTACTCCGGCGGTGAGACGGTAAAGACATAGGCGGAATGGGTAGATCCCGCCGCTGGCCAATGGCAGGCTGCCTCTGCTGCCGGATCACTTTCTGCAGGGAGAGCTGGAAAATCCAACCCCATAATCCCAACCCACATTTGGTTCTATTTCTTTGCGGTTTTTGGTTTTATGCCTTCAGCTGGCAGCTGTTCTTCATTCTGCCATTCACACCTCCTCTCGACACACCGTTTGCTTCTTTGTTTCTTTTCTTGCCGCTTTAGCACTCCCTTTGGTGCAGCATGACAGCTGGTCATTGGGAGGACATATGGACGATAAGGGAATAGTGTAGATGGGCTTTAGAGTGGATTCACAGGTCGGCGCAACATCGAGGGCCGAAGGGCCTGTACTGCGCTGTAATGTTCTATGTTCTATGACCAACTTCTTTATTATTTAATCTCTCTTGTCTTCCATCCTATTACAAACCTTCCCTTTTGTTTTTTTCTTCCTCCTCTTTTCATCTGCTGAAAACCCAACAACATTTTTAACTTCTCGCCCCAGTTCTGAGGAAAGGTTTTCTCAACCTGAAACGTTAACTCTGCTTCTCTGCCCGCAGATGCTATCTGACCTGTCGAGTATTTCCAGCATTTTCTGTTTTAATTTCAGAATTCCAGCATCTGCAGTATTTTGTTATTGTAACAAAGTCGGTTTAACCTCATTCAATAATGCGGTATCATTCATTGTGGCGTCTTACTGTCCATTCACCTCTGACATCTCAGGCCTGGATTTTCACCAGGTGGGGATGATGGTGGAACCCCTTAAAAATAGTGGCCGGAACGTAGTTCTGGGATTTCGACCCCATTGCCAAGTTTTCAATTTTCCAGAGTGCCAATTAAGGGTGCGGGGCTGGTTCAGGTCAATAGCCTGCACACCACATTCCCAATCTGACTGGCTCCATTGCGGAGATAGGCATGCCTCATTCCTCTCCCATTTTTATGGATTAGGGCCAGGTTGTTGTTCATGACACCTCAGAGATGTTATGAACCATAGTCTGGATCAGGGAACCTTTTAAAAGGCCACTCCAAGATATCATCTTCATGCTGCATGACAAGGTTTGCCTGTTGAAACAACCTCAATGGCTTCTCATGGCCCCTCTGCGAAGCTATTCCCCCCAAACAACTTCGATGGCCCTTTTTTGGCTCCTATGGAAAGGTTTATCCCTTCAACCCCTCACCCCCTCAATGGCTGCTCATGCTCCCTATGCCAAGCTGTGGTACTTCCATGCTCAGCAGAGATCAGAGAACAAGAGCTGTCAGTGAAGGAATATTTTCAGTGGGGTTTAGGTGATTCAGTTGCTCTCAGCCAAGAATACATAATGAGATTTGGCCTGAGCACCAGGGAAAATATTACTTGATTGACAGTTCGGGCTCCTGGGACGGGATTCTCCGAGCCTCCGCGCCGTGTCAGATGCCGGGACGCGAACCTCCGGCAACCGGAGAATCGGCGGCAGTTGTGTGCGCACGGTCGACGCGGCACCGGTCGGGGGACGTTGCAGCGTTTCTCCGCAGTCGACCGGCCTATTTCCCGCTGCCGTGGTTCATGTATGGTTCCACCTGGCTGGAGCTCGGTGCGGCGGCTGCGGTGGCCGTCCTGGTGGGGGGCGGGGGGATCAGTCTCCGGGGAGGCCTCCAGTACGACCAGGCCCACGATCGGGGGCCACCGATTGGCAGGTGCGCGCGATCTGTGGGGGGCCTACCTTCTTCCGCGTCGGCCGGCTGCGTGGGTCTGCCATGGCGCCCAGGGCCAGCGGCCGCCACGCACATGCACGGAACTGCGCCCGGCAGTGCAGGGCCGCGTATCGGCAGCCAGAGTTGCGTGGAGCACTCCAGCACCTTGCTGGCCCCCTGTGGACCATGGAATCGCTGGGCCAAGAGGTCCGTTAATGCCGGCGTGAAACACTCCAGTGTTTACGCCGGCGTCAACACTTAGCCGCCGTTTTGAAGAATCCCGGCCTTGATCTCTGCTGTCAATTGCACAATGCACATTTACACAAGCTTAATAGGATGCAAGTGCTTGCAGTTGAGTTATTGAAACTTTCAAGGGTCAGGATGATTAACTCTTTAATTGCCAAAAGTCAAAGGAGATTTTTTTAACATAGTGGAACGCTGTGAATGAATGAATGACTACTTTTTAAAGCTTTTTTTAATACATCATATTGTTGCTTCTATACAGAATATATTGGGTCAATGTGCATGTACGTGCATACCTTGGCAGAGAGGGAATGAGGGGCAATATGGGTTGTTTGGGGGACATAACTTGCCATTAAGGCATGAGGTGCTATTGGGGTGCTTGGGGGGCACACCTTGGCATTGAGGGACCATTGAGGGTGGGTAAGAGGCATGAGGTTGCATGGATGAGGCATGAAGAGTGTGCTGGTGGAAGGGTGGCGAGGGAGTGTGGGGTTGAGGGCTGGATGACCTTTCTGTTTTTATTTTAACTGGGATGAGTTTCCACAGTACTGAGGCAGGCCTTTTCAGCAGCCCGATTCAGAAGATGGCAGCCCCTGTGGCTGCCTCCAAACCTTCTCCCGGCTTGGCTGGCCTGACTCCAGCGCCCACCTGTCCCCCCTAATGGTGAAAATCCCATCCTTGCTTCCGAGACGAGTGGGCCATTTCAGGAATTTTCCTGACTCCTGTAACTTGCCTCGAGGATATAAATCCAGGCTCCAGTGTCAGCTTTGCGTGCTTAAATTTCTGGAGTGGAGTGCTCACTTGGAATAGGTTTCCTATCACCTTCATGGTGGTCAGAAATGAATTTCTCCATCTTTTATCCCCTGCTGTATTGGCCTTAAGTATTTTATTTTAAATCAGTGTTTTTCTGCCTCTCCCAGCATGATGAGGACAGGGAGAGTACATTTGCCTGTCACAATGGGACTGGGACAGACTTTTGCTCATGCAACATGCAGGCTCCCAGGTCAAAGCTGACAGTGCCAAGGCCAAGGTAACACCTTGTCTAAATTATTCTTTCTCATTTTTGTGTCGGTAGGTATTCCCTGCTGTTGGTAGGTTAGTTAACTTGTCAGTAGGAATTCCTGGATTGGAACAGGAACTTGGGCACTGGCCCGATTTTCTCCTTCCCCAGCCCCTATTCTTTCAGCCCAAATGTATTTCCCCTTAGGAAGGCTGTCAAGAATTTGGAGAGATGAGACCTGGAGTGGGGGATGGTGGGGGAGGGGAGGGGGTGGGGGGTGGGGGGGATTGCAGTGGGGTGCTGTGTAGGTCAAAGCCTGAGAAGTGGGTAGGGAGGTGTAGGGGGGTTCGGGAACAGGTAGTCCAGGAAAAACCTGAGGAGCGAGAGGGGATTGGGGGTCTTGTGCCAATATCGACTGGGTGTTCAGCTTGGTTCACCCCCAACCCTATTACCCTGGACCCCAAAACTCTCAGTAACCCTCAGGGCTTGCATAAACCATCTCCTCCTCAGCGGTCCTGCCAGAAATGTCCCTGGACCTATGCCTGGCCATATTCCCTGGGCCGGGGTCTGAGAGGGCCACCATTGAACCTGACTTTGGAGTGAACTCCGAACCCCCCCGACCACAGATCAGACCTCAGAGACACCGCCGGCCCAGACACCCTGCCAACCCCCAGACAGTGTCAAACTATCCTCATCACAAGCACGCACCTTCGAAACCGGGAGGAGAGTGCTGTCAGACTGTACCAGGCTCTACTGGCTAGCATCTGCCAATGCACACTGTGCCGGGTCTGGACTCCACAGTGTGCAAGGGAGGAAAGAAATGTGGGACAAATAGCATCCCAGGAATCCCAGAAGCAAATTCTGGGACAGTTCCTGAGAATCCAGGACAATAGTTAAAAGGAAGTTTAATAGAGGCAGCCAAAATTAGGCACGGATTCAATAAAGTGAATAGGGCAAAACCATTCCACTGGCAGGAGCCCAGTAACAAGAGGACACAAATTTAAGGTAATTGTGAAAAGAAGCAAAAGGAAGGCAAGGAGAAAATGATTAATGCAACAAGTTGCTATGATCTGGAATACACTGCCTGAAAGGGTTGTGAAGCCAACACAATAATAATGTTCAAAATGGGAATTTATAGCTGGAAAAGAAAAAAAATGACAGTGCTATGGAGTGGAGTGCAACTGGTTGGATAAGTCTTTCGTGACAGTCTGAATAGCCATTTCCGGTGCTGTAGGATTCTCTAATTCTGTGGCAGCAGATGAGAATGATGACTAAACCTGTGGGTGTCCGTGCTCAGTGTGGTCAGAAACAATCACCTTCACTCACTAAGCTATGGAAGAAGCTCTAATTGCATAGCTTTGAATCATGCTTAAACCTATTGGTGGGGAGGGAGGGGGTGAGGGGGTTAAATTTGACAGTCCCCCAAAACAAGTATGGGGATTGCAATGTCAAATGAACGCCTCGCTTGTTGCTTCCTTTGCAGGCAGCAAGCCAACTTCTTACTGCCTGCTGATTTGCATGCTGGCTGTGTGTACAGCTAGCACTATCTGTGCTGCTGACTGGCTGCACGCCTCTGTTGGAGGCTCGGATACATGAGGAGCTGGCACTACTTAAAGCCAGCCTGCGCCTTGTAAAGAATTGGTATATTCTAGCTGGAGCAGGGTTTGTACAAGGGGGTTTGAGCAGGGAGAAGAGTGAATGACACAGGGGGCGAGAGCGTGCTCCAAGGTTCTCTGACGCTGCACTGTTTTGCAAGTTGCTGCTTATTTCCTGAGCAGAGGAGGTATCTGGAGCTTATTTCCTTAATATAGGCTCATTCACATAATCAAGAGCCCAGGCATAGGTCGGGATTTTCCATTCCTGCCTGCAGCAGGAATTGTCGGGGGGTGGGGGGGTTGGAAAATTTGATGGACCAGCCAAAGGTCTGTTGAATTTGGGAGGGGATTTACGCTGGACCGGAATATCCCTGACATAGACTCACTTTTCCTCCCTTCATCCGTGTCCCTCCCCACCGCCACCCCACCACCTTGGTGATAACTGGTTCTTATGTATTTTTAGGAATAGTGCCCTAAACCGTTCCCCATAACAACTGTTCTCACTCACTACGAGAGCGTGCACTTCATTATGACAGGATTGTAACATCAATGCTTTGGTAGAGGAGGGGTAGAGAAGGAGAGGTGTGATCATTCCACAAGGGCACTCCAGGCAAACTTTGCAAAGTCAGTGGAAGCAGATATCCAATGTTTTTAATTCCAGGCGTTCAGCCAGTAAGACCCGGAGGTGCAGTCATAGAAAGTTCAATGATAAGGTCAGTGGATACATCTTCAAATGCCACATCCAACTAACAGCACCATTAGGCTAACACACTGCTTAATGTACCACACTCCTATCACTCACCTAACAATAATCTCAAATCAATCACGACTCACACCTAAAGTTCATAATTTCACTTCACCTTCACACACTTAATACTGCTCCAAGCCTGATACCCACATCCCACAGCTTGCAAACCCTGCCAGCTATTCAACTATGATAGCCTCAGCCAAGCATACAGAACCACACCCACTTCACACATTTTCCTCTCTATTGAAGGACAAGATGGATCACAAATGGAGGCAGAAGAACTAACCAGCATGCCCCCCTGTAACGGAACCCCACCTTCACAAGGAGGAAGTGGTGCTGGATGGACATTATTCGAGTGACCATGGTTAAAGCTGTGACTAGCAATGGGGCTGAAACCATCAAACATGACAGTCCCCTCATATTTAATCCTCCTTCTCACACCCTAATACCCCTTCATTCCACAATCACTTCTGATTTACCAGCTCCAGATGGTTTTATGCATCCCTTGTGATCCACAGTCCCCTCACCACAACCCTATCCTTGTAGCTTTGTCTTTTCAGATACACAAACCTGGCTGAGCAGTCATGGAAGAGGAAGAGTGAAGAAGATATGCAATTACCTATTGTCATACTTGACGCCAACAGCTCAGATACTAACAGTGTGTACACGTCAGCGGAGAACATGGTGGCAGGATCTGTATGTGGTGAGACACTAGGCAAAGGTTGGCTGCAACCAGGGCAGGAGACAAACCCTAGCTGCACCTGAGTTCTTTAAGGAGGGTCTTTTGTTTAAAAGAAAATTCCAATTAGGGGGCAATTTAGCATGGCCAATCCACCTATCCTGCACATCTTTTGGGTTGTGGGGGTGAGACCCACGCAGACATGATGAGAATGTGCAAACTCTCACGGGCAGTGACCTGGGGCCGGGATCAAATCCGGGTCCTCGGCACTGTAAGGCGGCAATGCTAACCACTGCGCCACCATGCCGCCCTACACCTAAGTTCTGCAGCAGAGGATTCAGATGAGGACTTTTATAGGATGAGCTACAATAACAAACCTGAAACTACCCCCCTGCTGCTGAATGTGGATTCAGCAAGTGCGTGTTTCAGACATGGCATTAGCTGGTGTTGACATCAAATCAGCATACTCACTGATCGATACTACAATCCTCCTACGCTGCATTCTTCCAGAAACTCAATGTGCATGCTTATGTCCTCACCAAAATGGCATCTCGTGCACCCCTACCAGAACTGTGTGTGTGTGTGTGTGTGTGTGTGTACAGTGACTGCCATTTGTAGCCAAAACAGGGCAGCACGGTGGCGCAGTGGTAGCACTGCAGTCTCACGGCACCGAGGTTCCAGGTTCAATCCCGACTCTGGGTCACTGTCCGTATGGAGTTTGCACATTCTCCCCATGTTTGCGTGGGTTTCGCCCCCACAACCCAAAGATGTGCAGGGTAGGTGGATTGGCCATGCTAAATTGCCCCTTAATTGGAAAAAATTAATTGGGTATTCTAAATTTAAAAAAAATATTTTTTTTTTTAGCCAAAACAGCTCACGAAGGAGCTGAAGTTTGCAGCCATCATTTATTGAATGACTGATTCCCATGTTCGTACTATAGCAGCAAACAGTGCGATGGAAGGATTAACCTCATCAACCCAGAGCTTTGCTCTGTTCATCCAAGCACACACCATGTCCCATTTTTTTCCCCATAAATTTACCGTACCCAATTCAATACCCAATTTAGAGTACCCAATAGGGGCTGGTTTAGCACACCTGGCTAAATCGCTGGCTTTTAAAGCAGACCAAGGCAGGCCAGAAGCACGGTTCAATTTCCTTACCAGCCTCCCCAAATAGGCGCCAGAATGTGGCAACTAGGGGCTTTCACAGTAACTTAATTTGAAGCCTACTTGTGACAATAACCGATTTTCATTTTCATTTTTTACAATTAAGCGGCAATTTAGCATGACCAATCCACCTACTCTGCACATCTTTGGGTTGTGGGGGCGAAACCCACATAGACACGGGGAGAATGTGCAAACTCCACATGGACAGTGACCCAGAGCACACCATTTCCCATTGACCCATCACCCCTGTGCTCGCTGACCTACAATACCGACTTGAAGACGTGCCACAATTTAAAAATTCTCATCTTTGTTTTCAAATCCTTCCATCGCCCCACTCTCTTCTTATCACTGCAATTTCCTCCAGCCCCGTAACCCAGCTGGGTATTCCTGCTCCTCTTAATTCTGATCTCTTTCCTCCCCAATTTGAATCACTTCCCTCCATTGAGGCCTTCAGTTGCCTAGGCCCTCAACTCCCCTCCCGATACCTCTCCGCCTCTCTCCATTACTTTCCTCTTTTAAGACATTTCTTAAAACCTACCTTTTCTGAGCGAGCTATTTGTTAGCTTCCTTAATATCTCCTTTTGCGATTCAATATCACATTTTGTGTTGCAAAGCCCAGTTATGTTACTGTATTAAAGGCTGTTGTTATTAAATTGAAATTATTGTAACTGCGGGATCAATTAAGCCGACAACCTGAGGGGTCGTAAAGGTCACGGAGAGAATTCGAGGCAGGCAGAGATCTTTCAGGACTCCAATCGTTTTCCCAAATCCTACTTTTCAGTTCAAAGCACAATGTACCGTCTCTCCTCTGCCTGCATTCTTGCAGAAATTAATGGCAGAGCCAGAGGTGAAGGTAGAAAACATTACACTGTGACACATCTGCATTTATTACCTCCCAAGCTATTCCAAACTATCTGTCTGTGATTTATTCAGCTTGTTGCCTCTTGAGGTTAAATTAAGCAAAGCAGCTCCCTGATATCAGGACGTTATGTACAAACTCTCCAACGTGCAGCATTATTAAAACACGCAGCTAGCTAATTAAGATCAGGTAGTTCATTGAGTCAATTCACTGATTGCCAGTTGGAATTTCAGCAACCTAATGAGATGCTAAGTTATGCAAATAGGTAGAATAAATACACTGTACAATTTTGGCTGGCGAAAGCTCCTGGAACATTCTGTCAGTTCACATGAAGTTTAGTTTGAGATTACTTGTCTCTATTTAAATGCTCGCAAGCAGAGGTTGCGGCAGCGATGGATGCAGAGAAAGCTTCTGATCGGGTGGAGCGGGCGTACCTGTGGGAGGCGCTGGATAGGTTTGGATTTGGTGAGGGCTTTATCTGGTGGGTGCGATTGCTATACCAGGCGCCTGTGGCAAGCATGCGCATAAACCGGCTTAGGTCGGAGTATTTTAAATTGCACCGGGGTACGAGGCAAGGGTGTCCCCTTTCCCCGTTATTATTTGCTCTAGCCATTGAGCCACTGGCCATCACACTGAGAGCTTCAAGGAACTGGCAGGGGCTGGTCCAGGGGGTGGTGGAGCATCGGGTTTCGCTCTATGCAGATGATCTCCTCCTGTATATTTCAGACCCACTGGCGGGGATGGGGGAGGTCATGCGGTTCTTAAGGAAATTTGGCAGTTTCTCAGGCTAAAGGGCAGGAGAAGAGACTGAGGGAGCTGCCACTGAGGAGGGTAGAGAAGAGCTTTCGTTACCTGGGTATACAGGTGGCTCGGAAGTGGGATTTGTTGCATAAGCTTAATCTGACCCGGCTGGTGGAACAAATGGAAGGGGGCTTTAAAAGATATGACATGCTCCCGCTGTCACTGGCGGGGAGGATACAGACCGTGAAAATGGCGGTCCTCCCCAGGTTCTTATTTGTATTCCAGTGCCTTCCCATCTTTATCACTAAGGCCTTTTTCAAGCGGGTTAATAAGATCATCTCGGGATTTGTGTGGGCGAACAAGACCCCACGAGAGAAGAGAGCGCTGCTGGAACGCAGTCGGGGGGACGGTGGGCTGGCGCTGCCGAACTTTTGTAACTACTACAGGGCGGCCAACATTGCCATGATCAGGAAGTGGGTATTGGGGGAGGGGTCGGCATGGGAACGGTTGGAGGCGGCGTCATGCAAAGGCACCAGTTTGGAAGCGCTGGTAACGGCACCTCTGCCGTTCTCGCCGACCCGCTACTCCACAAGTCCGGTGGTGGTGGCGACACTTAAGATCTGGGGGCAGTGGAGGAGACACAAGAGGGTGGAGGGAGCATCGGTCTGCACCCCGATATGTAATAACCACAGGTTGGGATGGACGGCGGGTTCCAGAGTTGGCAGAGGGCGGGTATTAGAAGGATGGGTGACCTGTTTATGGATGGGAGCTTTCCCAGCCTGCTGGTGCTGGAAGACAAGTTTAAATTACCGCCAGGGAACGGCTTTAGGTATTTACAAGTGCGAACCTTCCTGAGGAAGCAGTGGTGGCCTTCCCGCTGCTGCTACCACAGGGGATACAAGACAGAGTAGTGTCCGTGTTGTGGTATGTATTAGGGGTATTACGGTACCCTGTGCTGCCGAGAGGCTATTGGTTGCTAGACGCTGTGTCCCGATTGGATCAGCCGCCTGCTGGCTCTACACAGTAAGGCGGAGTGTAAGAGCCTGGGTTCTCCCAGCAGCCGCATTCTGTAACTGTGCTGCTGGGGAACAAGTCTGCGTAATAAAGGCATCGATTGACTCCTTCTCTTCTCGTCTCGTGAGAGATTGATCGTGCTACAATTTATTACGTAGACTTAAAGGACATGGAGCTCCGAATCACTCCGGAGTGTCTGCGAATCAGCCCCCACGCGGCAAACTCAACAGCCACTTTTAAACACTGGCTAGCGTGTTTCGAAGGATACCTCAGAACGGCCACCTGCGTGACTACAGAAGGCCAGAAAATGCTGGTCCTGCATTCCAGGGTGAGCCCGGAAATCTACACTCTCATTGAGGATGCAGAGGATTTCCAGTCGGCGTTTGCCATGCTGTTCGGCCCGTCAACCAGTTCTACGCACACCAGCAGCTCGCGACGAGACGGCAGATCCCCGGGGAATCGCTGGACGAATTCTACAGTGCGATGTTGATCTTGGGGAGAAACTGCAACTGCTCATCGGTTTCGGCTAATGAACATACGGAACTACTAGTTCGGGATGCCTTCGTAGCAGGTATGCTCCCGTCTCAAATTTGCCAGCGATTGCTGGAGAGAGAGACGCACTAGCCCTCAAGGAAGCACAGGCCCTCGCTGTGGCCTGTGGCGTCACAGGATGTCCGTGCCTACGCCCCCGACCGCGCGGCTGCCCCTTGGGCTCCGTGGACCCAGGCCACGACTGACCCCCCGGCACCCCCCACCCTCCCGCAGGCCTGTGCTGCCAGAGCGCCAGCCCACCCGGGGGGGCCCCGCTGCTACATATGCGGGCAAACGAAACACCCCCGGCTGCGCTGCCCGGCCTGCTCAACACTCTGTAAAGGGTGCGGCAAAGAAGGGCACTTTGTAGCGGTGTGCCAGGCCCGGGGGGTCGCCGCAATCTATCGGGGAGAACCTTGACCCCAAACTCAACCCACCCAACGATCCATGTGCGGCCAACGGGCGTCGCCATTTTGGGTCCCGGACTCCAAACGCCCCCGACTGCGTGGCTGCCCCTTGGGCGTCGTGGACCCCCACCACGACCGACCCCCCCGGCACCCCCCCACCAACCATCCATGTGTGGCTAACGGGCACTGCCATCTTGGGTCCCGGACTCCATGCGGGAGGGAGGGACGCCGCCAACTTGGGTCCCGGACTCCATGCGGGAGGAAAAGGTGTGGCCATCTCAGGTCCTGGACTCCATGCGGGAAGGATGGGCGCCGCCATTTTGGGTCCCAGACTCCACACGCCCCCGACCGCGCGGCTGCCCCTTGGGCACCGTGGCCCCCCGCCACGAACGACCCCCCGGCACCCCCCACCCTCCCACAGGCCTGTGCTGCCAGAGCGCCAGCCCACTGGGGGGGGGGGGCCCGCTGCTACTTTTGCGGGCATACGAAACACCCCTGGCTGCGCTGCCCGGCCCGCTCAGCACTCTGTAAAGGGTGCGGGAAAAAAGGGCACTTTGTAGCAGTGTGCCAGGCCCGGGAGGTCGCCGCAATCTATCGGGGAGAACAAGGACCCCAAACTCAACCCCCCCAACGATCCATGTGCGGCCAACGGGCACCGCCATTTTGAGTCCCGGACTCCATATGCCCCCGACTGCGCGGCTGCCCCTTGGGCACCGTGGACCCCTGCCACGACCGACCCCCCCGGCACCCTCCCCCAACGATCCATGTGCGGCCAACGGGTGTCGCCATCTTGGGTCACAGACTCCATGCGGGAGGGAGGGACGCGGCCATCTCAGGTCCTGGACTCCATGCGGGAAGGATGGGCGCCGCCATTTTGGGTCCCGGACTCCATACGCCACCGACCGCGTGGCTGCCCCTTGGGCACCGTGGACCCCCGCCACGACCGACCCCCCGGCAGCCCCCCCCCCCACCACCAACGATCCATGTGCGGCCAACAGGCGCCGCCATTTTGGGTCCAGGACTCCATGCGGGAGGGAGGGGCGCTGCCATCTTGGGTCCCGGACTCCATGCGGGAGGGAGGGGCGCCGCCATCTCGGGTCCTGGACTCCATGCGGGAAGGATGGGCGCCGCCATTTTGTGCTCCCCCAGCCACATGCGATCAATGGGCGACGCCATCTTGTCCACCCCCGACCGTGTGCGACCCGTGGATGCTGCCAACTTGGCTGACGGTCACGGACGCCGCAATGGACGACTTTACGGGGCCTGAAGAAAACGCCCCGATGCAGCAACAACGACTGGCTTCGGTACCCCTGGACCAGTCGTGGCCCGAACGCTCCAAACGGCAACAACGATGGTACTCGTCAACGGGTACGAGACGCCCTGCCTGATTGACTCTGGGAGCACAGAGAGTTTTATACACCCCGATACAGTAAGACGCTGTTCTCTTCCGATCCACCCGAGTGATCAAAACATTTTCCTGGCAGCAGGATCCCATTCCGTAGAGATCAAAGGGTTCTGCATCGCGAACCTCACGGTGCAGGGGAGGGAGTTCACGTCCTCCCCCACCTCTGCGCTGCCACACTCCTGGGGTTGGGTTTTCAGTGCAACCTCCAGAGTTTAACATACCAATTCGGCGGCCCTATACCCCCACTCACTATCTGCGGCCTCGCGACCCTCAAGGTCGACCCACCTTCCCTGTTTGCGCACCTCACCCCGCATTACAAACCCGTCGCCACTAGGAGCAGACGGTATAGCGCCCAGGACCGAACCTTTATCCGGTCGTAAGTCCAGCAGCTGCTGCGGGATGGCATAACCCAGGCCAGCAATAGGCCCTGGAGAGCCCAGGTGGTAGTTGTAAAGACCAGGGAGAAGCAGAGGATGGTAATAGACTATAGTCAAACCATCAATAGGTACACATAGCTGGATGCGTACCCTCTCCCCTGCATATCCGACATGTCCAATGGGATTGCACAATACAAGGTCTTTTCCACGGTGGACCTTATGTCCGATATCACCAGCTCCCTATCTGCCCGAGCGACCGCAAATACACTGCCTTTGAAGCAGATGGGGGGCTCTACCACTTTTTAAGGGTTCCATTTGGCATCACTAACGGAGTCGCGGTCTTCCAACGGGAGATGGACTGAATGGTTGACCGGTACGGTTTGCGGGCTACGTTCCCGTACCTCGATAACGTCACCATCTGCGGCCACGATCAGCAGGACCACGATGCCAACCTCCGAAAATTCCTCCAGACCGCAAACGCCCTGAATCTCACGTACAACAGGGAAAAATGCGTGTTTAGCACCGACCGTCTAGCCATCCTTGGCTACGTAGTGCGGAATGGAGTTATAAGCCCTGACCCTGAATGCATGCGCCCCCGTATGGAGTTCCCTCTCCCTCACTGTTCCAAGGCCCTGAAACGCTGTCTGGGCTTTTTCTCTTATTACGCCAAGTGGGTCCCCCACTACGTGGACAAGGCCCGTCCACTAATCCAGTCCACGGTCTTTCCCCTGCCGACAGAGGCCCACCAGGCCTTCAGCCGCATCAAAGCGGATATCGCAAAGGCCACGATGCACGCGATCGACGAATCCCTCCCCCTCCAAGTCGAGAGTGACGCGTCCGACGAAGCTCTGGCGGCCACCCTCAACCAAGCGGGCAGACTCGTAGCCTTTTTTTCACGCACTCTCCACGCTTCAGAAATCCGCCACTCCTCAGTGGAAAAGGAGGCCCAGGCCATAGTGGAAGCTGTGCGACATTGGAGGCAATACCTGGCCGGCAGGAGATTCACTCTCCTCAATGACCAACGGTCGGTTGTCTTCATGTTCAATAATGCACAGCGGGGCAAGATCAAGAACGACAAGATCTTGCGGTGGAGGATCGAACTCTCCACCTATAACTATGAGATCTTGTATCGTCTCGGAAAGCTGAACGAGCCTTTCGATGCCCTATCCCGCGGCACATGTGCCAACGCACAAGTGGACCGTCTCCGAACCCTCCATGAGCACCTCTGCCACCCGGGGGTCACTCGGTTCTATCACTTCGTAAAGACCCGCAACCTGCCCTACTCCATCGAGGAGGTCAGGACAGCCACCAGGAACTGCCAAATCTGCGCAGAGTGCAAGCCACACTTCTACAGGCCAGATAAAGCGCACCTGACAAAGGCTTCCCGTCCCTTTGAGCGCCTCAGTCTGGACTTCAAAGGCCCCCTCCCCTCCACCGACCGCAACACGTACTTCCTGAACATGATTGACGAGTACTCCCGGTTCCCTTTCGCCATCCCCTGCCCCGACATGACCGCGGCCACGGTCATTAAAGCCCTCTGCACCATCTTTACACTGTTCCTTTGCCCCGCCTACATACGTAGCGATAGGGGGTCCTCCTTCATGAGCGACAAACTGCGTCAATTCCTGCTCAGCAAAGGCATTGCCTCGAGCAGGACGACCAGTTACAACCCCCGGGGGAACGGTCAGTAGAGAGGGAGAACGGAAAGGTCTGGAAGACCGTCCTGCTGGCCCTAGGGTCCAGAGGTCTCCCAGTTTCCCGCTGGCAGGAAGTCCTCCCGGACGTCCTCAACTCCATGCGGTCGCTGCTTTGTACAACAATGAATCAAACACCTCACGAATGCCTCCTAGGAAGTCCTCCTCCGGAACGTCACTTCCGACCTGGCTGGCAGCCCCGAGACCCATCCTGCTCCGAAAACTTGTGTGGACACACAAAACGGACCCGTTTGTCGAGAGGGTTCATCTCCACCACGCGAACCCTCAATACGCCTACGTGGCGTACCCCCTCCCTGCCACCGGCGCATCCCACAGACGCCCCCTTCCCGGGTGGATCGGTCCTCCCCCCAGTAGCGACTAGGGGTAATGGAGCAGGAAGAGGCTACGCTCCCAGAGATGACGGTGCCCGAGCCAGCGCCTGCATCACCACCAGGGCTGAGACGATTCGAATCATCAAATCCGTATAACAAAGCAAGAAATGCCTCTGTAAATAATTCAGTTGCCCAGTATAAGTGGTATTACAAATAGTACCGGTAGTTTGATATCGGAGCATAGCCGCCGTGTTAGCGGCATCCTAGGTACCGACTCTATAAACCCCTACCATCATACGGCCCACTACCCTCGCCGGGTTCTTTTTTAACAAGGGGTGAATGTGGTGGTATGTATTAGGGGTATTACGGTACCCTGTGATGCCGAGAGGCTATTGGTGGATAGACGCAGGGTCCCGATTGGATCAGCCACCTACTGGCTCCACCCGGTAAGGCGGAGTATAAGAGCCCGGGTTCTCCCAGCAGCCGCATTCTGTAATTGTGCTGCTGGGGAACAAGTCTGCGTAATAAAGTCATCAATTGACTCCTTCTCATCTCGTCTCGTGAGTGATTGATCGTGCTACAGTCCGGTACCTGGGTGGGGGAGGAGAAGGTATCGGAAATCTACCAGGAGCTGTTGGAGGCGGAGGAAAACCTGGTGGAGAAGCTTAAAGGCAAGTGGGAGGAGGAGTTAGGAGGGGAGTTAGAGCCGGGACTATGGGCGGAAGCCCTAAGTAGGGTCAATTCTTCCTCATCATGTGCCAGGCTCAGTCTCATACATTTTAAAGTGGTTCACCGGGCACACATGACGGCAGCGAGGATGAGAAAGTTTTTCGGGGTAGAAGACAGGTGTGCGGGGAGCCCAGCAAACCATGTCCATATGTTTTGGGCATGCCCGAAGCTTGAGGAGTTCTGGCAGGGATTTGCCAGGGCAATGCCCAAGGTGCTAGGATGGTGCCGAGTCCAGAGGTGGAGATCTTTGGAGTGTCGGAAGACCCGGGAGTTCAGGGAGTGAAAGAGGCCGACGTTCTGGCCTTTGCCTCCCTGGTAGCCCGGAGATGGATCCGGTTATTGTGGAGGGTCTTGAAGCCCCCGAGTGTAGCGACCTGGGTCAGTGACATGGCTGGGTTTCTCAGCCTTCCGAAAATAAAGTTTTCCTTAAGAGGATCAATGTTAGGGTTCTCTCGGAGGCGGCAGTCATTCGTCGACTTTCTTGGGGGAATTTAATTGAAAATGTCAGCAGTAGCAGCTTTCCGAGGGGCGGGGGGGTTAGTGTGTTTGTTTTTTGTTATTTTCGATGGTCTGTGAAGACAAGGCCGTTTGCGGAAATATCTATTTTTGCACTATGTTAATGTTTAACGCCTATTGTTCTTTTTCTGTTTTTGTTATAACATTTTACAAATATTTCAATAAAAATATTTTTTTTTTTAAATGCTGGCAAGGTCTGTAATCCTCTGATTGGCTACTACAACAGGGAGCTGCATGTTTTGTCTCTTAAGTATGCTGACTCTCGCTTGAGTAGATTTCTACCAGCTTCAGCCACTTTCAAATGCCTCGGCCAATCTCCCCTTGAGCCGGGCACCAGGTCACCAGCCTATGTGACTCCGGAGAAGCATCACCTCACCACAAGGTCCCGGGTGTTTTCACTCTGCCCTGAGGTCAATCTTGAGTTGGCTAGCGATGAATTCCCTCATTCTACCTCAGCTAAGTCAGTACGGACCATGAATTAAATCTGTATGGAATCTTCCTTGTCTTCCGGCATGTTCAGCCCAACACAAATTCCTGACGGTGCTCACTGTACCAACACTGATCAACACCAGCGCTGGGTCAAGACTATTAATGAGAGGTCACTGCAAAGCCTTGCTGACCTGTTCCCAACAAGCCTGCAGCCTTACCCCAAAATGGAGGCCTTGAAATAAGGCTAGGAGGTAGAAGTAGGCAACCGCAGGACACTTTTGTTTAAAATTCCTCTCCACACTACAGTCGAGTGATAACCCATTTCTCTGAAACCCATGTGTGCCTCAGCTGAATTAGCAGAGAGAGAGGAATTTCAGAACATGGCATTACGCTGTTCATTTATGCAGATTAGGGTTGCCAACTCTGGATTCATTCCAGGGGGTTTTCCTCTTGCCTTCCAACTGCTCCACCCCCACATTCTGCCCCCTAACTCCAATTTGTTTATTTTTCCTTTGCTGGCTTTAAATAGTTCTCACTTGTTTATCTGCTGTTTTACTTTTTTACGCTTTCAGGTGGCAGTTGTTCATCATTCTACCATTCACACCTCCTCTAGACATATCTTTTGTTTCTATACTTGTCCCCGTTACTCTTTCACAATGATCACTTTTGTCATTTAATCTCTCTTGTTTTCTTCCCTATCACAGGCCTTCTCTTTTGCTCTTTTCCCTAACATCCCCCTTTCCACTTTCTCAAAATCTATTGCATTCTAATTCTTCCTGTTTCAGTGACCTAAAATGTTAACTCTGTTTCTCTTCATAGATGCTGCCTGACTTGCTGAGCACTTTCAGCATTTTCGGTTTCTATTTCATATTTCCTGCAGTATTTTGCTTTTGTGTTATTGTAGTTTGGACTGACACAGTCCGTTAAATCAGAAATTTCCAAACTGGGTTTGGGGAACCCTGGGGTTCTGTTAGATACATCCCGAGGTTCCATGGTAGGCCAGGCTGGTGCATAAAAATGCTATGATCAGCGGCTGGCTTCAACATGCACTGGCTACTGATAGGCTCACTCGTAAGCCTTTGGGCTGCCAATGCAGCAAGAAGCCAGCTTCTGACTGGACACGTTGGAAACTGCGGGAAAATAAGTCCTCAAAGGTTCAGGTTAGGACAGAGCGCGGAGAGTGGAGCAAGGTAGGCAATGGTTATGGGGTAGGAGGGCAAGTGACCAAGGGGCAAAAAGGGAAGTGGCCATTGAGCAGAGGAGAAAAACCTTGAGGGGGAAAGACCTGAGTGTGTGTGCGGGGGGGGGGGGGGGGGGGGGGGGGGGGAGAAGGAGGTGTGCGAGTGTGTGCATGTGTCAGAGACACGTGAGAGTGTGTGTGTGAGAGAGATGTGAGCGTACACGTGTGAGAGAGAGGTGTGTATGTGTGTCTGTATGTGTGTGAGAGAGCGGGAGGTGAGTGTGAGTGTGTAATGGGGTGTTCGAGTGAGGGGGCATGGGGGAAAGATGTGTGAGCAAGAGAGAGAGGATGGTGAGAGTGTGTGAAAAGAGGTGAGTGTGTGTGTATGATAGAGAGGTGTGTGTGTACGAGGGTGAGAGGTGGGGGGGAATTTGAGTGTGCAAGAGAGAGAAAGTGGTGCGTTTGTGTGTGAAAGCGAGGTGTGAGTATGTGTGTGTGAGAAAGAGAAGTGTGAGTATGTGTGTGAGAGAGAGAAAAAGAGAAGTGCAAGTGTGTAGGCAACCCTACACACTTGCACTTGGGGGTGGGGGGTAACAATAACCACAATATGATTGAATTTTACATCCAGTTTGAAAGGGAAAAGATTCTCAAGCTATTTTAACCTTATATAAGGGTAAATATGTGGATATGAAAGCTGAGCCAGCTGTTGTGAACTTGGACACCAGGCTAGGAAATACATCAATAAAGCACCAGTGGCAGACATTTAAGGGGATATTTCAGAATACTCAGAATTTAAAAAATGCTATAAAGAACAATTCTTCATTGGGGGTTGAATAGTAGGGCCCATGGGGCGGCAGTTTTGGTGGACAAGCGGGTGAGCTTTCAAATGGAGAAGGTGATGGCGGATCAGGGGAGTAGATATGTGATTGTAATAGGTGCCCTGAAGGGGAAGTTGCTGGCGTTGGTTAGCGTATATGCCCCCAATTGGGATGACGCGGGGTTTGTGAAGAAAGCGCTGGCTGCAATTCCGAATCTGGATACCCATGAGCTGATTTTTAGAGGGGATTGGAGTACAGTGCTGGAACTGAGGGTGGACAGGTCCCAGCCTTGCTTGCTGACCTCATCGGGGGGCGGAGGGATGGTGGGGGGGGGGGGGGGGGGTGAAATGTGCAAATGTGATGCCGGTGTTTCTGAGGGAGGTGGGGGTGGGGGGTTGCCCGAGGATGTTTGTCAATATTCTGCAATTGTAATTTCGGATCATGCTCCACATTGGATGGATGTGATCCTGGAGAAATAGTTGGCTTAGAAGCAGGGGTGGAGGCTGGATGTGTGGTTGTTGACGGGCCAGAGTTTCTGTGCTAGAATGGGTAAGGTGATTGAGGAGTATGTGGGTTAATTGTACTGAGGAGGTTTGGGAGAGACTGAAGGAGAAGATGATTTTGGTTTGGGAGAGACTGAAGGAGAAGATGATTTTGTTTAAGGCTAAGGTGATAAGGAGGAGAGAGAGGAACATCAACAAATGAGATTCTGCAAGTGGAAGGGAGGTACGCGGGGGACCTGGGACTCCTGGTGCAGAGGAAGGAGTTGCAGGCGAGGTTTGATCTGCTGTCCACGGGGCAAGAAGTGCATCAGCTGAGAAGCGCAAAGGGAGCTGTCTATGAGTGTGGGGAAAAGGTATGTCGTATGTTGGCATGTCATCTCCATCAGCAGGATGCGGCAAGGGAGATAGTTCGGGTTCGGGATAGGGCGGGTGAGCTGGTGGTGGCCCCAGAGCGGATTAATAAGGTGTTTGAGGAGTTTTATAGTGACTTGTAAAAGTCAGAATCACCAGAGGATGAGTGGGAGATGAGCAAGTTTTTGAGGAGGTTTGAGTGCCAGAAGGTGGCACTTTGGTAAGGCCACATTTGGAGTACTGTGTACTGTTCTGGTTTTAGGAAGGATGTGGAAGCTTTGGAAAAGGTGCAAAGGAGGTTTACCAGGATGTTGCCTGGAATGGAGAGTAGGTCTTACGAGGAAAGGTTGAGGGTGCTAGCCCTTTTCTCGTTGGAACGGAGAAGGATGAGGGGCGACTTGATAGAGGTTTATAAGATGATCAGGGAATAGATAGAGTAGACAGTCAGAGACTTTTTCCCCAGGTGGAACAAAGCATTACATGGGGACATAAATTTAAGGTGAATGATGGAAGATGTAGGGGGGATATCAGAGGTAGGTTCTTTGCCCAGAGAGTAGTGGGGGCATGGAATGCACTGCCTGTGGAAGTAGTTGAGTCGGAAACATTAGGGAACTTCAAGCAGCTATTGGATAGGTACATGGATTACGGTAGAATGATATAGTGTAGATTAATTTGTTCTTAAGGGCAGCACGGTAGCATTGTGGATAGCACAATTGCTTCACAGCTCCAGGGTCCCAGGTTCGATTCCGGCTTGGGTCACTGTCTGTGCGGAGTCTGCACATCCTCCCCGTGTGTGCGTGGGTTTCCTCCGGGTGCTCCGGTTTCCTCCCACAGTCCAAAGATGTGCAGGTTAGGTGGAGTGGCCATGATAAATTGCCCTTAGTGTCCAAAATTGCCCTTAGTGTTGGGTGGAGGTGTTGACCTTGGGTAGGGTGCTCTTTCCAAGAGCCGGTGCAGACTCAATGGGCCGAATGGCCTCCTTCTGCACTGTAAATTCAATGATAATCTATGATTAATCGAGGACAAAAGTTCGGCACAACATCGTGGGCCGAAGGGCCTGTTCTGTGCTGTATTTTTCTATATTTGTCTGTGAAATGGAGAGGTGAGGATGGAGGAATCGGTGGGGGTAAAGGAGAGGAAGGTGGCAATTGGGAAGATGTAGATGGGGAAGGCAGCAGGGCCGGATGGGTTCCAGGTGGAATTCTACAAGAAATTTAAGGATAAGCTGGTGCTGTTGTTAGTGGAAATGTTGGAGGACGCGATGGTCAGGAAGGTTTTGCCGAAAACGATGGGACAGGCCTCCATCTGGTTGCTGCGATAGAAGGATAAGGATCCGATGGAATGTGGGTTGTACAGGCCCATATTTCTACTGAATGCAGATGGCAAGATATTGGCAAAGATGCTGGCGCTAAGGTTGGAGGTGTGCCTACAAGGGTGACTGGTGAGGATCAGACGGGTTCGTTAAGCAGCCATCGAATGTCGTTGGATACTGAACGTGGTACTTTCTCCGCCAGAGGGAAGGGTGTTGGAGGTGGTGGTGGTATTACATGTGGAGAAGGCGTTTGAGCGGGTGGAGTGGAGTTATTTGATTGCGGTGTTGGGAGAAGTTTGGGATTGGGCTTAAGTTTGTGGAATGGGTGCAATTGCTGCATAAGGAGCTGATGGCGAGCGTGCACCCGAATTATATGAATTCAGGGTACTTTTCATTGCACAGGGGAATGAGGCAGGAGTGCCCCATGTCCCCCTTTCTGTTTGCATTAGACATACAGCCCTTGGCCATTGCGCTGAGGAGCTCGGAGTTGTGGAAGGGATACTGAGATGGGGGGGGGGAGGGCAGGGTGGAGCATAAGGTGTCCTTATACGCAGACGATTTGTTGTTATACATTTCGGAACCGAGATCCTTGGTGGGGTACATAATCTGTGTGATTCTTCGTCAGCGGGATCTTCCACTTCGCCGGCAGCGCACCCATGCCTGTGGATTTCCCGATGATGTGGGGGTGGCCACAATGGAAAACCCCATTGACCGGCTGCAGGAACAGAGAATCCCGCTGCCGGCAGAGGCGTGCCGCACAGGAAAACGGGGCTGGCGGGATGGAGAACCTCGCCCAATGGGTTTGCTACAAAGATTTGGGACATTTTCGGGGTATAAGCTGAATTTGGGGAAAAGTGAATATTCTGTGGTTTCCGCTCCAGGGACGGGGGTTGGGGTAGGGGGGTTGGCATTCCGCGTGGTAGCTTCTCATTTTAGGTATTTGGGGGTGCAGGTGGTTCGGGACGGGACAGGTCTTCTGAAGTTGAATTTTTCAAGCTTGGTGGGGAGGGTGAAAGCAGATTTGGTGAGATGTCTTCCTCTGTCATTGGCGGGTCGGGGGCAGGCGGTGAAGATGAACATTTTACCGCAGTTTTTGTTTTTATTTCAGTTCTGCCGATCTTATTGCAGAAGGCGTTTTGCAAGAGGGTGGATAGGTTGATTTCTAGTCAAGGAAGGTGGCCAGGATAAGGAAGATGGGGACGGTAGTCAGGGGAGTTAGACCTCCCGAATTTGATGTACTATTACTGGGTGGTGAATGCAGAGAACTTACGGGGTTGGAATACGGAGGCGGAGGCTTTGTGGGTGTGGATGGAGGTGGGTTCGTGTATGGGGTTGGGGTTACGGGCATTGGCAAAAGCGCCCCTCTCATTGGCTCTAGGGAAGTATTCGGGAAGACCGGTGATGGTAGCCATGCTGAAGATTTGGAGGCAGTTCCAGCAGCAGGGGTTGAGCGTGATGACAATCAGGGGGAATCACGGATTTGAGCCGAGGAGGATGGATGTGAGGATCCAGGGATGGGAGGAGAGTGGGATCAGGGACATGAAGGATCTATTTCTGGGAGGGCAGTTTGCGAGTTTGGAGGAGTTGAATTAAAAATTTGGACTTGTGCGGGAGGAGAGTTTCCGGTATTTTCGGAAGTATATTCCAGACTTTGCAAGGAAGGTTTTTCTGACCTTTCCAATAGGCCCGCCTCCTCTTTTTTTGGAGGAGGTGCTGTCAACGGGGAGTTGGAGAGGGGGTTGGGGGGGGGGGGGGGGTCGTCTCTGCGATTTATGGAAGAATTTCGGAGGAGGATAAGGTACCCTAGGGGCTGGTTTAGCACACTGGGCTAAATCGCTGGCTTTTAAAGCAGACCAAGCAGGCCAGCAGCACGGTTCGATTCCCATCCCAGCCTCCCCGAACAGGCGCCAGAATGTGGTGACTAGGGGCTTTTCACAGTAACTTCATTGAAGCCTACTTGTGACAATAAGCGATTTTCATTTTCATTTCATTGAGAGGATTAAGGCTAAGTGGGAAGAGGAGTTGGGGGCAGCATTGGAGGAGGGATTGTGGTGTGAGGTGCTGTAGAGGGTGAATCCCTCGACCTCGTGTGCGAGGCTGGGACTGATACAGCTGAAGGTAATGCACAGCGCGCACCTGGTGAAGCCAAGGATGAGCTGGCTGTTTGAGGGGGTGGAGGACATCTGCGTGCAGTGTGGGAGGGCCCCTGAGAACCATGCGCATATGTTCTGGTCCTGCCCAAAGTTGGAAAGGTTTTGGAGGTCAGTTTTCAGCACCAATTCGGCGGTTTTGTCCATTGATGTGGAGCCCAGTCCCCTGGAGGCCATATTCAGGGTGTCGGACCCGCCGGGGTTGCAGAAAGATGTGGGGGCAGATGTTTTAGCCTTCATCTTGCTGATTGATAAGAGGATCAGGGGTTATGGGGAGGGGGCAGGAGAATGGGGATGAGAAAAATATCAGCCATGATTGAATGGCCGAGCAGATTAAATGGGCCGAGTGGCCTGATTCTGCTTCTATGTCTTATGGTCTTATTGCTCGCAATCGGGTCCTGTTGGGGTGGAGGTCAGCTTCTCTACCCTGTGCCTCGGTGTGGCAGGGGGACCTATTGGAGTTCTTAGCCCTGGAGAAGGTGAAGTATTCCCTGGGGGGTTGGGGGGGGGGGGGGGGGGAGGGGGGAGGGGGGGGGAGGGGGGGGGGAGTGATGGGTTCCATCATCATCCTGCCCTTGGAACTGTATCATTGTTTCTTCACTCTGGCTGGGACAAAATCATAGCATTCCTTCCGAAAACATTGCAGGTGCACCTATGCCAGGTGGACTGCACTGGTTCAAGAAAGTGGCTCACCACCACCTTCTGAAGGGCAACTGGGGATGGGCAATATACACAGGCATGCCAGCAACACTTACATCCAATGAGAAAGAAAAACTGAAGAGTTGATGAAGTATCTATTTTATTCTGTTGTGGATGGTGCACCATCAATAAAAATGTTGGGAACATTTAATTTTTAAACAAGGCACTCCCCCATTAAATACAAAAAGCAGTGAGTTTGCACCCTGTGCTAAAATTTGTTGAGACCATTGAAATGGACATTCCCGCAAGCTAATTCTCCCAATCCCAACTTAAACAGGAAGTCTCTGCTTGGTCAGGTCATACACAGGCAACTTCCTCGGGAGGCAAAAGGAACATGTCCGGACATTGCACCTCTTTTGATCTAAACAAAAGCGTGGTGGACCATAGTTCTTCAGTGCATCCAGTGTTATACAAACAAGAAATGCTGGAGAATCTCTGCAGGTTTGGCAGCATCTGTGGAAGGAAAACGTTTTGGGATCGTATGACTTTTCTTCAGTCATATGGACTCAAAACGTTAACTCTAGTTAATGTCTTGAGTCCATACGGCTGAAGAAGAGTTATACGAATCCAAAACTTTCTCTCGCCACAGATGCTGCCAGATCTGATGATTTTTTTCCAGCAATTCCTGTTTTCATTTCAGATTTCCAGCATCTGCAATGTATTATTTTTATTACAGTATAAATTGTTGCTCCCTTTGAAACTTAGCATTCTTGAGTCTGTCCTGATGAGTGCAAGGTGAAAAGCTTCAAGAACATGTCTTTTTTCTCAGACAATGCTCAAGTTCTGTATAACTAAGCAACAATGAATACCAGGTATCTTCGATAGCTGGGAGTGAAATATTACTCACATACTATGACTCACCTTATGGAACATTGCACACTTCGACTAGGGGCTTTTCACAGTAACTTCATTGACGCCTACTTGTGACAATTAGCAATTATTATTATTATTATTATTTGATGTTGCATAATGGTGCAGATTGGCCTTTTGTTCAATCTGAAGCAGAACAACAACTTGCATTTAATTAGCACCTTTAAAGTTAAATGCTTGAGGCTCTTCACATGAACATAATTAGAACAAAATGATGATTTGCCAAAGGGGGAGACATTGGGACAGTTGACAAAAAATTGGTCTGAGAGGTAAATTGTAAGGGACATCCTAATGAGAAAAGAGGGAAGAGGCTCAGTATTTTGCGGCGAGGATTTCAGAGGTTAGAGGCTTAAACATTATGACATGTCTATCAATCTTGGGGCAAAGAGTCTGAGGGTTGGAGAATGATTGACAAGAGTGCAGGCATTAAGCGCAGTAGCTGAAAGAAAATGCTTTGTACGTACCAGCAGGTTAACCGTGCAACTCATGCGGTTCCCTTTGCTTTCATCACTCATCACCGACCTATAATCCAACAGTTTCTCCAGGAGACCCTTGACGAGTTTGACGAAATGCTGCACTAACTTGGTAATGCTCAGATGTTCTACAGCACATTCCAGGAGGCTAAAGGAAAGAGTATCGAGATGTCACATGTAAAACGGGCAACCCAGGAGGGTAATGTGAAACACATCCCTCTAGCTTTTGTTTCACTATGCATTCTCAGATTATGGGCATCATTAGCAAGGCAGCGATGGGGCTAAATCAAACTTATTCCAGCTCATGAAACACCTCTACACATGGTCCCTCTGTGGTGAAAGCTTGTGGTATGTGGAATTGGGGAAGAAGGGGGAGAATATGAGGGACCAGCACAATTTAAAGGATTGCCGTCGCTTAAAGGATGGCATTTTTGACATATGAAGCCTGAGAAAGATGTTTATGTTTTTATTCACGTTAGATAAATCATACAAGAGGGAGAGAAAAGGCCAGGTGCTCTGGTACCTCCCCCCATCTCCTTCGTCTATCCCTCCTCCAATAAACTAATTGAGGCATGCGCTGGAGCCTAATTATGTTAATAGATCTAGCCAGGATACAGGAAACTAACTGCCAAAAGCCCATTCTACCAAAGATTCACATTGCTGTGAGGAGGAGAGGAAATTCAGCCCCAAATGGAATGTGTACAGACATCAGTTGAGAACCATTGACTTCGACAGCCATGGTTACAATACATCTAACCCACCATCTGAAGGAGAAAGGCCAAGCTAATGGTTGAGGGGAGACTGCAACTCAGAGATGACATGGTTAAGAAACCTTGACAGCAGTCTACATCTTGTCTTCAGAGTTTGGTGTGCACCCACAACGTTTTCCATCTCTAGTCATGGATTTCCAATCTTCAAGGCTTTTCCTTCTATCGGTGCTCTACTACGCTTGACGCTGTGAAAGGGCTTGCAGGAAGGGCAAGTAAAACTAAAAATAATGCAAATGATCGATTCTTGCTATTACCCAGCAGGTTACAGTTATATTGAGAAACAGTGCTGTAGCCTGGCATTAGTTGAGTAAATTTCACGGTTCAGTGAAGCTTTGCTCAGTGGGAATGCAGATAAGGGGATCCACAGCCACAGAGTGAGGTGGGCAGTGTAATGGGTGGAGAGGCAGATATTCACATTTTTGAGCAACTTCAGGAGTGAAATCAGGGTCACTAAGAAAAATGCAGTTATAGGGCTGGATTTAATGCTCTCCAGCTAATGGATTTGAAGGCCTTGACTGCCTGCCACCTACTCTCCCTCCCTTGTCCCCATTGCAATTTTATCAGTGGCAGAGATGGTGGTCAGCTCACCAGTGGTCCATTGAGGTCCTTAAGTGGGCCACAGTGATTAAACCAGATTGCCGCTGTGATTAAACCAGCGGTGGAGAGTTTCACGCTAGCCCAACAAGTGCAATGACCCCCTCAGATTCCCATGCAACATGGCCTCTCAAACCCCAGCCCCACCTCCCTCGCAAATTCCTCAACATATAAAGTTCTGATCAATCGCAACTGACCACCTCAATGCCCGCATGCAGTACCGGCAGTGGCCACCACTCCCTCTGGCGAGACCTGCTGGCCTCTGATTGTTCGGCAGTTCTGAGGCAGGTGGCGGGATTTCTCAGCCCGGGGCTGGGCTGGGGAATCCCCGCGACCGGTGTGAATCGTGCCATGCCGCCCGACGCCGGCTCGCTGCGGAGAATCGGCACCATTGGCGCCACCGTGGTTGGCGCGGCACCCTTGGCGCGGCCGATTCTCAGCCCGGGATGATCCGAGCGGCCGTTGTAAAAACGCCGAGTCCCGCCGGCGCCCTCGACACCTGCTCTCAGCCGGCGGGAACTCACCGTTGAAGGGTCAGGGGTCGGCCTGTGGGGGGGGAGGGGGGGGTCCGACCCCCGGGGGGACCTCCGATGTAGCCTGGCTCATGAACGGGGCCCACCGATCGGCGGGTCGCCTTCTCTGGCTGGAGGCCTCCTTTCCTACGCGGCGGCCCCTGTAGTCTTGCGCCATGTTACGTCGGGGCCGGTGTGTTGAAGGGGGCCACTGCAAATGCGCGCGTTGGCGCCGGCGCCACTGTGCATGCGCAGATCCCGCTTCAGTGCCGTGCTGGCCCCCTGTAGAGAATCCCGCCCAGGATTACCCGACTCTAACGGATATCCCGCCTCCAGCCAATTGGCATTGAATGCCTGTGGGGTAGCCATTCACCCTTGGGTAGGTTCGCCCCTGACTTGATGGGGGCAATGGGACAATGGTACCACATATAGGGGTGGCACAGTGGCTAGCACTGCTACCTCACAATGCCAGGGACACGGGTTCAATTACAGCCTTGGCTGACTGTCAGGGTGGAGTCTCTACATTCTCCCGTGTCTGCGTAGGTTTCCTCCAGTTACTCCGGTTTCCTCTCACAGTTCAAAGACCTGCAGGGTCGGTGGATTTGCCATGCTAAATTGCCCCTCAGTGTCTCCAAAGCTTACTTGGGGTTACAGGGGTAGAGCGGAGGAGTGAGTCTAGATAGGGTGCTCTTTCAGAAAGTAGGTGCAGACTTAGAACATAGAACATAGAATTTACAGTGCAGAAGGAGGCCAATCGGCCCATCGAGTCTGCACCGGCTCTTGGAAAGAGCACCCTACCCAAGGTCAACACCGCCACCCTATCTCCATAACCCAGTAACCCCACCCACCACTAAGGGCAATTTTGGACACTAAGGGCAATTTATCATGGCCAATCCACCTAACCTGCACATCTTTGGACTGTGGGAGGAAACCGGAGCACCCGGAGGAAACCCACGCACACACAGGGAGGATGTGCAGACTCCGCACAGACAGTGACCCAAGCCAGAATCGAACCTGGGACCCTGGCGCTGTGAAGCAATTGTGCTATCCACAAGGCTACTGTGCTGCAACTTGATGGGCTGAATGGCCTCCTTCTGCCATGTAGGGATTCTATGATTCTATAGTTCAGCCCATAGAGCTACTTACGATACAGAAGGATTCCATTTGGCACATCAGGTTCAAGCTCACTCCCTGTGAAACATTCAAGTCAATTTCACTCCCTAGCTCGAGCCCCTGTACCTGCCACACCACCCTGCAATTTCACGTCCCACATCCAATTTCCTTTTGAAATCCTTGATTGTTTCTGCTTTCACCACCCTCATGGGCAGTGGGTTCCAGGTCATTAGCATCCTCTGAGTAAAAAGGTTCTTCCTCGCATTCCTCTACAGCTCTTGCCCAAAATCTTAGACATGTGTCTCCTAGACCTTGTGCCATCGGCTAATGGAAACAGTTTTTTCCTCGTCTCAAAGATTTGTTTACGACTATCAAGATGTGAACCAAATTTCTATAGTGTATACTGATGACCACGCAAAATACCGTAACTGCGAGTAAATAACTTTTCAGGCTTAGAGGTAGTAGGGCCTTGTATGAATTCATAACCATCAACTAAATCAAAGGCCACCTCTGCAACCTCCTCCATTCATCCAACCTCTGGACTTTCTCTCTTATTTCCACTCCACTCTGAATCCTTGCTGCCTTTCTCCAACTCAAGGAAAAGCCTTTCCAAGCTTACCCCTTCGGTTCCTCACCCCCTATCTCTTCTGCTAATGATTTCCTGCTTGTTGAGGCATCTTCATAACAAGGATCCAAATGAATACATGATGTTGATTTCTGTTCCATTTCATTCTGGGATTCCTCTGTTGCTCAGTTTGATCTGCGATTCTGGTTCTATATTCACCTCCTCACTGTGATTTTGTTTTTGTGTTTGCGTGTTTTAGGTTGAAAGTAAAACAAACGGGATCTTACATCTTCTGGAAGAGCTCCATGTACTGCTCATCGCCACATCCTCCCTCCACTGCGTGATCCAATTTCAGGATTATTTCATCTTCAAACTGTTAAAAAGATCATTAGTTACTCAAGTCATCCAAAATCACTCTGAATAAAAATAGAGGAAGAACAATAATATTTTTGAAACTATTAGCAGAAAGTTGGAAGCACTCCAAATAGTTAGATACATTTGGTGGGAAATACTTATCAGTAATGTATTCAGTTGCTGTACTTCTCAATACCTCTCCTGTATTCCACAGGATTCTGCATCCATTCACGGCAATGGGATTCTCCGGTCCTGCTGCAATGAATAGGAGATTTGGCTGAGCGCCAAATTCTTCGTCCTCACTAGCAGGGGTAGTCCGGCGGACTTGCAATGAAGAATCCCAGCCTTGTGTTTGTACTCCCAAGGCTCTTACTGTCATTCACATGGTGAATGCCTTATCCAGATGTCGTTAAGCATCCGACATGTTGATTGGCATGAAATGCTTACCTATGGAAAGCATAGGGTGGACAGGAAAGACCATTTTGTCCATCCTTGCTTATCCAATAAGCACAAACCTACAGCTTCCCTGCTCCTTTTCCTCACCTCATCGACGGTTTCAGCTGTTTTCCAACAGGTTCCAGTATTCTTTACCTTACCCCTCCAACCACTAAACCCATTGTCTGTTCTGCATGCAGATCACTCTTAGCGTGAAGATCTTTGGAACATCAATCGTATCGTTATTTGTCACTGGTTTAACCTTGCCCAGCCTTGTCCAAGTGTTTGGGTTCAATCTGACAGTCATAGAAATGACAGAAAGAGGCTATTCAGCCCGTTATGCTGCGCCATCATTCGCCAGCTGGGGCTATCCACTTGAACAACATTTTTCTGCTCATTATATTTCCTTTTCAAATACTTTTGCAAATGTAGTTTCAAACTCAGTAGACACTTAAGGTAAAGCACTCCCTGTTGTAAGAACCCTCTGCGAACATTACATTTTTTGTAATTCCCCCCTCTGTCCTTTTAATATTATGTACCTTTGTCTCTGATTCTGGAATATACTTATGATTAGATCCCATTAACCTTCTCTCTTCCAGAAATATAATAAAGGATTCTGGGCTTTTCTCGATATGCTTCTTGTTTGCATATATCTCCATCAATTTCCCTGTCAGTCAACTCTTTCAAGTTTCTCCAATCATTCCTCCAAACCTATGCTTCTTTCTGAAGCTTGGCATCAGGCTGAGGCCAGGGTGCAAATCTGATAGGGTGCAATGTTAAAATGGCATCCTGCTGCATAGCCTAGTGGGCAGCACCCCAAAAGGGAGGGCATGAATTTTAATCGCCCCCTTGGCTCTGAGCGACTGTTGATCATCTTCGGTAATACCACTGGATGCTTGCTTCCTCATGCAAGTGTCCTTTGATATTAGCTCACGGAACATTTCGGAAGTACACTTGCTTCTATTCAAAGGGGACATTTGATTCATAGAAACCTTGCATTTGTGTGGGGACCTGAGTCAGACAAGATGGATATAGTCTTGAAACCAAACCTTTTCAATTGGTCTCGCCTCAAACACACACAGGGCCCCACCCATTTTCAGATCACCTCCCTGAACCACTGAAGATGGTGATTTCTAAAGGTCACTGGGCCTTCTGCACCTGACTCAAGTCATGTCAAGCGTTACAAGTGCTTTGTTCGCACTGTGTAATTAGCGCCTGTCGATTGTGCTACTGTTTGTTATGCTCAGCTGTCAAACCCTGTGGTTCTAATTTGCATTGCAATGCAATCAAAAGTGTGGCCATTCACAGAAAGTTAAATTAACCCAAATTTCTGAAACAGGTGGCCAGAGGCCAGTGGATAAATAACAGCGCACAGTTTGGGTTTGGGGAGAGGGAAGGGGAAGTGGGGTGAGGAGGATGAGGTTACTCCATCTGGATATATTCCACCGTTCACTGCAAACAACCATATTGTGGCCTCAAACATTGGGATGGTGCCAAAAGCAGGATTTTCATGACTCGACTGACCTTTCTCTCGAGAATGTGATGCTTGGAAGGGTTGCAGAATTGCAGATTCAATAGTAAATTTTAAAGGGGAATTGGTTATATGCCTGAAAATTAAATAGTTGCAAGACCAAGGGGAAAAATGAGTGTAAGTGGGACTAAACTGGATAGCTCTTTCAAAGAGCTGGCAGATGCATGATTGGTCCAGTGTCATCTTTGTGTGTTGAAAAATTCTATCCCTCACTTCCCGTGTTCCAACAATGCTCATTTGATGTGTGTTCAGTATTATCCAGCATTAAAAACTCATATCCACAAACAAAACTATTTAAAGCAAGATGAGGCAGCTGAAAGTATTGAAACTATCCTCATTATAAAATCCCAGTGGACAGGCATCACTCCAACCTTCCCGCTACCACCTCTCGTGCCGTTTGCCAAAGAATGATTCTTGCGACTCATGCCTCTTTAACAATCTTGCGACCTTTAAATATCTCACAACGTACAGCTTCATACAGAATAGGAAATGGTAATTTAACTTCCTTCTTCGTACCTTCCTAAATTTATTGAACACGGAGTACTCGCACGACATCATGTCAAAGAAGATGGGAATCGTGGCTTTGCGCAGCTCAATCTCTGGAATCAGGGTCATTTCCAGGATTGGGCCAACCATCTCTGGGATGAAGTGGATCTTGTTTTGAGCTGTCGTTCAATATATCAATAATATCGGATTAGAAAACAGTGCACCTTGAAATATTCCTCATCACAATCTTGGCCTTACTCTTTAACCTTGGTTTTGTGGCTTGTTAGAACCAGCTTCCATCATCCACACAGTGTTTTTGTTTCTGATCCTCTTGTGTCTGATTCTGAAGTCGCTGGCTCAGTCCCCTGGGCACTGGCCACTATTCCCTGATCAGTCCCCTGGGTGTCGATCGCCATTCCCCGATCAGTCCCCTAGATGTCGGTCCCATTCCGTGATCAGTCCCCTGAGTGTCATGTCACTATTCCCTGATCAGTCTCCTGGGTGTCAGTCACCATTCCTTGATTTACTCGAGTAAGTAACTGTTTTCCATGCATGCCCTTAGGCAAAGAGTCATGGTCATTGTGGATGCTTTAAAGCAGACCCACACCCTGTTTCCCTGTCACCCACTTCAGTGTGCTTTTCTGAAGGATTAAGTGGATTGTGGTGGAAAGCTTATTCCAATTGGATGACGGTCAGGGATGAAACCCTTAGTCTCAGTGGTTGGCGAACAGGAGTAAGAACCTTAGTCCCACTGGGTGGTATTCAGGGGTGTAAGGGTCCTTCCTATTTATTACCTTATTTCCCCTTTATTTTATTTTTGACATTATATTATGATCCATGGATGATTAATGGACATGTGTCTTTAAGGCAAGTAACCTGTATCTTTAAATCAAACAGAGTCCAGAAGGCTGTGCTGGTTTAAACTGGAATTACAGACTGTTTGGCACCAGTAAGAGAGATGGGGTTGGGACTCAGTTTGATTGATGCAGCTGGTGGCCAATGAATTGCCACAAAAGGCTGCGCTCTGCCTGGAAACAGGTAGTGATTGGATCTGATTCCACTAGAATGCTTTTCAGAGTCTCACATTTCCGTTTGACTCATGGCAACAGAAAGACAACAACTTCTTAGTTTTTCTCTATAAAAGCTATGTTTCTAATGTGGCAGAGCGATTGGATGAATCTATTTACAGGAGAACCCCCATGACAGGCTGTGCAGGCAAAGTCATAGGTCATGCTATATTTCTCCAGAAAGCTGGTGAGTACTGAATTTCTAAACTACCGAGAACCTGATTGAATGAATCTGCAGATAATATCGTTACTGACTGCAAACCAAAGACTTTACTCTGCAAGCTTGCTGTGAAAAAAGTATGCTGAGAACCATCATCTGAAACAAAGACTCTTTCTTCCTTTCAATTCTGATTTTTTAGCCCTTCTACCCCTCTGTGTTTGTCTTTCTTGGGTGTTTGTGTGTAGAGGATGGGAGCAGGTTAAAGTGGGATTAGGAATTAGTTTCTTGTTAACCAGTTGTATTTGCTGCATATTTTATCATAGTTCTTGTTACAAATAAACTGTAATTGTATTATATGTACAAACCGTGATTATTGGGTAACCAAGGCCCAAAGACTTTGGGTATTTTTATAAGAATTATTGGTAAATTCACTTGTGTTGTGACTCTGGGGTACATGGGGCTGGAATTGACCGCGCACTAGCCCAGGGTCGTAACAAGGGTAAGAACCTATGTTCCCAGTGGGTGGTGATCAGGACAAAGAACCTTCTTAGTCCCACTGGGCGATATTCAAGCATAAGAATCTTTGGTCCCAGTGGGTGGTGGTCAGGGGTAAGAACCTGAGAATGGGTGGTGATCAACAGTAAGAATCTTTCGTGCCATTTAGCCGTGATCAGAACTGGGAACACTGGCTGATTGTTACCATTCCCTATAACCCAGAGGCGATCAGGCCAACTGTAATGTTGCCATCACTGTCCTAGCTGAGAAAAATGTCCACTCCACACAGGCAAGAGAGCTGGATGGGGACTTTTAAACCAGTACCATATTGGGTGGATATGCTTCAGCAGTTTTAAAATTCATTTACGGGATGTGGGTGACGCTGGCTTGGCCAGCATTTATTGCCTAGCCCTCGTTATCCTTTAGAAGGTGGTGGAGAGCTGCCTTCTTGGTCTGCTGCAGTCCCTGAGGTGCAGGTACCGTGCTGTCAGGGAGGGAATTCCAAGATTTAGATCCAGTGAAAGTGAAGGAACAGCAATATATCTGCAAGTCAGGATGGTGAGTGACTTGTAGGAACCTTCCAGGTGGTGGGGTTCTCAGGTATCCGCTGTCCTTGTCCTTTGAGAAAAAAGTGATCATGGGTTTGGAAGGAGCTGCCTAAGTAACCTTGGTGAGTTTCTGCAGTGCATCTTGTAGATGGTACACATGGCTGCCACTTTCGTTGGTGATGGGGTGACTGAATATGTGTGGGAGCAATAGCAATTTAGTAGGCTGCTTTGTCCTGGATGTTGTTGAGCTTCCTGAGTGTCATTGAAGCTGCACTCATCCAGGCAAGTGGAGAGTATTCCATCACACTCCTGACTTGTGCCTCGTAGATGGCGGACAAGCTTTGGGGAGTCAGGAGGTGAGTTCCATGCCACAGGATTCTTTGCCTTTCTATCCTACTTTTGTAGCCACCGTATTTATATGGCTCGTTCAGTTCAGTTTCTGGTCAATGGTAACGGCAGGATGTTGATAGTGGGGGATGCAGTGATGGCAATGCCATTGAATGTCAAGGAGCAATCATTAGAAATCTCTTATTGGAGATGGCCATTGTCTGGCACTTGTGTGGCACGAATGTTATATGCCACTTATCAGCCCGAGCCTGAATATTGTCTGGATCTTGCTGCATTTGGATATGGACTGCTTCAGAATCAGAGGATTCGTAAATGGTGCTGAGTCAGTGAATGTCTCATATGTAAGATGCAGCAACAGTAGAAAAGTCACCTCATTCAAAACAATCGTGAAACAATATTTCACTCACCAAGCTTGTACCACATGTCACGAACATTGAATCCGATTTGGCGCCTCATATCTCCATATCTGGAAGAAATGGAATGTTTTAATTTACCTTATTGTACAACCACCAAAACTGTAAAACGAAATATGTTTAACAATTTTAACCCATTGTGAGTACCACTCCCTCTCCATGTTTCCCATCATCCTTTATGACAGCAGGCTATTCACTGGTAATTATGACATTTTACCAATAGGTCTCCGGATCAGGGTCATTCATTTTTAGGACTGAGATGAAAAGAAATGTCTTCACTCAGAGGTATATGAATCCTTGGAATCCTCTACCCCAGAGGACAGTGGATACTTGGCCTTAGCGTATGCGCAAAAATGAGAACAATGGATGTTTTGGACACCAAGGGAACCAAGAGATATGGGGATAAGGGTGAGAAAGTAGAGTTGATGTACACGTTCATACATAATCTCATTGACTGGCAGATTCAGTTCGCACAGCCAATCTTGCTTACTCCTGCTCCTATTTCATATGATCTCAGCACAATGCTAATCTTCTCCTCAACCACAAGAGGCACTCCAACCAGCAGCCTAGGGAAAAAGCAGCAAAGGTAAAATAAATGCCATCTCTATCAGGACGGTTGCTGATGTTAATTCGCAGCCACACAACCTCGAGATCCTGCAGTTTGAAATCTGAATTTCCAAGAGGAAATTGTTCATTTATAATACCACTGCGAGGTCGATTTAAGGAGGCTGGTATACAGGACTGTGAATATGAAATTGGAAATAAAAACAGAATGCTGGAAAAACTGAGCAGGTCTGGCAGAACCTGTGGAGAGAGAAATAGAGTTAATGTCGTAAGTCCGTGTGATTCTTCTTCAGAACTGAAGAGAGGTAGAAATGTGATGGGTTTTATGATGTTGAAGAAAAGAGGCGGGACAGGTGGAGTAAAATAGAAGGTCAGGAATAAGTGGGAAAGTGTTCTCTGCAGGCAAAACATAAGAACAGGTTATAGACTGGCCCTTTTGGGGGACAGGTTTGGAAAAAATATATAATATCAAAATAGAGGACAGATGCAGAACTGGTATCAAGGTATCAGAGCAGTCTGGCCTCTATCCTACATTCTCACTCCCGTCATGTGAAACCAAGAGGTAGCAGCACTAATTTATCACATCCTTCCTGAGCGACAACTATCAATGTACAACAAGGGAATTAAACTATTTAAATTGTTCCTTTCGAGGCCAGAGAGGCTGAGTGACAATTGCATTGATAGCTCTCATCCGTCTGGTAGTAGAGAACTTGCGTATCGCTGAAGCTTTGTCGAAGTCATGTCGAAGCTTTTCATCTTGCACTTATCAGGACAATCACAAGACTACCAGTGTAAGGGGAAAACAACCATTTAGACTGTATGTGAAGAGAAATGCTGATTGGTTGGCAAGTGGACTCTGATTGGTAGTGGCGTTGCTGTGGAGAATGGACCAGTTGATGGTGACTAACAGATAACTGCCAAGCAGAGTCCACTTGCCAACCAATCAGCATTCTCTTCCCATACAGTATAAATGGTTGTTTTCCCCTTGAGACTGGTAGTCTTGCGAAATGTCAGGATAAGTGCAAGATGGAAAGCTTTGCCACATCTCTTTCTTTCAGCAAAACACAAGTTATCACATTGTTAGAAAGTTACTTTTGTGCCGGGTCACTGTCCGTGTGGAATTTAGACATTCTCCTCGTGTCTGCGTGGGTCTCTCCCGCCCCCCCTCCCCCCCCCCACCCCCCCCCCCCCCCCCCCCCCCCCACCCCCCCCCCCCCCCCCCCCCCCCCCCCCCCCCACCCCCACCCCCCCAACCTAAAGATGTGCAGAGTAGCTGGATTGGCCATGTGAAAATTGCCCCTTAATTTAAAAAAAAAACACTGAGTACTCAAAATCTATTTTAAATAAAGGTACCTTTGCTGCTGGGTTCCAGCCTTAACTCTCTGCAGTTTAATGGACAATTATTGCGCAAATCCGATAAGTTTTTAAAAATGCCATGGTGGATTAGGGAAAAATATTAATTCTGTGAAACAGATGGTGGAAAACATTAATTGCCCAGCAAGCTCTGCAGATGTACAACTCATGGTATATCTCTTAAGCCCCAAATTTGCTGGGAGTTAACACAGTGTTGTTTTCCCAGCAAGATCCAGCCTGTGGCATGGACTCCATCATTTGCCAAATAATTACCACCTCAGTAGCAAGGTTGAGGATCATGGCAATATTTCAACTGAGATTTTAAATGCTTCATAGACACGTTAGCTCATGCACTGCCTAGGCCTGCAGGAGCAATCTATCAGGAGTTGATGTGGGAATGAATGAATATTTTGGTTTGATGACCTATTCAGGGAATTTATAGACAAAACTATGCCAGTTGAAAAGAAGTAGATAGAGTGAAGTCCACGGCTGAATAGAGCAGGGTGTTCACGTTTTTTTGTTTGTCAACATAATAGCATGCTGCTTCATGGGCCATGTACAAAGTATGGGCGACACTTTACAGGGGGAGAAGGGGGGGGCGGGTTGAATGGCTTGCGCTATCCCCCCATCCCCGCAGGAAAGTCGGTTGAAATCCGACTCGTTCCGCACAAGCCATAGTACTATGCGGGTGGGTTGAATTTGCTAACACTGGGGAGGAAATCCCACCCTGGACAGCTGCCGGACAATTCAATAGGCCGGCAGCACCAAGGGTTTGGTAGTGGGCACTGCTGGGACTGCAACTAGCCGCAAGAGGAAGGACCAAGAGATCCTCGAGTGGGGTAAATCTGTGGTATTGAGGGGGGGGGGGGGGGGGAGGGTTTGCCCAGCTTAGGGAGGGGTGAGACAGTTGAGGGAAGGGAAGGGAATGGGAGGCAGTGTTATCTTAGCGGTTTTACCCACCCCCCCCAACTTCCTCCCTGCCCTCTTAAAAACTTCTTTAAAAAATGGGTTGCCTCCTGCTCAGCTGCCCTTGTTAACTGCATTAGGACATGGGATGTGTACGATCTGAGTCAGATTACTTGCTGAAGAAAAGCGTAAATAGCCCTTACTCATTTTTCTAACATGCCGATTCCACCTCCTTCCCACCTACCATGCTAAGGGGTGGAACTGGAGGGTGGGCAGGCAGATGTGGGCTGGGTACTCACCCTATTTTACTTGCCCACCCATTAAAATTACAACTTGCGGGTCACCTAAAATCCAGCCCTATAAATCCACATCCCACTAATAGCCAATTTACCATGGAACTTCGCCAACATGAAATTTCCATTAACTTGTAACGCAGCAATCTTGGCATTCTGGGTTTGTATTTTACATCCAAAAGGCAAAGAAATAGAGGGGGTAAAGAGGGAATTTCATGGTGTGGGGCCCAGATGTTCAGCATTACCAATGGTGATGCAAAGGGAGGGAGTGAGGAATGCACCTGAGGCTGGAGTAAAAGGTATGGTGAATTCTTGGAAATGCTGGAGGGTTGGAGGAGATATGGAGAGATGAGACCATGAAAGCATTCAAACACAAGAATGAAAATATTAAATGGGGGTTGCTGAGGGAACCGGAACTGATATAGATCAAAATGGAAGGAGTGGTGGGTGAGGGGGAGATAGAGTACAAAGGGTGGAGGATAGGAGGCCTATTATGAGAACATTATAATAGCGCATTCTGGAGGTGACAAAGGTGTTAATCAATCCACCAAAATGTCAACAGCAGGAAGAAAAGCTTTTCAAACATCCAGTCTCACAACACTAAAGTAGGGCAAACCAGCAAGTAAGAAATATTAGTGCAGATAGAGCTAAACTCTTAAGGCTTTAAGGACTGACTTGTCCAGACCCTCTTACCCAGAGGGTACATTTTGAACATACCATGGGTAGACTGTTCATCTGGTCTGATGGAAGAGCTAGAACTGAATGACATTTTCCTGTTTCATTGCTGCTTCTCCTCAAGGTATAGCTGGGACCGAATAACAAAACATCAGTAAACAACACTCACTTGTTCAAGATTTTGGTGCACTTTGCCTGAGAAAAATGTTGCAGCTGCAGAGATTCTTGGGTAATGAAGCTTACGGCCAAATGAAAGTAAATATTCCACAACTAAAGACAAAAACATTCAAAATTACACAGAAACATAATTAAAATTTACTGCATATGAAAACCATCATTATTTAAGGAACATCGCAAAGTTATGGCTCTGTCTAGTATTTTAAATTATTCAGAAAAAGTTGGCACATTATAAAACTATACAATAAAACATGTTTAATATTTTTAAGCTTCTATCAACCTAATTGTCACAATTTCTCTACTTCATATTCGTTATGGAAGATTGTTATATTTTAACGTGTTACCAGATTCATTATTTTATAAAGAGTTGGCATAAAACAGGGAACAACAGATGTCCAAAGAACTACAGTTAAGTGTTTACTGGAAACATGCAAAACAGGAGTAAGGCAATCAGCCCCTTGAGCTTTTTCTACAGTTCAATTATGTCTTGGTTGATCTATAGCTTAATTCCATTTGGGTACCTTAGTTCCAAATCCTTTAATATGCTTATCTTAACAAAAATGTGTCAATCCCAGGTCTGAAATGATCAACTGATCTGACCTCAACAACTTACCGAGAGAGAACGTTCTAGATTTCCACTATCCTTTGTGTGAAGAACATGTGAACATAGGAAATTAGGAGCAGAAGTAGGCCACTTGGCCGTTTGAGTCACTGTTCTATTCATTCATTCCCACCTACCCCCCATTAATATTTCATCTCCTTTGTTGATCAAGAACCCATCTCCCTCTACCCTGAACACATTCAAAGTCACTACCATCACTGCCTTTTGAGGAAGGGAGTTCCAAAGATTCACTAACCTCAGAAACAAAAGTTGTCTTCTTGGGCGGGATTCCCTACCCCCCCGACGGGTCGGAGAATCCGCGGGGGGTGGGGCGAAACCCACCCCGCTGCACCGACGCCGGCTGCCATATTGTCCGGCGCCGTTTTTCGGACGGGGACGGGATTCCCGCCACGCTGGTCGGGGCCGTTAGCAGCTGTCCATTTTTGGCCAGTCCTGCCGGCGTGGGTTATGCATGGTCCCACATGGCAGGTATGTCGGTGTGGGCGGTCCTCGGGGGGGTGGGGGGAACGACCCTGGGGAGGGCCCCCACGGTGGCCTGGCCCGTGATCAGGGCCCACCGATCTGCAGGCGGGCCTGTTCCGTGGTTGCACTTCTTCCTTCCGCACTGGGCCCCTGTAGGGCACTGCCACGGCCGGCGCGAAGAGGGGAACCCACCGCGCATGCGCCAAAATACGACGGCAGGTCTGCGCATGCGAGGAATCACGACGGCCGTTCCACGCCTGCATGAACTCGTGCAGTCCCCCCCCCGAGTGTTCCTGCAGTGTTCCCGCTGGCAGTGACCAGGGGTGAACGGCGCCGGCGTGACTCTGTCATGTGGGAGCGGCCTCTCGGTACATCCTGGGGTTGGGGGGAGGGTGTTGGGGGGGGAGGGGGTTGGGGGGGAAGGGGGGATGTGGTTGGGGGGGGGGGCTGGGGGGGAAGGGGGAAGAGGGGAAGGGGGGATGTGGTTGGGGGAGGGGCTGGGGGGAGGGGGAAGGGGGGAGGGGGTTGGGGGGTGAAGTGGGTTGGGGGGGTGGGGTTGGGGAGGGTGTTGGGGGGAGGGTGTTGGGGGGAAGGGGTTGGGGGGGTGAAGGGGGTTGGGGGGAGGGGTTTGGGGGGAGGGATTGGAGGGAGGAGGGGTTGGGATGGGCGAAGACAGGGCTAAGGAGGATGTGTTGTGTAAAGGAGTACAGGGAAGGGGGGATGGGATAGGAGCAGGGGGTGGGGGTGGGAAATTGAGAAGGGGAAGGAGGAGGGCTTGGAGGGGGCGGCCTCCACGGTTCCCCGCAGGACCGAGATCCCCAGCTGGAGTGCCGTGTCAGGAAGGTGGTGGAGACACCCTTCCAATTCGAGGGCATGGTGAAGGGCCGGGTCGGCTGGTGCTGCGATGAGGAGGGACAGGTTGAACTGTGCAGGAAACGGATACTGTGGACAGGTGGCACGGTGCGTGCCTCAGTGAACAGTGACCAGGCAGCCGGGGGGCCCATACATCGAAAGGACCCTGGCTGCCTACATGCCAAAGCGCCCTCCTAACAAATTTTGTTGCCTCTGCCTCCCAAACCTCCCCCCCCCCCCGGCCTTCAAGTCCATGATGTATTCACAGCAGCCATCAATGTTCCAGTCGCCGAGCGGGGACCTTCGTGGAATCAGTCAGGCCTCGGTGCACCGGTGCATCCGGGCAGTCACCGACGGCCTTTATGCCGTCGCGCGACGATACATCAATTACCCGGAGGACCACGGCACCAGGCTGCCATGGCAGCGCAATTCGCCTCAGTGGCCGGTATCCCAATGGTACAGGGTGTTGTGGATTGGGTGCACGTCAACCTGCGTGCACCAATGTGGAACAGGGCCTTCTATTTGAACAGGAAGGGGACATATTCGATGAACGTCCAGGTGGTATGCGAACAGGGAATGCGAATAACGCACGTGTGCGCCCAGTACCCGGGTAGCGTGCATGACGCCTTTATACTGGCGCAGTCCTACATCCCCGCAATTTTTGAGGGTCACCCCCCCAGATGAGGGGCTTGTTGCTGGGCGACAGGGGTTATCCGTTGCGGCCGTGGCTGATGACGCCCATACGGAGGCCACAGACCAACGCGGAGACCCGCTACAATAAGGCCCATGCAGCAACCAGGGGTGTAGTGGAGAGGTGCTTCGGCCTCCTTAACATGAGGTTCCGGTTCCTGGACCGCTCTGGGGGCACTCTATAGTATGACCCCGACAGGGTCGGAAGAATCGTCGTTGCCTGTTGCGTCTTGCAAAACATCGCCCAACAGAGGGGCAATGTAATGGAGGAGGAGGAAGCAGGTGAGCCCAATGAGGGCATCAACTCTGAATATGCGGATGAGGAGGAGGAGGAAGAGGAGGGGGAGGAGGAGGGGGAGGATGGGAGGGCGGCGGGGCACAGACACCATCGTGGTGCGAGATATGGCCGTGAGGCCGCACGACGCCACCGTTTGGGACAGCGAGTACGCGATGCGTTGATTGCCGCACGATTCGCACACTAGGGGGAGGGCATCGTGTAACTGGGACAGGGCACTCGCACCATTGACCAAGCGCACTGGCACCACCCAGCACCCCCCTCACTCACCTCCCGCACCATCGCACAACCCAACCACACACTGCACCACTCTCAAGCAGCACTACACCTGCGGCACCTCGTTACTGTCGGTAAACTTTTTCTTCCGTAAGCGGGTATGAACGGTGCCATGTTGGATGATGACAACCCGCTCTGCGATAAGCTGTGAGCCACAGATCGCTACTGAATGTCTGATTCATGACCATATCTGAACACCACCACCTCGGTGTCACCTCAATGCGTCACGGACACTCCATCACATGTCCATGTGGGGCAGCGGGCGTTGGAGCACTGAGCACAACAGCGTGTTTGGTGTTGGGAGGGGGGGGCACCCAGCCACACCCTTGCAATGATTTTCGAACACCATCGTCACCGGGCACACTCATGTCCGCCCCCCCCCACCCCCCCCAGGCAACGGAAATAGGACAGATGCATGTAGGTTTGGTGTAACAACATTAATTGTGACATTGAAAGACACGTGCCCTAGCCGCTATAACTAATCTGTGCCTTGCACCCATGCCAACTTACTACGTGTCTAACTTTTTTGCCTTATGGGCCCTACCAGTACGTCTAGGTGTCTCCCCAGATGGTACATCAGGAGTGGAGGCGGACCGCTGAGAATCCTGCCCTTCGACGTGGCTCCCCGTTGGCGCGGGCTTCCTGGGGCGGCCCGGCCTGAATGGGCCAGGCTGCTCGGCGGGTGTGCTGGATGACGTGATGGCCACCCTCCTCTGCCCGCTGCCCACCATACGCACCAGGGACAGGACCCGGGGAGTGCGAGTGTTCCAGTCCCTCCCATGCTGGTGTAACTGGGACAGGCACCGGGACCTCCTCCTCCCTCGGGGAGCCCAGGGCCCCCGGGCCTCTCTATGGGACGGTGGTGCGCTCGGAGGCAAGCCCCGTTGCACCACAGACACCTGTCGCTGCCAGTCCTGGAGGTCTGCTGTGGAATCGACCAGAGTCTGAACGTTCCCGGCGATGGAGGTGAGGGAGTGCGACATCCCTGTCAGGGACAGCACTACCTCCCGCTGGGACTGAGCGACGCCATCCATCACATGGGCAAAGCCTCCGATGCTCTCAGCGATGGCCTGCTGGAACAGGGCCATGGCCTGCTGAGACTGGGCCAGACCCCGGAGTGCGGCGGCAATGTCCAACTGGCTCTGGGACATGGCTGCCTGTGAGTGGGCAGCCCTGTCATGGGCCACGGTTGACGCGTGCACACTAAGCCCCATGCCCTTAAGAACCTGACCCATGACCGAAACCGTTTCCCCCATTGCCTCCATCGCGGACGCCACCCGTGCGGTGTCGGCCTGGGTTGCAGCCATGACCGGCACCACTCCCTGCTCGTGGACGTGGATGGACTCCTCCAGCTGGGTCTGCAGTTGCCGGAAGACGGCCGTCATCCCGTCGTCTGGTCCCTGGGGTTGCAAATACATCGGGTCTGTGGGTGGGCCTGGAATGCCCAGGAACCTGGGAGCCGTCTGGGCAGCAGCTGGGTGCTGGGCTTGGCCTGCCCTCCGACCTTCCAGCCCCTCGGCTGCTCCTACCTCCACCTGCTGTACCAGTTCGGCTGTGTGGTGCGCACCAGTCTGTGAAACAGAAGACTCGTCACTTACTTGCCCAACTGTGGTGAGTGTATCTGCGATGGCTGAGGTAGTGGGTGACAGCAGTGCCACAGCTGCTAGGTCCTCGTCTGTCCCCAGCTCTGGGGTCCCCTGACTCGAACCTTGGCCCGGTGCATTGAGACCACGGCCCATGCCAGGTGCCGTGCCCCAGTGCCTCATCTGTCGCAATGTCCTCTATGCGTCACTGCCCTGAGGGGCTGTCCTGTCACCGACACTGTCCTGGCTCGCTGGACCCTCCTCGTCCGTCTCACTGTCATATGTGTCATGACTGTCCGTCCTGACATCTTTGTCTGTCCTCTGTGCATAACCCTTCGGTGGCCCGACCTCAGAGGAGGGCCCTCCTGCCCATGATCCTTCCCCTCTGTCCCATGCATCCCTGTGGCCGGAACAGGTTGGAGCTGGACGGCGGCGGGGTGACCGAGCAGTTCCATGGCGGTGTTCGTGTGGCCCTGGAGAACACAGTAAGGCACGTTTCGTTAGACACGTGGGGTCGTATGTGAGAGGGTGGAGGGGGCAGTGTGAGGGTGTGGACTGTGGGGGTGGTGCAGTGTCAGGTGGTGGGGTGTGAGGGGAGTGGGGTACTGATGGGCTGAAGGACTGCATGCGTCTCACTTGGTGCTCGCCTCCAACCTGGCACGGCGCAACCTCCCGGCTAGCGGCTCTCCCAGCAAGGTCCAGTGCCCTTTGATCATAGATGGTAAGGGGGTGCAGCTCAGGTGATCCGCCTATGGTTCTTGTACGCTCCCTCTGATTGTGCGCTGTCTTGGCCTTGTGGGGGGGGGGAGATGAACCTCAGGGTTAGGCGGACACTAGCAGCACGCACACATGAACACACCATTATCACAAGGTGGGGACACTCGGACCCACACCATGCCACTTGCCCACTGTTTGGGGTGGGGGGTTCCACATGTGTCTCGGGTGCTACGTGGGGCCCCAGCCCCCCCTTTCCCCCCCTGGCGTGGGCAGGTGGGGGGGGGGGGGGCGTTTCCCGGGGAGAGTATCAGGGTACTTATCTTCGCTGCCCTCGTGAGGTCGTGCAGTTTCTTCCTGCACTGGTCTCCCATGCGGGGGATGTGCCCCACAGCACTGACCGCCGTCCCGACCTCTCGCCATCCACGCCTCACGGTACTGCATGGCTGCCGGTGTCCACGTCTGGGGAAGAGGATGGCCCAGCGCGCCTCCACAGCCTCCAGAAGTGCTTCCAGGTCGCTGTCCCGGAAGCGGGGAGCGGCGCGACGGGGCTCATCCATGTCCGACCTCGGTCTGTGTGCCGATCTGCGCACTTCCTTGTATGCAGCGTGGTGTCACCCTAGCGTCGCGCGATGACGCCGCTGCTCTGTCGCCATGCCCACCGTGTTTCTCACGGTGCCGCTGCTGACCCCTTTTCTGCCCCTGAATCGGTCGCGGCGGGGGCCTGTTCGCGCCGTCGTGAAACGCGACGGCGTTCACGACGGCACGGGCACTTAGTCCCGCGGTCGGTGAATCGCCCCCTATATGTTTCAATCAAGTCAGTCACCTCTTACTCACCTAAACTTCAGTTGAAACAAGCCTAACCTCTCCAACCTTTCTCCATGCCTGCCCATTACTTGTATTAGCCTAGTAAACCTTCTCGGAACAGCTTCCAACACATTTACACCCTTCCTTAAATAAGGAGACCAATACTGTACGCAGTACACCAGATGTGGTCCTGTACAACTGAAACATAATGGGCGAAATTCTCCCCCAACGGCGCGATGTCCGCCGACTGGTGCCCAAATCGGCGCCAATCAGACGGGCATCGCGCTGCCCCAAAGGTGCGGAATGCTCCGCATCTTTGGGGGCCGAGCCCCAACATTGAGGGGCTAGGCCGGTACCGGAGGGATTTCCGCCCCGCCAGCTGGCGGAAATGGCGCTTGTTGCCCCGCCAGCTGGCGCGGAAATGCGGCGCATGCGCGGGAGCGTCAGCGGCTGCTGACAGTTTCCCGGCGCATGCGCAGGAGCGTCAGCGGCCGCTGACAGTTTCCCGCGCATGTGCAGTGGGGAGAGTCACTTCCGCCTCCGCCATGGTGGAGGCCGTGGCGGAGGCGGAAGGGAAAGAGTGCCCCCACGGCACAGGCCCGCCCGCGGATCGGTGGGCCCCGATCGCGGGCCAGGCCACCGTGGGGGCATCCCCCGGGGTCAGATTGCCCCGCGCCCCCCCCCAGGACCCCGGAGCCCGCCCACGCCGCCTGGTCCCGCCGGTAAATACCAGTTTTAATTTACACCGGCGGGACAGGCAATTTCTGGGCGGGACTTCGGCTCATCCGGGCCAGAGAATTGAGCGGGGGGTCCCGCCAAACGGCGCGGCCCGATTCCCACCCCCGCCCAATCTCCGGTACCGGAGGCTTCGGCGGGGGCAGGGGCGGGATTCACGGCGGCCAACGGCCATTCTCCGACCCGGCGGGGTGTCGGAGAATGACGCCCACTCGCTCTACTTTTATATTCAATTCCCCTTACAATAAACAAGAACATTCTATTAGATTTCCTAATTACTTGTTGTATCTGAATACAAACCTTTTGTGATTCATACACTAGGACACCTAGATCCCTCTGCATCTCAGAGCTCTGCAATCTCTCACAATTTAAAAAGTAAGCTTATTTTTAATCCGTCCAGCCAAAATGGACAATTTCACATTTTTCCACGTTATACTCTATGTGCTAGATCTTTGCCCCTTCAATTTGTGTGTTCATATCTCCTGACAGCCTCTTCACAACTTACGTTCCTACCAATCTGTGTATCATCAGCAAAATTTAGCAACCGTATCTTCAGTCCCTTCACACAAGTCATTGATATAAATTGTAAGAGGTTGAGGTCCCAGCACTGATCCCTGTGGCACACCACTTATTATACCCCGCCAACCTGAAAAAGACCCATTTAAGGCTACCCTCGGTTTCCTATTAGCTAACCCGACTTCTATCCATGACAATATGTTACCCCCATACCATGAGTTTTTATTTCCTGCAATATCCTTTGATATGGCACTTTATCAAATGCCTTCTGGAAATCTAAATACAGCACATTCACTAGTTCCCCTTTATCCACACCATGTGACTCCTTCAAAGAACTCCAATGGATTGGTCAAACATGATTTCCCTTTCACAAAACCATGTTGACTCTGCCGATTGCCTTGAATTTTTCTAAGTGCTCCACCACAACATCTTTAATAATAGATTATAACATTTTCCCTTTGACTGATGAGAAGCTATATGGCCTGTAGTGTCTGCTTTCTGTCTCCCTCCCTTTTGAATAAAGGAGTTACATTTTGTGATTTTACAAACCAATAAAACCGTCTCTAAATCTAGGGAATTTTCGACAATTAAAACCAACGGATCAACTATCTCACTAGCTGTTTGTTTTAAGACCCGAAGATGAAGACCATCAGGAACTGTGGATTTGTCAGCCCGCAGTTTAAACAGCTTACTCAGTACCACTTCACTGGTGATAGTAGTTTTCCTGAGATCCTCCCTCCCTTGAATCTCCTGATATACAATTATTTCTGGCATGTCACTTATATCCTCTATACTTGAAGACTGATCCAAAATACCTGGTCAATTCTTCTGCCATCTCCATATTTTTCATTATTAATTACCCAGGCTCACTTTCTCTCGGACCAATATTCACTTTGTTTTCCCTTTTCTTGTATAAGCATCTAAAGAAATGCTTGCTGTCCATCTTTATATTTCTAGTTAGCTTTCTTTAGTTAGCTATTTCTAGTTAGAATGCCTGCCTGACAACACCCTTGGACAACCTAGCTCTACTTTTTAGGATACTCCCCCTTGTAATGAACTCCCCCACCAGAGGAAAACATTTCCCTGTATCTATCCAACTCTATCCAATCGTCCTGATCACCACAATTGGTTCATCCTTTAATCTCCTGTCGTCTAGGGAAAACAAGCCTCGTCAATGGAACCTGTATTCAGAATTTAATCTTTTTAATCCATGATCATTCTGGTGATTTGGTTATTCTATATTTCACTTCCCAAGGCCAGTGTATCCTTTCCGAGGAGCAATGCTAGAGTTGAGCACGGTACTCTAAATGGTGTTGAACCGGAATTCAACACAATTGCCGCATCACTTCCATCCCCTTTTATTCTACCTCCATCAGATGAAGAGTAACATCCATTAACCTTTTCATAATTAAGTGCGCCAGGCCACATTTTGACATATATGAACCCAAAAATATCTCTGCTCCTTCACAATTATTAACTTCTCTCCATTTAGAGAAGACTCCGGTTCTTGGGTCCAATGTGCATAACCTCATATATTGGACGGATGCTGCCACACGTCTTCCAATCAGCTAATCTGTTAATACCTTATGCACCTTTCTGCTGCTAGCTACATTATTTACAGTGCCATCAAACTTGATATCATCAGCAATCCTGTATATCTTCATACAATCAGACAATGGTTACCACACAGAAGGAGGCCTTTTCCATGTAGCCCTTCAAATATTTTCTCTTCAGACAATTATCCAACTCCCTTTTGAAAGCTATGGTCAAATCTGTCTCCAGCAAACGCTCAGGCAGTGTATTGCAGCTCCTAACCACTCGTTTTGTTGAAAAAAAGTTTTTTCCACGTGCTGTGTTGTTTTGCAATTCACCTGAAATTGGCATCCCTTGGTTTTCAACCCTTCGACCAATCAGCAAATGGAAACAGATTCTCCCTATTTACGCTGTTTGGACTCCTCATAATTTTGAAGATCTCTATCAGATCTCCTTTCAACCTTCTCTTCTTTAAGGAGAACAAACCCAACTTCTCCGATCTGTCCATCCAACTAAATCCCTCATCAGTGGAACTGGTCTGAGGTTGGGTCCTTCTATCTTGGATTCCAGGCATGGGACTTGGTTCTTCAACAGACTGTAGACATACTCTGGTACCTGTTCAACACTTGTTGATTAGTATTACATCTAAACAGATTTCACAATAAGCATGTAATTCCGAGGCATGATTCCAAGCTCTCTCTCTCGACTAACATATGACTGATCGGCTATGTTGTATGAAAGACAGTGGCCAGAATTGTTTGCTTCCTTTTGTGGTGGACGTCATGGTGGGCAAGAGTGGAAAATAGCATGAGAAGGCCAAAAGTTGGTTTTACGTTGTCATAAAAATTGGTCGCGATTGTGTGTTTTAGCCATCAATTACAGGCTATGTTTCCCTCCGTGGTACATCAGGAAAGTCATTTCAATATATCTGCATCTCATTATCGGGACCCTTGCTGGAAACATCTCCCCACACTGGATCATCCGAGCATGTTGCCGTACAATTAGAACAATGGGCGGGATTCTCCGAAATGGAGGCAGAGTGTTCGCGCCGTCGTGAACGCCATTGAGGTTCATGACGGCGCGAAACGGCCCCTATCCCGACCGATTCAGGGCCCAATAATGGGCTAGGAGCGGCGCCGCGTCATTGACGCGCGCCAGGCCTTGGCACCGCGTAAAGGCGGCGCCGCATACATGACGCGGCCGGCGCCACATAACTGCTGTCACCCGCACATGTGGTTGCCATCCTCTCCGAGTCCGCCCCGCAAGAAGATGTCTGACGGATCTTGCGGGGCTGCGGAAGAAAGGAGGTCCTCCTTCAGAGAGGCCGGCCCGACGATCGGTGGGCACCGATCGCGGGCCAGACCCCATTTGAGGCCCCCCCCCGGTGCAGGATCCCCCCTCACCCCCCCGCAGGCTGCCCCCCCCCCCAGCGTTCCCACGCTGTTCCCGCCGGCAGCGACCAGGTGTGGATGGCGCCGGGGGGGAACCCGCGGTTTTGGGCTGGACGCTCGGCTGATCCGGGCCGGAGAATCGCGGGGGTACCGGTGAATCGCCATTTTGGCTGTCTCGGGCGATTCACTGTACCGCGCCACGCAAAACGCGATTGTGCCGATCTGGCCGCTTCCGTGAATCGCGGGAGGGCGTCGGACCAGCGTCGCGGGAAATTTTGGCGACCCAGGCAATTCTCCCAACCGGCACGGGAGCGGAGAATCGCGCCCAATGTGTCTCACAATGGTAGGTAAGTTTCGTGCCCTTGGCAACTTGCACTTTGCCCCCGACTTCGAGGTTTGTTCGCCGACCTTGAATCACACAGCGCTCGCAGGGGTCAGTGCCAGGCTTCATAGGCTGCACCACACTGCTTTCAGGGGGTTGTCACAGGCAAGTCTCTAGCGGCCAGGCCAGCAGTGAGACTTCAGGGTTAGGGCTGCACTGGGGAAGGAGGGTAACTGGCCTCATCCAGGAGAAGAGGCTTCAGGGGTAGGGGTCCACTGGGGAAGAGGAAGATCAAGAACCAGAGGGCAGAGATTTAAGGCAATTGGTGAAAGAAGCAAAAGTGATATGACAAAAAATGTTTTCACACAACGAGTTGCTAGAAGTTCTGGAGTGCACTGCCTGAGATTGTGGTGGAGGCAGGTTCAATCGAGGCATGAAACATGGAATTATATAATTATTTGTCAAGAAATAATGTGCAGGATTATGGGAAAGGAAGGTAGGAGAATGACACCATGTGAAATGCTCATCTCAAGCAATAGAACAACATAATTTTTGTAACATCAATGGTGAATCAAATAATTCACACTCGGGATAAGGCAACTGATGATGTTCCACTGCTGTGAATCTATTTAGAGGTGACTCAGTTGTCTATGGAGCCTTTTTCCAAATCACACTGACATCCGGCACTCTCGATTAGGGGTTCTGGGCTGTATTTATCCTCAGCTTAATATGAATGTGGATCACCTGAGCATGATGACGTCAGACACTTGCCTGCCAGACATTAAAACGGCTCCTCTTTAACACAGACATTGTACCCTCATGGCCAGCCCCAGCTCTTGCCAAGTCCACAATGCACACACACCATGAAGCCCTCAAGGTCATGCATTATTGTTGATAAAGAATACAGTTCAGCTTCAGTATATCCTTGCTCCTACCCCATTGCTCCCACCCACACTGTCTAAATCAACGATGTGCACTTCCAGCACAGGTTCAAAGCTTCTACTGCCCACCAGATATCACCATTTCGAATTAGCATCAGTGATCTCACTGAGTGATCAGGTGAGGCACTGCACAACTGCATACCTACTTTGCAATGAGAGCCTTTTCCCTATAATATCGACAACTAGGGTGAGAGATGCTCAAGGGCGGATATTTGAGCACCAATAATGAGGCTGAGAGAGGCCGTGTTTCGTCACTTTGAGGTAACAAGGTGCTCCCGTGGTTAGCACTGTTGCCTACGGCGCTGAGGACCCGGTTCGATCCCGGCCCCTGGTCACTGTCTATGTGGAATTTACACATTCTCCCCGTGTCTGCATGGATTTCACCTCCATAACCCAAAAAATATGTGCAGGTTAGGTGGATTGGCCACACTAAATTGTCCCTTAATTGGAAAAAAATAATCGGGTATTCTAAGTTTTAAAAAAAGCAAGGAGCTCCCATTTTTTGGTGAGTTTAGCAGATGTATAGTCTGCAAGACGAAAATGCGGTTCAAAGAACAGAATCATAGAATTTACAGTGCAGAAGGATGCCATTCGGCCCACTGAGTCTGCACTGACCCTTGGAAATAGCACCCCACTTAAGTAACCCAGTAGTCCCACCTAACCTTCTTTTGGTCACTAAGGGCAATTTAGCATGGCCAATCCACCTAACCTGCATATCTTTGCACTGTGGGAGGAAACCGGAGCATCCGGAGGAAACCCACGCTGACACGGGGAAAACGTGCAGACTCCACACAGATAGTGACCCAAACTGGGAATCGAACCTGGGACCCTAGAGCTGTGAAGCAACTGTGATAACCATTGTGGTATTGTGCTGCCCCTGCGGTTGGCTGACACTCGCACGCATGAGCTCTGAATGTGGGCTGATAGCACAAAAACATCTCTCCTTAGACACTGTGTCTTCACCTTTCAAGAATGCAAACCAGATAGAAGAACACCTCTGTCTGAAAGTTACACAACCAAGAATAAACGTGATGACCCTGCAAAGCACGTGAATGCTAATTGTTCCACAGGCACACTTAACATGAAGGTCGAGGTATCACTGATGTGGTGAATGATGTGCAAAAGGGCCATGCACAGTGGTGACATGAGAGCACACTACGTAGGCAAGAAGCCCATGAAAGCGACATTTACGATAAGTGATGGGAGAGGCCACAGTATCACACCTGATTGACAGCAACACAGTTCATTATAAAAAGGAGGCATATACAAGAGGAGATGTGAAAAGAGTGTGATTTTATTTACATTTGTGAATATTATATACATGTTGTGAACACTCATGCCGACTTTGTGCTCCTAAATCTTTTTAACTTTCCTAACCCTATTGCTACATCTTGGTGTTTCCCCGACATCCACAGCAAAGTTGGTGACAGACTGCTGACTGCTACACCCTATTGCCTATGATGCCCTTGATGGGCAATGTCTCGAGGGTCGAGATCTGGAGGGCCTTGGCCTGCTTTGAGTGCCCTGCTATGGGGCAGGTGCACCCTCCTGGACCTATGAATCTGGAGGTGATGGGGTCACAGGAAGAGGGGATAGGGATTTGCCAGACACTTCCAGAGACACCTGGTTGGATTGCCCTGGAGTGTCCAGCTGCTTGTCCGCCTCCCTTTAGGTGCCCAAGGCCCCTGGCTAACTCTTTAAGGAGCAAGGGAAGCTGGAGTGAGACTGAGGGGCCCCATGCTTCTCTCATGGAGCCACTGATAGATGCCACCAATGCCTATAGCGATGGAGTGCAGCTGCTGCAGTAGTGCAGAACTGATATCCTGGACTAAGGCAGCCGACAGCCTACCAGTGTTGGCCTTGGTGCATTGGCATGCTGGCACTATCACCTCAGACTGAACGTGGACAGACTCCTCTATCATATGTTGCAATCTGAGGAATGTAGCTGACATCCCTCCTTCATATTCTCGTGACTGTCACTACATCTGCGGCAACTTATTTAAGACCAAATCCAGAGGCTCATCATCTGACTCAGCAGATCCACGACCTCCAGCAGTTCTCTGAGTGCCAGCGACCTTAGATGACCCTGTCTCTGCCTGCTATGGATCTGGTGCTGTGTTCACCAGATCATGACCCCAATCCCGTTCTAGAACTAGGTTCCACCGAGGTGTGTGTGTCTGTGCTGGTGGAGGCTGTGGGTGAGCGCCGTGAGGGGTCACCTGCTGTCATGTTCTCCTCAGCCAAGGTGTGCTCAGGGTTAAAACTGAGGGCCTGGCTTTTGAATTCCTTCGGGGGCTTTCCAGAGGTATCTATGAGAGAACAGTGAGATAATTTGTGTATGGCAGACGATTTGAAAGCAGGACAAAGCACTCTCAGTAAGGTTGTCTAAGGGATGAGCTGGTGCAGGATCCTCAGTTACCAGGGGAACAGGATATTGGAGCGGGCCTCAACAACGTCCAGCAGGCACTCCAATGAGGCATAACTGAAATTGAGGGTTGAAGTCTGTGGTAGTATGCATTAGGGGTCATGTGGGACTGTGAAGCCGTGATGTCATTGGCTGGCAGATCCCAGGTCCTGGTTGGCTGTTGACCTCTAGCTCCGCCCTGAAGGCGGAGTATAAGAACCTGGAGTTCTCCCCCGCAGGCCAGTCAGCTACTGAACTGCGGGGAACAAGTCACGCTTAATAAAGCCTCATCGACTTCATCTCTATTCGTCTCTCGTAAGTCTTTGTGCGCTACAAAGTCTTCTTCAGTTTTGAGGCCATGTCTTCAGTGGGAGCAATCCTGGTCTGCCAACATTGACAAGTTTGCACGCAGCTGCACTTTAAATATGGTGCCCAGAATGAGGAATCGATGAACTCAGGATGGGACAGGCGAATCTGAGGCCGGCGATCCAACAACTTCCACGTGAATGCATAATTAATGTGGCGGGGTGCGAAAACTTACCATTGTGATCAGTGGTTAGGGTGTCGCCTTTTATGCCTTCCCTCGCACTTAGTGCAATGGGGAGGAAATCATGCCCAGTGGGCCATTCAAATAATGAGCATCATCTTGTTTTTCTAAGATTCCGAGAAGTATGCCTACATCACGACTCAACAGGGTGTACATTGATTGTGAAGAACATTGTGGGAATCCATGTTCTGTAATCCCTTGTAGCTCAGAGGAGCAACAATTCCACCTTTAATTGAGAGCTCTATCCTGGACCTTGTAGCTTGATGTCTGATGGATGAATGACCATCGACTGAAGCCAGTCGAGGTAATCTGCTAATATGTTAACAGAAATTGCAGTGTTGATTTTACAGGTAGCATCAAAACCTTGAATTTGCACTGTAACTGACAAGTAGCCTGGATTAAGACAATCTGCTTCCCCCAGGAACACTGTAGTGTTGTCAATATCTGGATTTTCCATTTCCAACTAACCAGAGATGAGCCCATTAATTATATATTTTCAGGAGTCTGTATGCCTCAAATTTTAGCTGTGCTTTAGCTTTAACGCCAGGTATTCCATGCCTTGGAAAACCAGAGAGGTGAAAGGTGAGACCTGCCTGAACGAAATGATGATAGTTGTTTTCCTGCATTACATTTCCCAATCATTCCTTATCTTCCCCAACCAATGTACTCAGATACCAACCATACCTCCTTCCTCTCCGCTGTGCCACCCAGGTGAAAAACTGAAATGAAAATTGCTTATTGTCACAAGGAGGATTCAAATGAAGTGTGAAAAGCCCCCAGTCGCCACATTCTGGTACCTGTTTGGGGAGGCTGCATACGGGAATTGAACCCGTGCTGCTGGCCTGCCTGGGTCTGCTTTAGAAGCCAGCTATTTAGCCCACTGTGCTAAATCAGCCCCAGAAGGTGAAAGCCTTCTGCCTGACAGCCTCTTAACCTAGCTGGCTGCTGACTGTGAAATGGAATCCAAAGTTCAGATTCGGCAGGGCCTCCGGGAACCCCATACTGCAGTATTTTACCAGCCAGCAACCCTCCTGCCTGAACCCTCCCCATAAATATAAGGGGGTTTTTGTCTGTTAGTTCATGTTTTTCTCCAGAGGTGAAACTTTAAACTATTTTCTCCATCTATACATTCACCCTGAATCGCAATCAAGGTTTATCACACCATTCCTTTTCCCCAAGATTTCAAAACTTTGGAGTTCCTCATTTCCCTCAGTCAACCCCTGCTACAATCCAGAGATTATTGGGGGGGGGAAAAAACAAGTGCGGCATCACTAACACCACTCCTTCTTGAATTATGTATTCAACACATAAAGGAGTCGCTGTCGAAAAACTTGGATATCTTGCTATTTTTGATAGCAAACAATCTCCCCACGCTTTGCTCTGATCCAATTATAAGCTGCGACATGTTTAATGATTTAGAGTGGTTGAAATAACAAATCTTGGGAGTTCCGCAAGGAAACTCCCCAATGATTGCTGCTTATGCTGCGCTAAATTTGGCAGGGGCTCTGCTCCTCTTATGGACTCTCGATGGCTGTCACACTCAATTCCTTTTAGTTAAGTAGCACAGGGAACTGAATAGGCTGAAATCCCTTGATATTACCCTCCTTTCCCACCATTCTGCAACCTCATAAACAAACTGAAAATGGCAGTTTACATCAGGAGCTTCATTTGACTTATAGGATTGTTATTGATGCACAATCAATTACAATCAAAGACGAGGTTGTATCATAACTGAAGGCTCTAATCGACTTGAACTGTTCCCCAGCAACTTTGGTATAGAAAATGAGGGCTGCTGGGACGGCACCGGTTCTTATACCCCACCTGTCAAGGCGGAGATACATACCAACAGCCAATGGTAAACTCCTAGGTTTAACCAATGGTCTTCAGCCTCTTGGGTACTGTAATACCTGATAATACCACATTCACCCCCTGTTAAAAAGAGTCCAGCAGGGGTGGTGGCCAGTGGTTACAATTGCATCTAATATGGTATGATCAGGTACGGACGTACCGTGATACCTCTTTATAGAGTTGCCGAGAATATTTACAAGCGTGGAAGATATGTACATTCAGTGTTCGTTTATAGTTACAGTGAAACAATCAGTCGGTCGGGTGGCCTGGTCGTCCTCCTGGATCATCTGGGCTTCGGTGGTGATTCTGGTGGGGGTCCGGGTGTCTGCGACTCTGGGAGCGTGGTATCGGCCTCCATGGCAGCTTCGTTACCCCTAGACGCCGCTGGCGGGACCAGCGGTTGGCCGGAGAGGGGGGCACCTATAGGGGGCATCGGTGGGTGGGAGGGCCTAGGCAGGAGTGGCGGGAGGACTGACCCTCCAGTGAGGTGCTGTGGGGGGTGGGGGGGGGGGGGGAATGGTTCGGTGCGCGTGGGGTTCCGGCGGGCGCCAGGTCCCGAAGGGAGACTGTATCTTGCCGGCCATCAGGGAATGCCACGTAGGCGTACTGGGGGTTAGCGTGCAGCAGGTGGACCCTCTCGACCAACGGGTCCAACTTGTGCGGCCGCACGTGCTTCTGAAGCAGGATGGGTCCGGGTGTTGCTAGCCAGGTTGGGAGCGAGGTCCCGGAGGAGGACATCCTGGGGAAGTCAAGGAGATGTTCATGAGGTGTCTGATTGGTAGTTGTACAGAGCAGAGACCGGATGGCGTGAAGGGCCTCCGGGAGGACTTCTTGCCAGCGGGAGACTGGGAGATTCCTGGACCGTAGGGCCAGTAGAACGTCTTCCAGACCATTCCGTTCTCCCTCTCTACCTGCCCGTTTCCCTGGGGGTTGTAACTGGTCGTCCGGCTTGAGGCAATGCCTCTGTTGAGTAGGAATTGACGCAGTTCGTCGCTCATAAAGGAGGACCCCCTATCACTTTGTACGCTGGGAACCCAAACAGTGTAAAGATACCCTGGAGGGCCTTGATGACGGTGTTTGCGATCATGTCGGGGTAGGGGATGGCGAATGGGAACCGGGAGTGCTCGTCAATCACGTTCAGGAAATACGTGTTGCGGTCGGTGGAGGGGAGGGGCCTTTGAAGTCCATGCTGAGGCGTTCAGAGGGACGGGAAGCCTTTATCAGGTGCGCCCTCTCTGGCCGGTAGAAGTGCGGTTTGCACTCCGTGCAGATTTGGCAGTCCCTGGTGACTGTCCTGACCTCCTCGGTGGAGTAGGGCAGGTTACGGGTCTCAATTAAGTGGAAAACACGAGTGACCCCCGGGTGGCAGAGGTCCTCGTGGAGGGCCCGGAGGCGGTCCACTTGTGCGGTGGCACATGTGCCGTGGGACAGGGCATCGGGAGGCTCGTTTAGCTTCCCAGGACGGTACAAGATCTCATAGTCGTAGGTGGAGAGTTCTATCCTCCACCGTAAGATCTTGTCGGTTTTTATCTTGTCCTGCTGTGCATTATTGAACATGAACGCCACCGACCGTTGATCAGTGAGGAGAGTGAATCTCCTGCCGGCCAGGTAATGCCTCAAATGTCGCAAAGCTTCTACTATGGCTTGTGCCTCTTTCTCGACCGAGGAATGGTGAATTTCCGAAGCATGGAGTGTATGGGCGAAGAAGGCCACGAGTCTCCCCGCTTGGTTGAGGGTGGCGGCCAAAGCTACGTTGGGTGCATCGCTCTCGACCTGGAAGGGGAGGGACTCGTCGACGGCGCACATCGTGGCCTTTGCAATGTCTGCTTTGATGCGGCAGAAGGCCTGGCAGGCCTCCGTCGACAGAGGGAAGGTTGTGGACTGGATTAGGGGTCGGGCTTTGTCTGCGTAGTTAGGGACCCACTGGGCGTAATAACTGAAAAACCCGAGGCAGCGCTTCAGGGCTTTGGGGCAGTGAGGGAGGGGGAATTTCTTCAGGGGGCACATACGTTTAGGGTCGGGGCCTATAACTCCATTTCGCATCGCGTAGCCGAGGATGGCTAGGTGGTCGGTTCAAAATACGCATTTATTCTTATTGTACGTTAAGTTAAGGATTTTCGCGGTCTGGAGAAATTTTCGGAGGTTGGTGTCGTGGTCCTGCTGGTCATGGCCGCAGATGGTGACGTTATGAAGATACGGACATGTTGCGCGTAAGCCGTACCGGTCAACCATTCGGTCCATCTCGTGTTGGAAGACCGAGACCCCATTAGTGACACCAAAGGGAACCCTTAAAAATTGATAGAGCTGCCCACCTGCTTTGAAGGCAGTGTATTTGCGGTCACTCGTGCGGAGGGGTAGCTGATGGTAAGCGGACTTGAGATCCTCCGTGGAGAAGACCTTGTATTGCGCAATCCTGTTTACCAGGTCGGATATGCGGGGGAGAGGGTACGCATCCAGCTGCGTAAACCTATTGATAGTCTGACTGTAGTCAATGACCATCCTATGTTTCTCCCCGGTCTTTACCACCACTACTTGAGCTCTCCAGGGACTGTTGCTAGCTTCAATGACCCCTTCCCTCAGTAGCCTTTGGACCTCTGACCCGATGAAGGTCCGGTCCTGGGCACTGTACCGTCTGCTCCTGGTGGCAACGGGTTTGCAATCCGGGGTGAGTTTCGCAAACAGGGAAGGCGGGTCGACGTTAAGGGTCGCGAGGCCGCAGCCAGTAAGGGGGGGTATAGGGCCACCGAATTTGAAGGTCAGGCTTTGCAAGTTACATTGGAAGTCCAACCCCAGGAGTGTAGCCGCGCAGAGGTGCGGCAGGACATAAAGGCGGAACGTGTTGAATTTCCTGCCCTGGACAGTGAGGTTTGCTAGGCAGAACCCCTTTATCTCCACCGAGTGTTACCCGGAGGCCAGGGAGATTCTTTGGTTTACAGGGTGGGTAACAAGTGAACAGCGCCTTACTGTGTTGGGGTGTATAAAGCTTCCCGTGCTCCCAGAATCGATCAGGCAAGACGTCTCGTGGCCGTTGTTGAAGACCGTCGTCGTTGCTGTTGCGAGTGTCCGAGGTCAATTTTGGTCCAGCGTTACCGAGGCCAGATGGAGCAGTTGCAGGTTGTGATCGGGCAGCGTGTAGTCGGCCGTGCTGGGGGCCTGGGGCCCCATCCAAGATGGCATCTCCCATGGGTCGCACATGGTGGTCGGGGATGGACAAAATGGCGGCGGGATGGACAAAATGGCGGTGCCCATCCGTCCAGCATGGTGTCCGAGGGGCAAGATGGCCACGCCCGTGGGTCGGACGTGGCCCTAGGATAGGGGGGTGGCGGTGAGTGCTGGCCGCCTGGGGTCCGAAGGGAAGGTTGCCGCGGCGGTCCGGAGTCGCTGGAGACCGCGGCCACGGCTCGTGCCTGGCAGACCCCCACAAAATGGCCTGTCTTGCCGCACCCTTTGCAGGTGGAGGTGCGGGCCGGGCAGCACAGGCGGGGATGCTTCGCCTGCCCGCAGAAGAAACAGCAGGGCCCGACAGAGTTAGTGGGCCGCCTTACAACGGAGGCCTGGGGGGACAGGGGAAAGGTCTGTGGGGCTGCCGCTGCGGGATGCCACGCAGCCCAGGGGGCCGTCGCATGGCCGGGCGCATACGACTGCGCGTTTCTGGAGGCAACATCCATGGACCCTGCCAGGGCCCGTGCCTCTCTAAGTCCCAGGGTGTACTTTTCTAAGATTCTTTGGCGGATCTCTGAGGAGCTCATACCTGCTACCAAGGCATCCCGGATTAGAAATTCCGTGTGCTCGCTCCCCGAAACTTGCGGGCAGCCACAGTTTCTGCCCAGCACCAGTAGCGCACGGTAGAACTCCTCCAACGATTCCCCGGGGCTTTGCCGCCTAGTTGCAAACAGGTGACGTGCGTAGACCTAGTTTACAGGGTGGATATAATGTCCTTTTAACAGTTCGATCACAGTATTGAAGTCCTCCGCCTCCTCGATGAGGGTGAAGATCCCAGGGCCTACCCTCGAGTGCAGGAGATTCTGTTCTCCGGAGGGGGTGCCTCCGGCCGTCTCGAGGTAGCCTTTAAAGCACGCCAGCCAGTGCTTAAATATCGCCGTCGAGTTCTCCGCGTGGGGGCTGAGTTGTAGACACCCGGCCTGATTCGGAGATCCATCCTTTCAGCTTAAGGCTAGTCGATTAAATTGATGCACGATCAATTACAATCAAAGACGAGGCTGTATCATAACTGAAGGCTTTAATCGACTAGAACTGTTCCCCAGCAGCTTCGGTACAGAAAATGAGGGCTGCTGGGAAGGCACCGGTTCTTATACCCCGCCTGTCAAGGCGGAGCTACATACCAACAGCCAATGGTAAACTCCTAGGTTTAACCAATGGTCTTCAGCCTCTTGGGTACTGAAATACCTGATAATACCACAGTTATATATTTGTGAATTAATTATCTTTGAAATCAAATAAATCCGTGTTTTACTTTCTTCAAACACAGTTCTTTGTGCATTTTATTTCATTCAAAGTGCTATAAGCAGGCAGAGTTGTGACTGTCAACAGTGGTTCAGTGATAGCACAGAGCCAGAAGCTTGTGGATTCAAGAAAGGCCACAGAGTGTTGAGGACATAAACTAGGTAGATACTTCAGTTCAGCACAATGGGAGGACTGCACTGTGGTTGGCACCATCATTCAAGTGAGATCCCCTTGTATAATTCAAAGGTGAGCAGAGGAGTTATCCTGATATCCTGAGGGGAGTGGGTGGCATAGTGGCAAAGGCGGTGTGGTAACACAGTGGTTAGCACTGTTGTTTCACAGCGCCAGGGTCCCAGATTTGATTCCCGGCTTGGGTCACTGTCTGTCCGGACTCTGCACATTCCCCCTGTGCCTGCGTGGGTTTCCTCCCACAAGTCCCGAAAGATGTGCTGTTCGGTGAGTTGGTCATTCTGAATTCTCCCTCTGTGTACCCGAACAGGCGCCAGAGTGAGGCACGAGGGGATTTTCCCAGTATCTTCATTGTAGTGTTAATGGAAGCCCACTTGTGAAAATAATAAACATTATTATTATTGTTGCTGGACTAAGTAATCCAGAGGCCCAGGATAACGACTTCTGTTCCAGTCCCACCATGACAAGAGTTTGAACAGTGGAATTTGAATTCCATAAAATAAACCTGAAATTAAAAGTCTAATGATGCCCACAAAACCACTGTCAATTGTTTTTAAAAACACATCTGGTTCACTAATGCCTAATTTAGGGAAGGACATCTGCCACCCTTACCTGGTCTGCCCTCAGTTCAACCGCAATTAGGGTGGACAATAAATGCCAGTGAAGTCCACATCCCATGAATGAATTTTAAAAATTTATATTCCAATTAAAAGCAGATGATCTGATCATTCTTCTATTGATAGTTCTGTCTTCATGCTGAGAGAAAATTGAGTCCTGTGTTTCACTTTACACCAATGACTAAGCTTGGAAAAAGTAGATCTTCAACTGGGAAGCACTTTGCGACGCTCTAGGGTTTTGAAGGATGCTATATAAACGCAACTGATTTCTTTAAATGTGAAGGCATAGCACTTTGAACATTGCTTTCAACATTATTGAGAAATGCAATGGCTCTACACTGAATTGAAAATGTTTCAGTGAATCACAATAGAACCTTACAGCACACAAGAAGGTCATCCGGGCCATTGTGACTGTGCCAGCTCTTTGAAATAGCTATTCAATTACACCCACTTCGCTGCTCTTTCCCTATTGTCCTGTATTTTTTTTTCTTTTCCGGGATTAATCCAATTCCTTTTTGGAAGTTCCCCATTGCATCCACTCCTACAACCCATTCAGACAGTACGTTCCAGATCATAACAACTTGCTGCAAAAAATAAATTCTCCTCATCTCCTCTCTGCACCTTTTTGCCAATTGTATTCAATCTGTAACATATCATAGTTTCGAACATACCATGGTTCGAAACAGTACCCCCTTATTCATTGTATCAAAGTCCCTCATTACTTTGAACACCTCTATTAAATCTTCCTCTCTACTCAAAGGAGAATCATCCCTGTCTAGTCTTCCCGCATTAGTGAACTTCGGACACAGAAGTGGCCCATGTCCTCAAGCTCTGGATTATATTTTGGCTGGTCGGATAAATAACTAGTAGCATTTGCACCACACAAACATAGTTGGCATCAAACCATTTCCCCTTGATGTTTAATGGCATTACCATCTCTGAACTTTCCACCATTAACATCTTGGATGTTACCATTGACCAGTGTGATGAACAGTTACTGCCTTATCATCATGTAAGGTGATATCCCCTTTTCGGCCAGGCTTGGAACCCTGGGGACTCCGCCTCTGGCTCCGCCCATCTGGGAGCCATACATAAAGGCCTGCCTCATGGTCTGTATAGCAGTCAGCTCTCGTCCAAATCTGTAGCATAGTTATTAGCCTAATAAAGCCTTCTTTACAGTTTAATCTCTAAGCATCATTATTGAGGGTACCTCAATTTATTAGGCTAAACTAGATTCAGGATGGACGCAGGCCTAAAACCAGAGAAGCTCAATCTGGAAGTACGAACGCCGGAGGCAAAGGAAATTTTTAAATACTGGCTGCGGTGCTTCGAGGCCTACCTGGACTCCGCAGAGACTCCCATTCTGGGGCCACGCAAGCTGCGTCTACTCCACGCCCGGGTGAGTCACAGAATCTCCGCCACGCTCAAAAAGGCGACGATTTATGAGGAAGCGATTGAGTTGCTCCGCAAGCGGTTTGTCAAACCCGTCAATGAGGTGCACGCCCGGCATCTGCTCTCTACCTGCCGGCAGCGCTCGGGGGAATCGCTCGACGAGTTTGTTGAGAAACTCACCGCGCTGGCCAGGGACTGTGACCATCAGGATGTGACAGGGGAAGTCCATATGAACCTGCACATCAGAGATTCTTTCGTGTCCGGCATCCGCTCGACCTACATCCAGCAGCGACTGCTCGAAAACGGGGCAAAAGACCTCCAGGAGACGCTAACGCTCGCCTCCTCGCTGGAGGTGGCCCGACATAACTTGGGTACGTATCCCGCGGACTCTGCCAGCCCCCCCCCGGCCTTCCTCAGACTCGCCCGTATTACAGGCCTGCGCCACGCGGCGACCCGCTCACCATGGGGGCACACCTTGCTACTTCTGCGGGCAGGGCCAGCACCCACGCCCACGCTGCCCAGCCCGCTCCGCGATCTGCAGCGACTGCGGGAAGAAAGGGCACTTTGCGAGGGTCTGCCTGGCCAGACCCAGGGGCCAGAAAAACAAAGAACAGCCGGCCCGAAAATCAGGCCCGCAGGCCTCGCAACGCTGCTGCGCACCGACCCGACACGTCCTCTTCTGCGCGTCATCAGCCTCGTGCAAATCATGGGAGCGGCCATCTGGTCGGCGGCCATCTTCTCGACCCGACACGTGCGACCAACGGCAGCGGCCATTTTACGACTCCGACTACCCGCGACTGGGTGCGATCACCCTCGATCAAACTCGGCCAAAACACCTGCAGAACTCCATGATGCAGGTCCAGGTCAACGGGCACGACACTGCATGCCTCTTCGACTCCGGGAGCACGGAGAGCTTTATCCACCCTGAAACGGTAAGGCGCTGCTCCCTACGCACCCATCCCACATCCAAAACCATAGCCCTCGCATCTGGGTCCCACTCGGTACAAATCACGGGGTACTGTATTGCGGATCTCTCGATCCAGGGTGCCAAATACACCCGTTTCAAATTTTATATCCTCCCTCACCTCTGTGCCCCCCTGCTGCTCGGACTGGATTTCCAGTGCAGCCACCGAAGCCTGACACTGAAGTTCGGCGGACCCTTGCCCCCCCTCACGGTGTGCTGCCTTGCGACACTGAAAGTCGCACCCCCCTCGCTATTCGCTAACCTCACTCCCGACTGTAAGCCCGTCGCCACCAGGAGCCGGCGCTACAGTGCCCAAGATATGGCTTTTATCAAGTCAGAGGTCCAGCGTTTACTGGGAGAGGGGGTCATCGAGGCTAGCAACAGCCCTTGGAGAGCGCAAGTGGTGGTAGTCCGGTCCGGGGAGAAGAAACGGATGGTCGTGGATTATAGCCAGACCATAAACCGATTCACGCAGCTTGATGTGTACCCCCTTCCTCGCATCGCGGAAATGGTAAATCGGATCGCCCAATACCGTGTCTTTTCCACGGTCGACCTCAAATCTGCCTACCACCAGCTCCCCATCCGACCAAAAGACCGCCTCTATACTGCCTTCGAAGCAGCCGGCCGGCTCTTCCACTTCCTCAGGGTCCCCTTTGGTGTCACAAATGGGGTCTCCGTCTTTCAAAGGGCGATGGACCAAATGGTGGACCAGTACGGTTTGCGGGCTACATACCCGTACTTGGACAATGTCACCATCTGCGGCCATGATCAGCAGGACCATGACGCTAACCTCAAAAAGTTCCTCCAGACCGCCCGAGCCCTTAACCTGACCTATAACGAGGGCAAATGCGTTTTCCACACCACCCGGCTGGCCACCCTCGGCTATGTCGTGGAAGACGGGGTCCTAGGTCCCGACCCCGACCGCATGCGCCCCCTTAAGGAACTCCCTCTCCCCCGCAGCCTCAAGGCCCTCAAACGGTGCTTGGGGCTTTTCTCCTATTACGCCCAGTGGGTCCCCAAGTATGCGGACAAAGCCCGCCCACTCCTAAAGACCACCACTTTTCCCCTCTCGGCTGAGGCTCAATTGGCCTTCAACCGCATCAAGGCCGACATCATCAAGGCCGCCATGCACGCGGTGGACGAAACCATCCCTTTCCAGGTAGAGAGCGATGCATCAGACATCGCCCTGGCTGCTACCCTCAATCAAGGAGGCAGACCAGTAGCGTTCTTCTCCCGAACCCTCACCGCCTCCGAGATTCGACACTCTGCAGTCGAAAAGGAGGCACAAGCCATTGTGGAGGCTGTGCGGTGCTGGAGACACTACCTCGCCGGTAGGAGGTTTACCCTCGTCACTGACCAACGGTCGGTCGCCTATATGTTCGATAACACGCAACGGGGCAAAATAAAAAACGATAAAATTTTGAGGTGGAGGATCGAACTCTCCACCTACTCGTACGATATCAAGCATCGTCCAGGGGAGCTCAACGAGCCCCCAGATGCCCTGTCCCGCGGCACATGCGCCAACGCGCAGGAGGACCGCCTGCAAGCCATCCACAATGACCTCTGCCGCCCGGGGGTTACCCGGCTCGTCCATTTCATCAAGTCCCGCAACCTACCTTACTCAACCAAGGAGGTCAAGGCCATGGTCAGGGCCTGCCAGGTCTGTGCGGAGTGCAAACCGCACTTCTATCGGCCAGACAAGGTTCGGCTCGTGAAGGCCTCGGGCCCCTTTGAGCGACTGAGCGTGGACTTCAAGGGGCCCCTCCCGTCCACCAACCGTTATGCCTATTTCCTCACTGTGATCGATGAGTTCTCCCGTTTCCCATTTGCCATTCCCTGCACCGACATGACCTCAGCCACGGTGATTAAGGCACTGCACAGCATCTTCACCCTGTTCGGTTTCCCTGCTTATATCCACAGCGACCGGGGTACATCGTTCATGAGCGATGAACTGCGTCAGTATCTGCTCAGCAAAGGCATCGCCCCGAGCAGAACGACCAGCTATAACCCACGGGGAAACGGGCAGGTGGAGAGGGAGAACGCGACCGTGTGGAAGGCTGTCCTTCTGGCCCTGCGGTCGAGAAATCTCCCAACCACCCGCTGGCAGGAGGTCCTACCCGATGCCCTACACTCCATTAGGTCACTCCTCTGCACGGCCACAAATGAGACCCCTCATGAGCGATTGTTTCTCTTCCCCAGGAAGTCTACCTCCGGGGTCTCGCTTCCACCTTGGCTGACGGCTCCGGGACCTGTTCTTCTCCGGAGGCACGCGAGGAGCCATAAAACGGACCCCCTAGTTGAAAAGGTCCGACTGCTCCACGCCAACCCCAGTTATGCCTACGTGGCGTACTCCGACGGCAGGCAAGATATGGTTTCCCTCCGGGATCTGGCGCCCGCTGGATCCTCCACCACAGACGCCCCTTCCCGCGCCGCTCCCGTGCAGGACCCGTCGCCCCCTACAACACACCCCCTTCCGGCCCAACCACCCGTTGGTGAGCTCCTACTGTGCGCCCCCCCTTGCGCCCCCCCTTTACACACCCCGCCGGCGCCGGCTCCGCTACCCCCGGCCCTGCCTAGTTCCCCTGCCCCGACCCGGACCGAAGCTCCGACCGCTGTGCTCCCGGATGTGCCCTCAACCGGGACGTCCGTGCCCGCCGCACCACCGCCCGAACTGAGGAAATCGAGGAGGACGATCCGGCCGCCGAGACGGATGGACCTATGATGGCACTTCACCCCCGCCGGACTCCTTTTTAAACAGGGGGTGAATGTGATGAACGGTTACTGCCTTATCATCATGTAAGGTGATGTCCCCTTTAAGACCAGGCTTGGAACCCTGGTGACTCTGCCTCTGGCTCCACCCATCTGGGAGCCATACATAAAGGCCTGCCTCATGGTCTGTATAGCAGTCAGCTCTCGTCCAAATCTGTAGCATAGTTATTAGCCTAATAAAGCCTGCTTTACAGTTTAATCTCTAAGCATCATTATTGAGGGTACCTCAACCAGAAACTTAACAAAACCAGCCAAATATACTGCAACAACGTTGAGAATTTTGTGACAAGTAACTCACCTCCTGACACCCCCAAAGCCTGTTCACCATTTACAAGATACAAATCAAGAGTGTGATGGAATACTCTCCAAATGCCCGGGGGAGTGCAACTCCAACAGCACTCAAGAAGCTCAACACCATCCAGGAAAAAGCAGCCAGCTTGATTAGCACCCCATCCACAACCTTAAACTCCCTCCGCCACTGGTGCATAGTGGCAGCAGTGTGTACCATCTACAGGATGCACTGAAGCAATTCAACAAGCTTCCTTCGACAGCACCTTTCAAAGCCACATCCTCTATTAACCAGGCGGACAAAGGTAGCAGGGTCATGGGAAAGCCAACAACTGCAAGTTGCCCTCTAAGCCACACACCCACCTGACTTGGAATTATTTTGTCATTCGTTCACTATCACTAGGTCAAGATCCTGGGGTGCGATTCTCCGACCCCCCACCGGATCGGAGAATCGCCAGGTGCTGGCGTGAATCCCGCCCCCGCCGTGTCCCGAATTCTCCGCCACCAGAGATTCGGCGGGAGCGGGAATCGCGCCGCACCGGTCGGCGGCGGCAGGAATCACGCCGCACCGGTCGGCGGGACAACCCCCGGCAATTCCCCGGCCCGCGATGGGCCGAAGTCCCGCCACTGTCAACCCTCTCCTGCCGGCGTGGATTAAACCACCTACCTTCCCGGCGGGACAAGCGGCGCGGGCAGGCTCCGGGGTCCTGGGGGAGGCCTACGGTGATCTGGCCCCGGGGGGTGCCCTGCGATCGGGGCCCACTGATCGGCGGGCAGGCCTGTGCCATGGGGGCACTCTTTTTCTTCCGCCTTCGCCATGGTCTTCACAGCAGCCGCTGACGTTCCCGCATATGCGTCGCCCGGCGAAGACCTTTCGGCGCCGGCTGACGTGGCGCCAAAGGCCTTTCCCGCCAGCCGGCGGAGCGGAAACCACTCCGGTGCTGGCCTAGCCCCTCAAGGTGAGGGCTTGGCCCCCAAAGGTGCGGAGACTTCCTCACCTTTGGGACGGCCCGACGCCGGAGTGGTTCCCGCCTCTCCATTATGCCGGAAGCAGCCGCCTCGCCGGGTAGGGGAGAATCCCGCCCCAGGAACTCCCTTCCTCACAATCACTGTGGGTGTATCCACATCACAGAGAGAGAAGTATTCAAGAAGCATTTAAGCTCACCAGCACATTCGCAAGGACAATTAGGATTGTGAAATAAATGCTGGTCTAGCCAGCGACATTCACATTCCATGAAAGGATAAAAAATAAAATACCTTCTTCTTACAAAATTGACTTTTACCATCTTATATTCTGCACTGTCCTTCAAACTCATCTCTTACACTAAGCCTATTGACATCCCAACGTACCTTCTCCTTTATTTCAGCCTTCAATGTACTCAAGCCTCTGCAAAACCCATTTGGACATTTTGCTGTATTTACGTCACCATGTGAACACAAGTTGTTATCTTATCATCTCACACCCATTTAGTCACCTGAAAATTTGGGATGGTGCTGCAGTTTGTCAGTGTTTTAGTAAGGCCCCAATTTAATAAGACACCAGACTGATACTAATGCTGATGCATTGGATGTTGACGGATGCATTCTCCTACCTGCTGCTCAAAGTTCATGTTCTCCAGGAACTTATTGTTCATGGTTTCTGCAAACTTGTTAATCGCTCGTAGAAAGACCCTGTAAAAAAAAACAAATCAAAACAATCAAGTAATACACATTTATCAAAATGGCTGTTTGCAAAGGATGGGTGGGGGGATACATTGAAACAGAGTCCTCTTTAAACTGTAAAGGTTTAGCTGAAAGACATATTGATGGTCTCAATCTAATGGGAGGGGGAGCTTTCTAGTTTTGAATTTTCAATACACATCAGGAGCATGTACCCGACATTACTAAAGGATTTCTTCCCATTATTACATCACCTTTAGTAGGATCTCGCTGTGCAAAAATAGACTGCCACTTTTCCCCACTGTGACCAAGTTTCTAAAGTACTTTAATGGCTGTGAAGTACTTTGGGACTCTGTGAGGATGTGAAAGATGCTACAGGATTACAAGTTTGCTTACACCTCGCTGTATCATTTGTCATTTTGTGGACAGTTCTTGGGTTATAGTTCTCTGACATGTCAAGATGGCTGTCAGCCGAGCTGGGCCAATTGTAAATCATCACTTCAGCACTAAGTAAACAAAGAAAAAGGAAACTTTTGCAAGAATCACCGTCACAGAGTGACAAGGGGCGTCATTCTCCGCCGGCGGGAGTCTCCGTTTTGCCGGCACCGGGGGGTTTCCCGACGGCGTGGGGCTGCTCCACAATGGGAAACCCCATTGACCGGCCGGTGTTACGGAGACTCCCGCCGGCCGGTCGGGGCAGAAATGTGGCGGGGCGGGTAGGGGAATTTCGCCCAAGATATATCTGGTACTAAACCCCTGCTCTCAACATTCTTATCAATTTATAAAGGAGCTTGTCTTCCTTTTGCAGCTTTTGCAAGAAAGGCCCATGAGAGACTGAGCTAAGCAGGTCCTATTAGTGATTTACAAATTCTCGGAGTCTAGCTTCCGGCATTAAGAACATGTTGCAGCTGGCCAAAGAGAACTTTTCACCCATTAAAACTAATGTGGAGGCCCACAGTTGATTGTATTGCAGCACTAAAAGCCAATTTTATCCTGTGATTTACATATCTCTCATGACATCTGCTCTTCACTCATGGATCTTAAGCAGCTGTCAACAAACTTCCTTTATCAGGATTTAGTAAGGACAGAGACCAGGAAGACCAAGTCTACAGCAGGAGCACTGCCTCCAGTGAATCGGTAGAAATGTTTGATTTTGTCGGTGAACCGGTGGCACTGGTGAGTTGGACCAGCAGTGCCAGATCGATTTCCCCAGTGCAAGGTGGTTGGAGATGGATGACTAGGCCTTTTCTATCATTAAGTGTACCTCCACAACATCAAGAGCTATGGTTTTGTGGAGGTACATTCATGGTAATTGTCGGATTTTTCATAACGGCATTCAGTTTACCCTCTCCTCCATTGAAAGGAGTTGATTTTGGGATTCATGGCACAAGATTTCAATCAGTTCCCAGAGAAAGTGACCCAGAGCATGTTATGGGAGTATTCAAACAGCTGTGGGTCAATTGTTTTCCAGTGGCCAATGTGAGCAACATGATTGGAGGCTGAAATCACAGCACATACATGGTTATGCTGTCGGACTCACAATTCAGAGGCTATGGCATGGGTTTCTGCTCCCGAGGCAGGCACAGACTTGGGGAAACATCTGGGTCACTCCGCCCTTGTCGGGATAAAGTGCCCCGAGCTGTGGCATCTTCGTTCCAGCGGGGGGTGGGAGAGGCGGGGGTGGGAGAGGCGCGGGGGGGGCGGTGGGGGATGGTAGTTGTGCATGCCTGGAATTTAGCCCTCCCTGAAACAGTTCCGAGGAAGCTACAAATATTGCTGAAAGCTGAGATAGACTTCATTCCACTCATCCCCTCACCCCACCCCAGCCATTCCCAATGCCTATCCATGACAACTGAAGGGAAACACAGAGTCATGCTGAGACAAAATAAAATAATTTTCAATGTACCTATTATTACAGAATTCACCAGATAAAAAACAGCCTCATGGATAAAAATCTTATCCCCATAACCTTGATACCCTTGCCAACTAAAAATCTGTCTCCCTCAACCTTGAAACTATTTAATGACCCAGCCTCTTCAGCCCTCTGTGCTAAGGAATTCCACAAATTTACTAACCTCTGAGAGAAGAAATTCCTCCTCACCTCTGTCTTAAATGAGCGACCCCTTACTCTGGGATTATGCTATTTGATCTTCGACTCTCCCACAGGGGAAACATCTACCCTGTCAAGCCCCCTGAGAATTCTATATGTCTCAATGAGGCTGCTTCTCATTCTTCTAAACTTTAATGAGTACAGGCCCAATTCACTTCCAATGGGATGGTTAAAGCCAATGGAGCGAAGATATTTTCAGTCCAGAACCGAAGGGGGAAAGGCCAGACAGCTAATGAGCCTCAACCGGATGGTGGACTCCAGACTCTCAATGTGACAAAACATCTAAAAATGTGGTTTCGAAACTGAGCCCTAACAACCATCTGCTCTTGATCCTGTGGTTCACGTAATGACTAAAATTAGTTACTCTTTCATGAAAATTTGCATAAACTTATTCATATGATAAAATGCTGCAGAAAGCAGAATTATGCTAATATGTTCCACATACATAATTTGATCTCCCACGACAGTACGGTGGGGTGGGGGTGGGGGGAGGAGCAGGGAATGGAAGGTTCAATTTTATAATTATGCTGCAAATAAGAGGCAATGCCTATCAAATTGACAGCTCGTTGAGCGCAAGTAGCTGGGCTCACATTCAATTGAGACAAAAAAGGTTGTCTTTACTGCGGCGTACAGGCCGTGGCCTGAGGCAACAAGTACACAAACTCACTCCCAGCGAATTCTCCCACCAATTCACGAGCTGGAGAATTCACATCACAGCTCCACTGCCGATTCAAAATTTATACACTCTTTTTATCATCAAGGTGAAGCTTATTTTAAAAAGGAGAAAAGAGGATGAAGCAAAGTCACTCCAGGCCAATGAGTTTAGTGTCAGTCGTGCCGAAAATTGCTAGAATCCATCATTGGGGCCAAGGAAGCGAGCACTTAGGGAAGCATAAGCTGATTAGCAAGAGTCAGCAAGGTTTGCCGAAAGGTCGATCATGGCTAACTGATCTAATAGAGTTTTTTTTTATGATGGAGTCACTGAGTTGTGCTGTGAGGAGGATCGATAGATGCGGTATAATGGATTTTGCGAAGGCAGTTGATGAAGTTCTGCATGATGAACATGGAGACAACCCTGTGGCATTAAAAGCAAATGGAGGGGGAGGAGCTGGTATAAAAGTGACATTCTCAGACTGGTGATCAAGGGTAAAGTGATTTCCCTCAGGTACTGGCATGGGGATCCCAGTTTTTCACGCTATATATAAATGAATTGGATCAGGGGTTACTGAAAATACCTCTGAGTTTGAAGAGGGTACTCAGTTAGGAGGTGTAGTGAATTGTGAAAAAAGAAAGTAGTAAACTGCAAATGCACAGATTGTACGTGAGAAGAACAACAGCAGATGTAGTTCAACATAAAATGTAAGGTCATACACGGTGGATGTTAGAGTGGCAAATGGAAAAATGGAAAAACACGGCGATAGGTGAGCAAGGTGATTAAGGACTTGGTGATCTAAATCATTAAACATCAACTTGGTGATGGAAAAGGTTTATTGGATGCTGGGCTTCATCACAAGAGTCACAAGGAAATAAAAGGGGGGAAGTGTCACCGTTATGTTATTCTCTAAGTCTGAATGAAGACTGAAGACTTATAGTTAACACAAGCTCTTTATTCAAAGGGTTTGTTCTGCTTCCAGAGCTCAACTAGATGTAAAACAGTCAAGAGGTATGACCAGTGAAACTAAGGTGAACTGCCTATGCTGAGCTGTCTCTGTGTGCTGCTGCTCCCTAGCTCTGTGCTTCTCAAAGAGGCGGGTCCTACCTTGAGCTCGACCCTTTATACCCATCTCTAATGCTGCCCTCTAGTGGTGCTGTGACTGTTACATCTGTGCTGCAGTCCCTGGTGTATGTGCAGATGTATGTACAGATGTACAGATCACTACATCCCCCCTTTTGAGTTGATATGTTTCCTAAACTGACCGCAAGAAAACTGTACATAACAAGTGGTGAGAATAAGCAAAGCTGCACACTGCAAAAATGATAAAGTAATACAGAAACAATTAACAGTATTATGAGTCCATCGTTAGAAATGATCATATTCGTCTTGTGGGTGTGTTGAAGTGTTGTTACAAATCCAGCCGGTCGGGTGCCTTACGGCTTCTGCTGGAACGTCGTAACGGTGGAGGTGGGGATGACGGTTTGATGTCATCAAGAGTACTGTCTGGTGTTTTCTGTCTAGGAACGTCCTGTGGACTAATGGACTTGGTCAAGTCCAGTGTGGGAAACACCGGCGTCGTAGGCCGAAGCATTAACAGATCCCGGCGGTTGCAGCGAAAGAGTACTCCTACCAACGACTTGACAATGTAGGACCGCGATGCCTCCTGCCTGATCACCGTGGCTGGCTCAGACCATCCGCCTTCTGGGTCCCTGATCCTGACGATGTCGCCCATGTTCAGTGGCTTCAGTGGGATCACATGTTGATCATAGTATTGTTTTTTGTTTGGACCGTAGTACCCGCATTTTGTTGAGTACCAGAGCGTTATCGGAGTCTCGGAATTGAATCGCCCGTAAGGTTGTCCGGATGTTCCTGCCAAAGAGCATCTGCGCTGGCGACAGTCCTGAGCTCAATGGGGTTGCTCGGTAGGACAACAGCGCTAGGTTGAAGTCCGAGCGTGAATCTGTTGCCTTGCTAATAAGCCGTTTTACGATGTGGACACCCTTTTCCACTTTCCCATTTGACTGTGGGTAGTGCAGACTGGACGTTACATCGGTCTGAGAACTCTTTCCACTCCCAGCTCGCGAAGCAGGGACCATTATCTGACATTACCTCACGCGGGATTCCATGTCACGCGAATGTCTCCTGGCACGCCTTGATGACAGATGACGACGTGAGATCATGGAGTTTCATTACCTCCGGATAGTTTGAGTAATAGTCCATGATCAAGACGTAATCACGTGCTGTGGCATGAAATAGGTCAATGCCCACTTTTGTCCACGGCACCATTGTGAGTTTGTGTTGCTGCAGTGGTTCTTTACATTGTGCGGGTTGATGTCTTTGACAGGTGTCACATGTCATGACCATGTCCGTTATGTCTGGATTCATGCCGGGCCAGTACACAGCCTGTCGTGCTCGCCTTTTGCATTTCTCAATGCCTAGGTGGCCTTCATGAATCTTACGAAGCATCTCGGCGCTGAGTGTGGCCGGAATCACAATCTGCGAATTGCATAGCAGCAGGCCGTCAACTTCAATCAGTTCTGACTTGACATTCTGAAATTGTGGACATTGTCCCCTCGTCCCACCGTGCTGGAGTAGGTGCAGCACCCTCCATAAGGTTGCACCTTTCTGCGTCTTCTGTCGGATTAGGCAAAGCTTCTCATCCAAAGCAGGCAAATTCTCCATGCATAACTGTGTTTGGGCCTCGATTTCTCTGATAGGGGCTGATGGTGCGTTGTCAGTGCCAATGGATCGAGACAGTGCGTCGGCAATGGCAAGGTCTCGTCCTGGGGTGTATATTAGGGCGAAATCATACCTTTGCAGCTTCATCATGATGCGCTGCAGACGAGGTGTCATGTCATTTAGATCCTTGTCTATGATATGGACCAACGGTCTGTGGTCGGTTTCCACTATGAACGTGGGCAGGCCGTACACATAGTCCTGGAACTTCAGAATCCCAGTGAGGAGTCCGAGACATTCTTTTTCGATCTGTGCATATCTGCACTCAGTTGGGGTCATGGCCCTGGACGCATATGCCACATGGACCCAGTCAGACTGGTCATCCTGTTGGAGGAGAATGCAGCCAATCCTGTCCTGGCTGGCATCAGTGGAAATCTTGGTGGGTCTGGTTGCATCAAAGAAAGCAAGGGTCGGTGCCCTTGTTAGTTGCTGTTTGAGATCCACCCATTCATTTTGGTGACGTTGTGTCCACTCAAATGCAGTGGTCTTTCGTAGGAGATTGCGTAATGCTGTCGTCCGTGCTGACAGGTTTGGGATGAACCTGCCGAGGAAGTTGACGAAGCCCAGAAATCGTAGCACCGCCTTCTTGTCGTGTGGTGTCTTCATGGTCCATATCGCAGCGATTTTCGCCTCATCAGGGCTGACACCCTGAGATGATATGGTGTCACCCAAAAAGGTTACAGACTCCTTCGCAAATGTGCATTTTGCCTGGTTCAGTTTCAAACCGTATTTATGAATCCTCTGAAACACCTTCTTCAGATGACAGAGGTGTTCTTCTTCAGTGGTGGACCATACGATGATGTCATCCACACAGACTCTGACACCCTCGATGCCCTCGGTCATTTGCTCCATTATCCTGTGGAAAGTCTCTAACGCAGAGATAATGCCAAAACGCATGCGATTGAAGCAGAAACGTCCAAATGGCATGTTGAACGTGCACAGTAATCTGCTTGAATCATCGAGCTGTATCTGCCAAAACCCCTGCGAGGCGTCGAGCTTGGCAAAGATACGAGCATTCACCATCTCAGACGTGATCTATTCACGCTTGGGGATGGGTACTGTTCCCGGCGAATGTTCTGGTTCCGGTCCGTCGGGTCTATGCATTTGCGAAGATCTCCAGAAGGTTTATTAACACATACAATGGAGCTAACCCAGTCAGTCGGCTGTGTGACTCGCAATATGATGCCTTGTGACTGCAGTCTGTTGAGTTCCGCTTTCAACTTCTCCCGCAGTGGAGTTGGAACCCTCCCGGGCGGCTGAATGACGGGTTTGGCATCTGTCTTCAGCATGATTTTGTATTGGCAGGGTAAGGTGCCCATGCCTTTGAATACGTCAGGGTATTCTTGTAGCATGCTGTGGATTTTAGCTTCCAGGCTTGATGGATCCTGGGGGTGCATATAAATGTGTTGCACCAGCCGCAGGTCTTTGCAGGCCTGTGCGCCTAACAGTGATGATTTGTTGTCGTCTACAATTTCGAAGCTTGGCTGCTTGCGTATCGTCTTGCTGTCCATCCGGAGATGGCACGATCCCTTTGAGGCGATCTGATTGCCGTTGTAGTCCTTCAGCCGACATGCAGCGGGTATTATTTCATGGTCTCCTGGAATCGAATGGAGATCCTTGCTAGTGAGGCCCCAGTGTCAAACTTGAAGACTAATGGAAAGTCATTGACTTGTACAGTCGCAGTCCACTCACTGCTGGAATTAATGCTGTTGACCGGGTGAGGCGTGGCGATTGTTGCGTCATGTTCCTCGATTGTCTCGATCGTGTCCACAACAAGCGAGTTGTCGGAAGCGAGGTTGTCCTCGTCCGAGGAATATCCATCGTTGGGTTTTTTGTGCTCTGTTGAATCTATGCTTTTTACATTGAAGTTCATGTGTTTCTGTCTAGTTGTCTTCATTAGCAGTGCAGCTCTGCACTGTGAGGCAAAGTGATTGTATTTGCCACACTTTAAACATTGTTTTCCAGAAGCTGGACATTGCCCTTTTAAGTGGGCGTGTCCACAGCGGGGACACGTCATGATGCTGTCTCTCCACACGGTGTACACTTCAAATCTTCGGGAGAACTGCGCATGCGTGTGACCTGCATCCAGGTTTGCGCGCGCGGGATTGCCGCTAGAGGAGCGCCTTCTGGATGCCTGGGCCACCACTTTGACGGGCTCGACCTCGTAGTGAAGGTCTTGGTCCTGGTAAGTAAACTCATGTTCTTCTATACTTTTTTCATAGGTAGAGCATCTTTGCACGGCTGTTTCTAGGGTTAAGTCTTTTCGTTTAAGTAAGGATTTTCTAAGTCACTCATCAGATATACCATTGACTATCTGGTCTCTGATGAGGGAGTCATGGAGGTTTTCAAAGTTGCAGGATTAAGCTAGTAATTTTATATCAGTTACAAAACTACTGAAAGATTCTCCCGGTTTTTGTAAACGCCTGGTGAACTTGAATCTTTCAAATATCTCATTGACTTCAGATTGACAGTGGGTTTCAAATTTTGTGATGATTATTTCCAGCTTGCCCGTGTCCTCCCCTGCCAGGTAGGTAAATGAATTATATATTTCTAGTGCCTGCAGCCCAGCCAGGGATAAGAGCAAGGCTATCTTCCTTGCATTAGACGCTGAGGTTAGATCCTTAGCTTCTAGATATATTTTGAACTGTTGTATAAAAAGTTTCCAATTGGAATGCATATTACCAGTGGTCTGGAGCAGGCGTGGAGGTTGGACTGGGTCCATCGTGCCGATTGGTATCTAAAGGGTCTGAATGCTGCGAGGCCTTCCGTGATCGAATGTCTGGTTTAAGTCCTCTTCTCTTGCTGTTGTATAGCTAGCTTGCTGAAATCACACCTGGTACCAGATGTTATTCTCTAAGTCTGAATGAAGACTGAAGACTTACAGTTAACACAAACTCTTTATTCAAAGGGTTCGTTCTGCTTCCAGAGCTCAACTAGATGTAAAACAGTCAAGAGGTATGACCAGTGAAACTAAGGTAAACTGCCTATGCTGAGCTGTTTCTGTGTGCTGCTGCTCCCTAGCTCTGTGCTTCTCAAAGAGGCGGATCCTGCCTTGGGCTCGACCCTTTATACCGGTCTCTGATGCTGCCCTCTTGTGGTGCTGTGACTGTTACATCTGTGCTGCAGTCCCTGGTGTATGTGCAGATGTATGTACAGATGTACAGATCACTACAACCGTCATTTGGCAGCAGATTGGTCAGATCCCAATCGGTGTACACTGTTCAACTTGTGGCTCAACAACCAGGGGGCGGAGACACTGGTCTTAGAATAAAGCCAGCCACAATTCACCAGGACTTTATCTAGGATGAAGGAAATGTTTGAAGATAAGAAACTGACCAAGTTGTGGCTATAGCCTCTGGAGATGAGATTGAGTGTGATCTGACTGAAGTATTCAAAACAAGCAGGTGACTCAGTAGCCGAGATAAGGAATGATTCTTTTCTCCAATACTCAGATCTGGAATGAGCAGGCGGGTTGATTAACTTTAAGACTAGGCGGAAGGTTGGTCCTGCTAGCTGCACATATCAGGAAGTTGTGAACTCACTGTCAATGACTTTCAGTCCATTATTGATGACTGATGGGTAAGGGTCTCCACTGGTAATGTGCATTGTAAAATTGGAATTCAACCTAATCATCTTAGAAGTTGGTCAAAGGAAAACCTTACTGACATGAGTCTTTGAAGGAAAGAGTGGGGACCTATATTGAACAATAAATACCCTTGTGCACAACCAGTAGGAAACCTCTGTCACTTTCTTCTGCAATGCATCATCACTTACAGGTGATGGGTGTGAGCGAGCACTCAGCAGACAGGCAGTGGTCAGACTATGGCACAGATTGAGGAGCACTGGCACTCAGCTCTCTGTGGATTATCATCACCCCCTGACCTCGATAGTGACCCGCTAACAGTGCCGACACAGTTCCAGCACCCTTCAGTGATGTGCCACTTACCCAGGGAAGTGGGGGGACAAGGGAGTGGTGGGTGGGTAAGGTTGTGATGACGAACCAGGCCTCCTCCCAGGTGGCTACATGTTCCTCATCACCAACCTCCAGCCCATCGCCCCACTACTTTGCGAGGTTGTGGAGGACACAGCAGACTGTTATGGGTCAGGGTTTAGAGAACCCCAAAGTGCATCATGGAGTTCACCTGACCCACAACTAGTAATAGATTGTGGTATGGGGAGCACACGGCCCACTCTACAAGTGTGGTACTTCAGAAATGAAATGTTATTTTTTAAAGCAAAACAATGTTTATTCTATGAACTGAAGTTAACCTTTTTAAAACAAACAGTGAATATCTTAGCAACCATTTGGATACTGTTGGGGGGAGGGACGGGGGACGTACCAGGGGTAAGCCATGGGGTGCAGTTCTCTGGCACAGAGTCTGTCCCTGTTGCTCAGAAGGGAAGGGTGGAGAGGAGTAGAGCATTAGTCATTGGAGACTCCATAGTTAGGGGGATAGATAGGAGATTCTGTGGGAACGAGAGAGACTTGCGGTTGGTGTGTTGCCTCCCAGGTGCCAGGGTGCGTGATGTCTCGGGTCGTGTTTTCGGGATCCTTAAGGGGGAGGGTATTATCTCTGGGTTGTTACCCGTGCCACGTGATAGCGAGACGAGGAATAGGGAAAGCGAGGAGTTGAACGCGTGCCTAGAGGGATGGTGCAGGAGGGAGGGTTTCAGATTTCTGGATAATTGGGGCTCATTCTGGGGTCGGTGGGACCTCTACAAACGGGATGGTCTACACCTGGACCAGAGGGGTACCAATATCCTGGGGGGGAAATTTGCTAATGCTCTTTGGAAGGGTTTAAACTAGTTCAGAAGGGGCTTGGGAACCTGAATTGTAGCTCCAGTATACAGGAGGTTGAGAGTAGTGAGGTCATGAGTAAGGTTTTAAAGTTGCAGGAGTGTACCGGCAGGCAGGAAGGTGGTTTAAAGTGTGTCTTCTTCAATGCCAGGAGCATCCAGAATAAGGTGGGTGAACTTGCGGCATGGGTTGGTACCTGGGGCTTCGATGTTGTGGCCATTTCGGAGACATGGATAGAGCAGGGACAGGAATGGTTGTTGCAGGTGCCGGGGTTTAGATATTTCAGTAAGCTCAGGGAAGGTGGTAAAAGAGGGGGAGGGGTGGCATTGTTAGTCAAGGACAGTATCACAATGGCAGAAAGGACATTTGATGAGGACTCGTCGATTGAGGTAGTATGGGCTGAAGATAGAAACAGGAAAGGAGAGGTCACCCTGTTAGGGGGTTTCTATAGGCCTCCGAATAGTTCCAGAGATGTAGAGAAAAGGATTGCAAAGATGATTCTGGATAGGAGCGAAAGCAACAGGGTAGTTGTTATGGGGGACTTGATACTATGATGCGAAGAGGCAAGACTTAGGATGCATCAGATGGAGAGGAAAACTGCAGAGGATGGGCACAATGGAAATGTGGAGCTTGTTCAAGGAACAGCTACTGCATGTCCTTGATAAGTATGTACCTGTCAGGCAGGGAGGAAGTGGTCGAGCAAGGGAACCGTGGTTTACTAAGGCAGTCGAAACACTTGTCAAGAGGAAGAAGGAGGCTTATGTAAAGATGAGACATGAAGGTTCAGTAAGGGCGCTCGAGAGTTACAAGTTAGCTAGGAAGGACCTAAAGAGAAAGCTAAGAAGAGCCAGGAGGGGACATGAGAAGTCTTTGGCAGGTAGGATCAAGGATAACCCTAATGCTTGCTATAGATATGTCAGGAATAAAAGAATGACTAGGGTAAGAGTAGGGCCAGTCAAGGACAGTAGTGGGAAGTTGTGCTTTGAGTCCGAGGAGGTAGGAGATGTGCTAAATGAATATTTTTCGTCAATATTCACACAGGAAAAAGACAATGTTGTCGAGGAGAATACTGAGATTCAGGCTACTAGACTAGAAGGGCTTGAGGTTCATAAGGGGGAGGTGTTAACAATTCTGGAAAGGGTGAAAATAGATAAGTCCCCTGGGCCGGATGGGATTTATCCCAGGATTCTCTGGGAAGCTAGGGAGGAGATTGCTGAGCCTTTGGCTTTGAGCTTTAAGTCATCTTTGTCAACATGGATAGTGCCAGAAGACTGGAGGATAGCAAATGTTGTCCCCTTGTTCAAGAAGGGGAGTAGAGACAACCCCGGGAACTATAGACCAGTGAGCCTTACTTCTGTTGTGGGCAAAACCTTGGAAAGGTTTATAAGAGATAGGGTGTATAATCATCTGGAAAGAAATAATTTGATTAGACATAGTCAACACGGTTTCGTGAAGGGTAGGTCGTGTCTCACAAACCTTATTGAGTTCTTTGAGAAGGTGACCAAACAGGTGGATGAGGGTAAAGCAGTTGATGTGGTGTATATGGATTTCAGTAAAGCATTTGATAAGGTTCCCCACGGTAGGCTACTGCAGAAAATACGGAGGCATGGGATTCAGGAAGATTTAGCAGTTTAGATCAGAAATTGGCTAGCTGGAAGAAGACAAAGGGTGGTGGTTGATGGGAAGTGTTCAGACTGGAGTCCAGTTACTAGTGGTGTACCACAAGGATCTGTTTTGGGGCCACTGCTGTTTGTCATTTTTATAAATGACCTGGAGGAGGGCGTAGAAGGATGGGTGAGTAAATTTGCAGATGACACTAAAGTCGGTGGAGTTGTGGACAGTGCGGAAGGATGTTACAAGTTACAGAGGGACATAGATAAGCTGCAGCACTGGGCTGAGAGGTGGCAAATGGAGTTTAATGCAGAAAAGTGTGAGGTGATTCATTTTGGAAGGAATAACAGGAAGACAGAGTACTGGGCTAATGGTAAGATTCTTGGCAGTGTTGATGAGCAGAGAGATCTCGGTGTCCATGTACATAGATCCCTGAAAGTTGCCACTCAAGTTGATAGGGTTGTTAAGAAGGCATACGGTGTGTTAGCTTTTATTGGTAGAGGGATTGAATTTCAGAGCCATGAGGCCATGTTGTAGCTGTACAAAACTCTGGTGCGGCCGCATTTGGAGTATTGCGTGCAATTCTGGTCGCCGCATTATAGGAAGGATGTGGAAGCATTGGAAAGGGTGCAGAGGAGATTTACCAGAATGTTGCCTGGTATGGAGGGAAGATCTTATGAGGAAAGGCTGAGGGACTTGAGGCTGTCTTTGTTAGAGAGAACAAGGTTAAGAGGTGACTTAATTGAGGAATACAAGATGATCAGAGGATAGGATAGGGTGGACAGTGAGAGCCTTTTTCCTCGGATGGTGATGTCTAGCACGAGGGGACATAGCTTTAAATTGAGAGGAGATAGATATAAGACAGATGTCAGAGGTAGGTTCTTTACTCAGAGAGTAGTAAGGGTGTGGAGTGCCCTGCCTTCAACAGTAGTGGACTCGCCAACACTAAGGGTATTCAAATGGTCATTGGATAGACATATGGACGATAAGGGAATAGTGTAGATGGGCTTTAGAGTGGTTTCACAGGTTGGCGCAACATCGAGGGCCGAAGGGCCTGTACTGCGCTGTAATGTTCTATGTTCTATTAATTCAAAGATAACCCCCAAAGAATACAACACTAAGTAACCTGTATGCTGTCCTTTTACACCAAAAGACTTAACAAACCTTTAAACAGAAGCACATCAGAGTTTACATTCAATACTGAAAACATTTATAATTCTGAATTCACCAAATGATTAAGAGATAGTCCTTCATGGCAGAGAGCTCAACAATACAGCTGCTTTGGCTGACTTCAGCTGCAACACACTGAAAAACAAAACCAAAGACACAGACACACCCAAGCTTTTCTCAAAGAGAAACTAAAAAGCAGAACCGGAGCTCAGCTTCACCCACACTCTGACATCACTGCAGTAACATGAGCAGCTAACCATTTCTTAAAGCGACATTCTCATGACACCTCCCCGCAAAAAAAAAAAAACATCAACTTCAAGATGGTTTCATTTTTCACCTTTTCACCATCCTTTAAGAAATGCACATAGTAAATATATTTTATCGTTTCAAAAAATAACACACGCAAACAGGTATAATAATATAGTCCATTTCTTTTGTTTTCTTCTTCCTCCAGCTGAAATCCTTCTCGATTAACAATCTCTTTGAACAAGGAGGTCTCTGCACGATCCATCCATTGCTCTCTGTGCCTCGGCATTTCTCTTCAAAGTCAGATACTTTAGTTCAATCTGATCACAGAGTCCCTTGCAATTCTCCAACACAGGAGCATTGGTTATCACAGCTTTCAGGCCGTCAAATGCCTTTTAACAGTCCACTGTCCACTGGAATTTGTTACGCTTCTTGAGCAAGTCCATCACTGGAGCAACCACGATACAAAAACTTTTCACCAATGTTCGATCAAATCCACTCATGCCAAGAAATCGCATTATTTCCCTTCGTCTCGCGTGTATCGGAAACTCCTCAAGGAAAGTGACTTGGGATTTTCCAAATTCACTTTTGGCTAAGTTTATCACCAAACCCGCCTCCTGAAGTCGATCGAATAACTCCATCAGACGTTTTAAATGTTCTTTCCATGTCTGGCTGAAAATTGCCAGATCGTCGATGAATACCGCGCAATTGGGTAATCCTGAAACGACTTTATTAGTTAACCGTGGCTGGGGCATTTTTCATGCCAACTGGCATAACTTGGAATTGGTATATACCATCTGGAGTCACAAAAGCTGAAATATCCTTTGCCCTTTCGGATAAAGGTACCTTCCAGTAACCTTTAAGTAAATCTAATTTGGAAATAAAAGCGGACTGTCCCACTTTCTCAATGCAATCCTCCAAACGTGGGCTAGGATAAGAGTCCATTCTTGTAACTGCATTAACATTTCTATAGTCCACACACAACCGTTGGGTACCGTCTGGTTTCGGCACCATCACTATGGGTGAGCTCCATTGGCTGCAACCCACTTCAATTATGCCATTTTTAAGCACACTCTCAATCCCTTTGTTAACCTGTGCCAATTTTAAAGGGTTAAGTCGATATGGATGTTATTTGATTGGAACAGCATTTCCCACATCTACATCATGTATGGCCATTTTAGTACTTCCCAATTTATCTCCACAAATTTCCCCAATTGATAGCAATAACTCTTTCAGGTCAGTCCGTTTTTCCTCTGGAAGGTAACTCAACAATTTATTGCAATTTTTAAGAACATCCTCGTTTTCCAATTTAATTTGAGGTATGTCAAATTCACAGTCATCTGGATTTGGTTCGTCACTTTCAGTTAGAATCATTAAAACCTCCTCCTTTTTCTTCTTCCCTTTCAATGTATCTTTTAAGCATATTCACATGACACACTCGATGAGTCGTCCTTCTATCCGGTGTTTTTAACCACATAATTCACCTCACTTTCATTTCCTTTCAATCTGATAAGTCCACAAAACCTAGCTTTTAAAGGTTCACCTACCACTGGTAACAATATTAAAACTTTATCTCCAATGGCAAAACTACGAACTTTGGATTTCTTGTCCACGACCCGTTTCATCATATTTTGTGCAACTTTCAAATGTTGTCTAGCCAATTCACCTGCTCTATTTAATTGTTCCCTAAAATTTGACACGTAATCCAATAATGTAATTTCCGATTTCTCACCCACCAATTTTTCCTTAATCAATTTAAGTGGTCCTCTTACCTCATGACCAAACATTAGTTCAAAAGGACTAAATTTGGTTGATTCATTAGGTGCATCCCTAATTGCAAACAGTACGAATGGAATCCCTTTATCCCAATCCTCTGGATAATCTTGACAATAAGTACTCAACATTATCTTTAATGTCTGATGCCACCTTTCTAATGCTCCCTGCGATTCTGGATGGTACGCAGTTGATTTAAATTGTTTTATTCCCAAGCTATCCATAACTTCTTTGAATAACCTTGAGGTAAAATTTGATCCTTGATCCGATTGTATTTCTGTGGGTAGTCCATATATAGTAAAGAATTTAAGTAACTCCTCCACAATTTTTTTAGCTACAATATTACATACTGGAATGGCCTCTGGAAACCTAGTAGACGCATACATTATAGTCAAAAGATACTGATTCCCACTTTTTGTTTTCGGAAGCGGTCCTATGCAATCAATTAGGACCCTTGTAAAAGGATCCTCAAATGCTGTAAAGGGTATTAAGGGTGCTGGTTTTATCACTGCTTGAGGTTTCCCTATCACTTGACATGTGTGACATGACTGACAAAATTTTACTACATCTTTATGTAGTCCAGGCCAATAAAAATGTTTCTGGATTTTAGCTAGACTTTTCCTTATTCCCAAATGACCTCCCACTGGCACCTCATATGCAACTCACAACACCTCTGTTTTATACCCTACCGGCAATACTACTTGATGAACTTCTGCCCACTTTTCATCCGCCTGCATATGTACAGGTCTCCATTTTCTCATCAAGACATTACTTTTACGGTAATAACACTCTGGTATACTCAGATTCCTCTTCCGTATATGCTTTCTGATACATCCGTTTTATTTCTATATATTTCTGTTATAACTCTGCCAATTTTCCTGAACTAAAAATATCCGCCTCATCCTCCACCTGTTCTTGTTCTTTTTCAGCCATCTGATCAAAAATCGTTTCTGATAGTTGCACTTCAACTTCATCTTCACTCTTTGATTTCTCCTCTTATCTTAACCTGTGACTTTGCGACCTTGTTACTACACAATCCAGAAAAATCCCAGGATATTCGTCCTTTATCACTTCAGTTGTCTGATTTTCCGCTGACTTATCAACCACAGTAGCCATCACGCCCACTTGCGATCCAGCTATATCATTACCCAAGATAAACTGTATTCCTGGACAAGATTGTTTCTGTATTACTCCTATTACCACTTCACCACTCTTCACTGGAATTTCCAAACTTACCTTATATAATGGAATGCTACTCCTCTCACCCTGAATTCCACATATTACCACCTTTTCTGGCAACATTCTTCCCAAACTACATAACTCCTCATCTCTTACCATTAAAGATTGACTAGCTCCCGTATCTCTTAGAATTGTGACTTCTTTACCTGCTCCTCCTGATACACATGTGTAAACTTTACCCACACAAGTAAATTCTTTAAAGAGCTCTGGCACCTTCTTATCAATCACCTCTTGAACAGTCTGTACAATCCTAAACCCCATTGTCTTATCCTGTTTTACCACATCAGCCTTCCCAGTGCTTTTCTTCAACCACCTACACTGTGACTTTACATCGCCTAGTTTATTACAGTGAAAACATTTCAAACTTTTCATATCTCTTCTACCCTCCTGGATTTCTTTTTTAGTCTGAGGTGCACTCTCCTTATTATCTCCCATCAGGTCACCTTTACCTCTACTACTTCAGTATTTCGCATATCCCCAGTTTCTATCCCTCACAGGCTGAAAGTGATGTTGGAAACCAAGCTTTGATTTATGAACTAATTCATAATCATCTGCCATTTCTGCTGCTAACCTCGCAGTTTTAACCCTCTGCTCTTCCACATGAGTTCTCACTACATCAGGAATTGAATTTTTAAACTCCTCCAAAAGTATAATTTCTCTGAGAGCTTCATACGTTTGGTTTATTTTCAAAGCCCTTATCCACCTATCAAAATTACTCTGTTTGAGCCTTTCAAACTCCATGTATATTTGACCAAATTCTTTCCTTACATTTCTAAATCTTTGTCTGTAAGCTTCAGGCACTAGTACATATGCACCTAAGATGGATTTTTTCACCTCCTCATATGACTCAGATACCTCCTCCGGTAGTGATGCAAACACTTCACTAGCCCTACCTACCAGCTTTGTTTGAATCAGTAATACCCACACGTCCTGTGGCCATTTCATTTGTTTCGCCACCTTCTCAAATGAAACGAAAAAGGCTTCTACCTCCTTCTCATCAAACCTTGGCAATGCTTGGTCATATTTAAATAGATCCCCAACATGCCTTCAACTATAACGCTCTTTCTCACTATCCTCATCACTATCATCCAACTGTACATTTCCCTTTACGTCTGCCAATTTTAACTGACTGTCATGTTTCATGGCCATTTTCTGCAGTTCAAACTCTCTCTCTTTATCTTTTACCCTGATCTGTTTCTCCCTTTCTCCTCTCTATCTCTTTTGTATTCAAGCTGCTTTAATTCTTTCTCATGTTTCATTTGTTTAATTTGCAACTGCATTTTTGCCATTTCCAATGAGTCAAACTGTATCTCAGGCAACTTTAAATGCTTAGCCACCACCATAATTATCTCAATTTTTCGCATTTTGTCAGGTAATGTTAACTGCAATGTTTTTGCCAAATCTAACAGTCTGCTTTCAGTCTCTGTCCGTAAGGTACTGCGTGTGACCGTCTCCACCCTCAAAAACTTCTGAGCCTCTGAAAGAGCCATTGTCCACAACACACACCCTACCTAAACTAGAATACCACACCAGAAACGCAACCACAATATGCTCACCCCTCACTGTCTTTAAGTTCACTAAGCCAATCCAATAGGCAGACTTTTACCCCCTCGAGCCACCAATTGTTATGGGTCAGGGTTTAGAGAATCCCAAAGTGTATCATGGAGTTCACTTGACCCACAACTAGTAATAGATTGTGGTATGGGGAGCACACGGCCCACTCTACAAGCGTGGTACAGCAGAAATGGATAAATTATTTTTTAAAGCAAAACAATGTTTATTCTATGAACTCAAGTTAACCTTTTTAAAACAAACAGTGAATATCTTAGCAACCATTAATTCAAAGATAACCCCCAAAGAATACAACACTAAGTAACCTGTATGCTGTCCTTTTACACCAAAAGACTTAACAAACCTTTAAACAGAAGCACATCAGAGTTTACATTCAATACTGAAAACATTTATAATTCTGAATTCACCAAATGATTAAGAGATAGTCCTTCATGGCAGAGAAGATAATACATGTACTTTGGCTGACTTCAGCTGCAACACACTGAAAAACGAAACCAAAAAGACAGACACACCCAAGCTGTTCTCAAAGTGAAATTAAAAAGCAGAACCAGAGCTCAGCTCCACCCACACTCTGACATCACTGCTGTAACATGAGCAGCTAACCATTTCTTAAAGCGACATTCTCAAGACAAGACCACCAAAAAGCGGGTGACACTCCGGATGGTGTACTGCAGGGCACCACTGAGTGGTCGAGAACCACATCTTGAAGAGTCCGATGCACTGCTCAATCACAGCCCGGGTCGTCACATGGGTCTCGCTGTATCGGGTCTTCTCTTCGGTCTCCGGCCTCCGTACTGGCGTCATTAACCAGGTCCTCAGCAGGTAACCCTTATCCCCCAAGAGCTAGCTGCCCATCCTGGGGTTCTCCTTTAAGAGGGCAGGGATGACCCACTGCTCCAGGATGTAGTTGTCGTGCACACTCCCTGGGAAGTGGGCACACACATGTATTATCTTCATCTGGTGGTCGCACACGAGCTGTATGTTGAGGGAGTGGAACCCCTTTCTGTTAACGTAGGGCACCCCAGGTGGATCTGGGGCATTCTGTCGATGGCGGAGAAGCCTGCTGCCCTGGCATCTTGTTGAGCCTGGTCCATGTCAAAGATAATGTAGTCTTCCTTCGGGCATACAGGACATTTGTGACCTGCTGGATGCACCTGTGGGCTGTGGCCTGTGAGATGCCACATGGATCCCCGATCGAGCCTTGGAATGATGCCAAGGCGTAAAGGTTCAGAGCTGTGCTGACCTTGACGGCCACCGGGAGTGGGTATCCTCCTCCTCCCCGCAATGCGAAGTCCGCGAGGACATGGCACAAGTGTTGCACTGCTTCCTTATTGATGCACAGCCTCCTGCGGCACACGCTGTCCGTCATTTATTCAAAGGACCAGCGGTGCCTGTTACACCCTGGGCCGTTGCAGGACTCCCCCTTTTGGTCCCTCACTAGCCTGATGGGCTCTTGGGTCCTCAGGGTGTAGGGTGGAGTCCGGCTCATTGTCCGCCACCTTGAGCATTGGCCACCTTCTCCAGCGTCTGGTCGCATCGCGTAGCACCAGCATCAACCTCGGCATCCAACATCCCTGCCATAACGTTCAATATTTGTAAAGAATTGGAAGAGGATGTTGAACTGACAAACAGCCCGGGACCCTCCATTCCTCCACTGATCCTCCCCCCCACCCCCACCCGGAATGTCCTGCCCATGCACATCCAGTGGCAGCGGGCCCCCCGCACTGGACCTAGACTCTGTACCCCGGACACCCGCTCACAACGTCAACCGGACCGGACACTGACCCTCTCCACGTGGCACTCATCCACCCTCCTGCAGTGGACATGTCCCCCGAAGCTGTCTCCCATCTCCTGGGTGTTCGGATGTTCGCTGCTACGTGTGTGGTGTTCCCTCCCGCAGTGTTCAGGTACTCTGTCCAGGCATCATGGTCTGATTGCGATGCTAGGCAATGACTCCCACATGCAGCATGGTCTGCTCACCCACGAATCCACTTAGGCTGTGTGAACTGCTCACTTAACGATTGCCAATTCCATACAGGCTTTCGCCTTCAGCTGCACAGCCAGATGTCTCGGCAATCGGAGGGGGTTATGGTTGATCGTTGGGGCAGACGGGCAGGGACAAGAGTGGCCCCGGAATGGGGGTACACACGATCCAGGGGTTGGCATTACATTTGAGCACGAGCGTAACGAGGCTGGAAGTTTGTGCCCAAAGTAACTGCTTTGCGATAACAAAATGGTGGTGTAGGCCTCATAGACTCTTTCTGTTTCAAGACGTGAAGGAAGCCAGTCCTGAGAAAAAGAACATCCTCTTTTATCTTCTATGTCTAACAAAAGCATCATTCACCCCGACATCAGGTCAATCACAGCCAAATATATTGTGTAGCTTGTTACATCCTGCTCAACAATCCCTCAGCTTCAATCTCAGAAAAGCATCCCTTGCTGTATATTGTGATGTTACTCCATTTCCTCCATCATTTTGAGTTCCATAATTTGTGGAGATTTTTGAGTAATGTTGCGTTAAATACCAGGGGCTGGACTCATGCAGCCCAATATAATTTCAGTTTTGATTTTTAAACTAGGATCCAGTGATGTATTTTCACTGGATTAGTAATCCAGACACCCAGCGTAATGCTCTAGGCATCCATGTTCGAATCCCACCTTGGCAGGTGGTGAAATTTGAATTCAATAAATATCAGGCATTAAAAGTCTAATGATGACCATGAACCAGTGTCAATTATCGCAAAAACCCATCTGGTTCATTCATGTTCGTCAGGAAAGGAAACCTGCCATCCTTACCTGGTCTGGCCTACATGTGACTCCAGATCCACGGCAATGTGGTTGACTCTTAAATGCCCTCTGAAATGGCCCAGCAAACCTCTCAGTTCAAGGGAAATTAGGGATGGGCAATAAATGCTGGGCCACCCAGTGATGCCCAATGACCATGAATGAATAATAAAAATAAATAACAGTTGACAATTTATCCTGGATTTTGCAACCTTACATATCCAAACCATCATCAGTGCCCCACTTCTCGTAAGGTAAGCTGCAAGAGGAAAATTAGGTCACAAGTCATAGTTCAAGACAATTCAAAGCTCCATAGGCAACTTTTATAGATTTCTTTTTACTTTATTTTTCTCATGGGATGTCATGGCAAAGGCAACATCTGTTGCTCGTCCCTAATTGTCCTTCAACTGAACATTTCAGAGGACAGTTAAGAATCAGTCACATTGCGGTAATTAGTGAGTGTAATGATAGTGGGTGGGATTTTCCGGCCGTTCCTGCCGGTGGGATCATTTGATGGTGACACCCCACCCCCACCTTGCTACGGTTTCACCGTCGGTTAAGGGTGCAAACAGTGGGAAACCCCGTTGACAGCGGTGGGACCAAAAGATCCCGCTGACGGCTACCGTGAAAAATGCAATGGGAGGGGTGGTTAGAAAATCCCATTGTATGTATATTTACAGATGACCCCTTACTTCAGTAACCATCACTGTTTCATACTTTTGAGCATATAATTTAGAGATGTACTCTTGTTAATAAATATCTGGGAACATTGCAGTTATGTAACCAGTTTGATCCATACTGGACCAGCGAACACTCTCTGTCGACTGATTGTTATAGAGACATTTGGAAGATCGAAATGTAGAAGGAACGACTGAAAGACATTGTGCGCAATTTACCAGCAGCGTCCCGCTGGAATCAGGATGGGATGTGGCCTGTAGATGCTGCAAGAGTCCTCTCCTCGGATTCCCGACCATTGTTACACCTTGCAAGATCTAATGAGATTTCGTAAAACGTCGCGATCTGGATCCTGCCCACAATGGACAAAACCCAGACTCGAGGTCTGCCGACACCATATTGAACTGGCTGCCGGGATTTACCGGCATCGCCGAGGAGACCCCAGCCAGGCGTCAATTAGTACTGGTCCCAACGAATGGGGACCAGGGAGAACAGTATTTAGAGGGGGTCACCCCGGGGATCAGAGGCCCCCGGGTGGCTGGTATCTGGGCCAGGTGGCGCCCTGGCACTGCCAGTCTGGCACCCTGGCAGTCCCACCCAGGTGCCAGCCTAGTACTGACAGGTGCCCAGGTGGCACTGCCAGACTGGCAGGGGCCCAGCCAGGGTGCCAGGCTGGCAGTGCCAAGTTGCCCGGGCAGCACGCTGGGGTTCGGTCCCGGAGGTGCTCTCTAGTGTCAATCGAGGTGTGGGGGCTGAGTCGGAGCTCCTCAGTTCAAGAAATTCGCCTAAGTGCGGCCTCGAAGCGGCATTCCCCGTTGAGGCTCGGAAGCCACCCCAGAGTACCATTAGAGAGCGGGGTCGTTCCTGGCATCACAAGTGCTGGAAACGACCCCTCTAATCCTGTCCAGAACAGATTCTGTTTTTTTCTGGTTAAATCGCACCCAATTTACTCCAATAGTGAAGCCTTTTTTCCAAGTCAAATGGCCTATTTAACAAGATCTGCTATTGAAGACACTGATGGCACAAAATATTCATCTCCATAGCAACACAAGGCAATGCTCATTATTTAATTTAATTGTGTGTACACTTTTTAACAGCAAAGTGTGGGGGAAAATGTTTTAAACTTAATATTGGCACTTCAACTTTTCTTCAACTTTTTATTTGGATTATTATTGAGAAAAGTTACTGAAGAACCAAAGAATAGAGTGGGAATATGTTAAGAGTCCATTATAAAGGATGTAATTGCAGAGCGTTTAGAAATACATAATAGAATCAAGCAGAGTCAGTGTGTCGTCATGAAGGGGAAATCATGTCTGACAAATTTATTAGAATTCTTTGAGGTGGTAATGAGCAGGATAGATAAAGGGGAACCAGTAAATGTTACATACTTGGATTTCCAAAAAGCGTTCAATAATGTACCGCACAAAAGACAACTTAACCCATGGTGTTGGGGGAATATATTAGCGTAGATAGAGGATTGGCTAACTGATAGAAGACAGCTGTAACTAATAGAGTGCCACAGGGATCATTGCTGGGGCCACAATTATTTGCAATATATATTAATGACAAGGGAAGTGAATGTATTATTGCTAAGTTGAAAATGACACAGAAATAGAATCCAAAAAATCCCTACAGTACAGGAGGAGGCCATTCACCCATCAAGTCAGCACTGACCCCACAAAAATGCACCATACCTCAGCCCACTTCCCTGCCCTAACTTGACCCACCTAATCTGCATATCTTTGGACACAAAGGAGCAATTTTATCATGGCCAATCCATCTAACCTGCACATCTTTGGACTGTGTGAGGAAACCGGAGTAACTGGAGGAATCCGTTGCAGACACGGGGAGAATGTGAAAACTCCACACAGTCACCCAAGGTCGGAATTGAATCCGGGTCCCTGACGCTGTAATGCAGCAGTGCAAACCATTGTACCACCTTGGGAAGGCAAGTCATGAGGATGACACAAAGAATCTACAGAGAGGTATAAATGAGGTTAAGTGAGTGGGCATAAACTTGGCAGATGAAACATAAATGTCGGAAAACGTGAAGTTATGCACTTTGGTTGGAAGAATAAAGGAGCTGAATATTATTTAAATGGAGAAAGCTGCAGCACAGAGGACTTTGGTGGTCCTTGTGCACAAATTACAAAAAGCTAGCATGTATGTTCAACAGGTAATAGGAAAGGCAAGTGGAATGTTGGTCTTTATTTCAAAGGGAATGGAGTATAAAAGTAGAGAGGCCTTGTTAAAAATATACAAGGAACTGGTTAGACCACACCCAGAATACTGTGAACAGTTTTAGAAATGGAGAAAATAGGAGCACATGAAGGCCATTTGGCCCTTCGAGCCTGCTCCACCATTCAATATGATCAGAGCTGACCTTCTATCTCAATACCATATACATGCTTCCTCCCCACACACCTTGATGCCATTAAAAGCTAAAAAATGATCTGGCTCTTTTTTGAATACATTTAGTGATTTGGCCTTTACAGCCTTCTGTGGTAGAGAATTCCACAGGTTCACTACACTTTGAGTGAAGAGGTTTTTCCTCATCTCAGTCTGAAATGGTCTACCCCATATCTGAGACTGTGTTCTCTGGTTCTAGATCCCCGAAGCAGGGAAACATCCTGGCTGCATCTACTCTGTCCTCCCTGTTTTCAATCAAATTTGCTCTCATCCTTCTAAACTCCAATGATTACAAGCTCAGTTGAACCAATCTCTCCTCTCCTGCCAACCCCAGTATCAGCCTAATGAACCTCCATTGCAATCCCTCTCTTGCAAGTATATCGTTTCTTAGGTAGGGAGATCAAAACTGCACACAATACTCCAGGTTGTAGTCTCACCAAGGCCATGTATAACTGCAGTAAGACATCTCTACTTCTGAACTCAAATCCTCTTGAAACGAAAGCCAACATTCCATTCACCTTCCTAAATGTTTGCTGCACCTGCCTCCCATTCCATTGACTGGTGTACAAGAACAACAAGATCCCTTTGTGCAACCACACTTCCTAATATAGCATCATTTAGATAATACTTTTCCTTTCTGTTTCTCACACCAAAGTGAATAGCTTCACATTTACCCACATTATACTGCATCTGCCATGCATTTGTTCACTCACTCAACTTGTCTAAATCACCTTGAAGCCTGCTTGCATCCTCCTCACAACTCTTCCCAGTTTTGTGTCGTCAGCAAACTTGGAAATGTTGCATTTGGTTCCCTCATCCAGGCCATTTATATATATCATGAACAGTTTGGCCCCAAGCATTGATCTCTGTGGTACAGCATTCATCACTCCCTCCCAAATGAGAAAAATACCTATTTATTCCCACTCTCTGTTTGCTATTTGTCAACCAATTCTCGATCCATGCCAATACATTACCCCCTATCCCATGTGCGTTAATTTGCCTAGTGTCCTCTTATGAGGGACTTATCAAAAGCCTCCTCAAAATCCAAATACGCCTCCCATCTACTGGTTCTCCCTTATCCATTCAACAAGTTACATCCTCAAAAAGCTCCAATAGATTTGTTAAGCATGTTTTGCCTTTCCTAAACCCACGCTGGCTTTGTTCAATCCCGTTAATGCTTGTGAAATGTTCTGTTATCACATCTTTTATAATAGACTTTATCATCTTCCCCACTACTGATGTCAGGCTAACTGGTCTGTAATTCTCCATGTTTTCTCTCCCTTCCTTTTTAAAAGTGGGGTTACATTGCCATCCTCCAATTATAGAATCATAGAATTTACAGTGCAGAAGGAAACCATTTGGCCCATTGAGTGTGTGCCGGCCCTTGGAAAGGGCATCCTACTTAAGCTCATGCCTCCACCCCATCCCCATAACCCAGTAACACCACCTAACCTTTTGGACACTAAGGGACAATTTAGCAGAGCCCATCCACTCCACCTGCACATCTTTGGACTGTAGGAGGAAACCGGAGCACCAGTAGGAAACCCACGCAGACACGGAGAGAAAGTGCAAACTCCATACAGACAGTCACCCGAGGCCGGAATTGAACCCAGGACCCTGGAGCTGTGAGGCAGCAGTGCTAACCACTTCTGCAGGAAATACTATAGAATTTTGGAAGATGACCACCAATGCATCCAATATCTTCAGGGATACATCCTTTAATACTCTGGGATTATCAGGTCCTGCTGGTTGTCAGCCTTTAATCCCATTAATTTCCCCAGCACCGTTTTCTTACTGATACTCATTTCCTTCAATTCTGCCCTCTCACTAGATCCTTAGTTCCCCAACAATTCCAGGAGGTTAGTAGTGCCCTCTTTTGTGAAACCAGAATTGAAGTATGTGTTCAATTCTTCTGTCATTTTGATCCCCTTATCTAAGGAAAGATATATTGGCTTTGGAGGCAGTCCAGGGAGGTTTCACTAGGTCGATCCTGGGTATGCAGGGATCTTCTTATTAGAAAAGGTTACATAGAAACATACATAGAGAATAGAAGGAGGAGCCATTCAGCCCTTAGAACCTGCTGCACCATTCATTATGATCATGGCTGATCATTGAGTGCAATACCCTGATCCCACCTTTCCCCCTAATCCCTTTAGCCCAAAGAGCTATATCTAATTCCTTCTTGAAATCACACAATGTTTTCGCCTCAATACCTTTTGTGATAGTAAATTCCACAGATTCACCAATCTCTGGGTGAAGAAATGTCTCCGTACCTCAGTCCTAAAAGGTTGACCCCTTATCCTCAAACTTTGACTCCTAGTTCTGGACTCCCCACCATAGAGAGCATTCTTTCTGAATTTACCCTGTCTAATCCTGTTAGAATTTTATATATTTCTATGAGATCCCCCCTCACTTTTCTAAATTCCAATAAATATTGTAGCCAGTTAAAATGGCTAACTCCCGACTTAGAATGGCTAACTCCCGATTTAAAATGGCGAACGGCAAAGGCTGATGGAAAAGTCAGCCAACAGGACACAAACAAGCAGCTGCGGGTTGAGTGTGTATTTACCTCTGGAAAGGCCAGACAAGGTCGATACCGGCAACCATCAGCATAACAAAACACCAGCCATCTGCATAGTAATGAGCAATCCCGGGAACAATGAGCAACATTTAGATACATAAAGCCAACCCTGACTCATCGGTGCCAGCAGATGCCTACACAAAGGGAGGTGAACGACCACCTCAAAACCGCCCATCGATCAAGGAATCGCTCCAGCATTGGAGAAAATCGAACCAAGTGATTGGGACAAAGTCCAATCACTTGGAACCAGGTACAGGGTCCGCCCCGAAAGGCGGGAAGCCCCTGGGGACTATAAGAATCAAGCCCAAGTTCAAATCTGCCCGCTGCTTCTCTTCTGGACCGGGTCACTCAGCAACGCGAACCAACCCTTGACAGTGACCAGTCCATCCATCGCTGAAATCTAGTAAGTCTTATTTCAATGCTCGCTACGAGATAGGTGCTCCTAGCTACCAATCTGTACCAACTTCGAATCTCGCAGGCTCAGAACCCGAATGAAAGGCCATTTGTTTCCCTGACCTGGTGGGCCAGTTCCGAGTTAAGTATTGGTCTGTTAGTCGTAGAAGTAGCTTAGACGTAGAATTTATGCATGAGTAGTGATTACTGTGTATAATAAATGTGCTTTGATTTAAATCTTACTAAGTGGTGTATTGGATTATTGATCATTACTCGGACATGAATCACGTGGCGGTATCAGAAAGATACCTGGTGACTCAAGGGCAAAGGTGATAAAACAGAGCAATTAAACTAAGGCAAAAGTTAGCAACAATATAATCCTACCAATTTAGTCTCTCCTCATATGACAGTCCTGCCATCCCAAGTATCAGCCTGGTAAAGCTTCGCTGCACTCCCTCCACAGCAAAAACACCCTTCCTCAGATAAGGACACCAAAACTGCACACAATACTCCAGCTGTGGCCTCATAATGCCCTATACAATTGTAGTAAAATATCCCTATTCCTATACTCAAATCCTCTCGCTATGAAGACCAACATATCATTTGCCTTCTTTACTGCTTGCTGTACCTGCGTGCTTACTTTCAGCGACTCATGCACAAGGACACTTAGATCTCACTGATTATCCATGTCTCTCAATTCACACCCATTCAAATAATAATCTGTCTTCCTATTTTTGCTACCAAAGTGGATAACCTCACATTCATCCACATTGTAAAGCATCTGCCAGGCACTCAGCCTGTCCCACAGAAACATCTCTTCATCCTCCTCACAGCTCACCCTCCTACCCAACTTTGTATGATCTGATGAGCAGGTTGGGCCTGGACTCATTGGAGTTTAGGAGAATGAAAGACAACCTTATTGAGACATACAAGATTCTCAGGCGACTTGACAAGGTAGATGCTAAGAAGCTGTTACTCCTTATGGGAAAGCCTAGGATTAGAGGGCATAATCATAGAGTAAGAGGTCGCCCATTTGAGACAGAGATGAGCAGGAATTTCTTCTCTCAGAGGGTAGTGAATCTATGGAATTCTTTACCACAGAAACTTGTAGAGGTTGGACAGTTAAGCATGTTCAAGGCTGAGATGGACAGATGTTTAATCGATAAGGGTATCAATGGTTATGGGGATAAAGTGGGAGAGTGGAGTTGAGAATTATCACATCAGATCAGTCATGATCTCATTGAATGTTGGAGCAGATTTAATGGGCCAAATGGCTGACGTCCGCTCCTAAGTCTTCTTATCTTGCAGCAGTGGATAAGATGAGGAAATTCAAAGTGCATATCGAGATTAAAGACAATGATTAAATGATGTAGGAGGTAAATCAAGGAAATCAGTGTAGTATTAGTGTGTTCAGGGTTGAAAGGGTTAATGAGTAGGTTTAGAGAAATAGTACCATCCACATCATGATGGAAGAGTCACATGCCCCAAGAGTCGAGAAGAAGAAAGCTCAAGGTTTAGACTAAATAGCACCAGTAGTCTCAAACATCTGGAAATAGATATGTTCATCCAATAAATCGGTTATTGTTCAGACATATATATCTCCACAAATGTTCCTTAGGCAGTCATAACCAACGTACAACAACCGGAGAGGAGTGTACCACTGTGAGAATTTTACCCATGTCGGGCATGCACGGCGGGCGGGATTGGAGTGGCTACATTTTCCGTTCCCTCACCCACGCCCCCGAGATCGATGAAAAGACACAATATCACACAGGCTGGCCAATTATGAGACTGCCAATGTGAAACATACCCGGACACAGGCTCCCAGAGGCCGACGGGGGCGAGAGCATGGCAAGCGCAGGGTCCAAAGGGAACCCTGCGGGAGGTTTAAAGTCAGCTGGGTTAGACCTCTGAAGGCATTGGAGGAGGCACAGAGAGCTCTTCAGAAACCATGGCACCATGGAGACACAGCAGGTGGGAGGGTAATGCAAGTGGACAGACAGAACCCCTGGTTTTCAGACAACTGCCTTTGTGCTCTCATGGAGGCAGAGTGCCATAAAGAACATTTTAACCCACAGAGTGACATGGTGCCACATGGGTAGCACTACTGCCTCACAGCAGCAGGGACCCCAAGTTCGATTCTGACCTTGTGCGTAGTTTGCACGTTCTCCCCGTATCTGCGTGGGTTTCCTCTGGGTGCCCCGGTTGCCTCCCACAGTTCAAAGATGTGCAGGTTAGGTTGACTGGCCATGCTAAATTGCCCCTTAATGTAAAAATATATGTAGTTACAGGGTTACGGGGATAGAGTAGGGGAATGGGCATAGGTTGGGTGCTCTTTTGGAGGATCGGTGCAGGCCTGACGGACCAAATAGCCTCCTTCTGCATTGTAGGATTTCTATGATTCTGTAATTCAACCCCATATTTCTGCTTACCCTGAAGGCAAGAGAAGGCCATTCCACCAAATCAAGAAGGCCTGGGTAGAGGTGACAGCCATGACCAGTGGTTACAGTGATGGCTACACATGGATTCAGTGCAGTATTCTGTGCTTGGCAAGGATAAGTACCAAGTTGGCATGGTCCAGTGTAGAGAAGTCTAGGAGGGTGCCTGTCTTTCGTGGCGCTCAGGGATGTAGGAATCAGGGTCTTGGTATGCACATCTGCCTGTGTGTGTTAAGGCTTGGAATTAAGGTTAGAAACCCTGGGTCCATCTTAGGGTCAGATGTGAAGGATGTTCACGAGAGTGAAGGGGTGAGGCTAAACAGCATGGTATGGTTGTTGGAGGTGGTTGATTTAGTAATACAAAGAACAAAGAAAAGTACAGCACAGGAACAGGCCCTACGGCCCTCCAAGCCCGTCCCAACCATGCTGCCCGACTAAACTACAATCTTCTACACTTCCTGGGTCCATATCCCTCTATTCCCATCCTATTCATGTATTTGTCAAGATGCCCCTTAAATGTCACTATCGTCCCTGCTTCCACCACCTCCTCCCGCAGCGAGTTCCAGGCACCCACTACCCTCTGTGTAAAAAACTTGCCTCGTACATCTACTCTAAACCTTGCCCCTCGCACCTTAAACCTATGCCCCCTAGTAATTGACCCCTCTACCCTGTGGAAAAGCCTCTGACTATCCACTCTGTCTATGCCCCTCATAATTTTGTAGACCTCTATCAGGTCGCCCCTCAACCTCCGTCGTTCCAGTGAGAACAAACCGAGTTTATTCAACCGCTCCTCATAGCTAATGTTAATGCCCTCCATACCAGGCAACATTCTAGTAAATCTCTTCTGCACCCTCTCTGAAGCCTCCACATCCTTCTGGTAGCGTGGCGACCAGAATTGAACACTATACTCCAAGTGTGACCTAACTAAAGTTCTATACAGCTGCAACATGACTTGCCAATTCTTATACTCAATGCCCCGGCCAATGAAGGCAAGCATGCCGTATGCTTCTTGACTACCTTCTCCATCTGTGTTGCCCCTTTCAGTGACCTGTGGACCTGTGCACCTAGATCTCTCTGACTTTCAATACTCTTGAGGGTTCTACCATTCACTGTATATTCCCTACCTGCACTAGACCTTCCAAAATGCATTGCCTCACATTTGTCCGGATTAAACTCCATCTGCCATCTCTCCGCCCAAGTCTCCAAACAATCTAAATCCTGCTGTATCCTCTGACAGTCCTCATCGCTATCCGCAATTCCACCAACCTTTGTGTCGTCTGCAAACTTACTAATCAGACCAGTTACATTTCCCTCCAAATCATTTATATATACTACAAACAGCAAAGGTCCCAGCACTGATCCCTGCGGAACACCACTAGCCACAGCCCTCCAATTAGAAAAGCATCCTTCCATTGCTACTCTCTGCCTTCTATGACCTAGCCAGTTCTGTATCCACCTTGCCAGCTCACCCCTGATCCCGTGTGACTTCATCTTTTGTACTAGTCTACCATGAGAAACCTTGTCAAAGGTCTTACTGAAGTCCATACAGACAACATCCACTGCCCTACCTGCATCAATCATCTTTGTGACCTCTTCGAAAAACTCTATCAAGTTAGTGAGACACGACCTCCCCTTCACAAAACCATGCTGCCTCTCACTAATACGTCCAATTTGCTTCCAAATGGGAGTAGATCCTGTCTCGAAGAATTCTCTCCAGTAATTTCCCTACCACTGACGTAAGGCTCAGCGGCCTGTAGTTGTCTGGATTATCCTTGCTACCCTTCTTAAACAGAGGAACAACATTGGCTATTCTCCAGTCCTCCGGGACATCACCTGAAGACAGTGAGGATCCAAAGATTTCTGTCAAGGCCTCAGCAATTTCCTCTCTAGCCTCCTTCAGTATTCTGGGGTAGATCCCATCAGGCCCTGGGGACTTATATACCTTAATATTTTTCAAGACGCCCAACACCTCGTCTTTTTGCATCTCAATGTGACCCAGGCTATCTACACACCCTTCTCCAGACTCAACATCTACCAATTCCTTCTCTTTGGTGAAGACTGATGCAAAGTATTCATTTAGTACCTCGCCCATTTCCTCTGGCTCCACACATAGATTCCCTTGCCTATCCTTCAGTGGGCAAACCCTTTCCCTGGCTACCCTCTTGCTTTTTATGTACGTGTAAAAAGCCTTGGGATTTTCCTTAACCCTATTTGCCAATGATTTTTCGTGACCCCTTCTAGCCCTCCTGACTCCTTGCTTAAGTTCCTTCCTACTTTCCTTATAGTCCACACAGGCTTCGTCTGTTCCCAGCCTTGTAGCCCTGACAAATGCCTCCTTTTTCTTTTTGACGAGGCCTACAATATCTCTCGTTGTCCAAGGTTCCCAAAAATTGCCGTATTTATCCTTCTTCCTTACAGGAACATGCCGGTCCTGAATTTCTTTCAACTGACACTTGAAAGCCTCCCACATGTCAGATGTTGATTTACCCTCAAACATCCGCCCCCAATCTAGGTTCTTCAGTTCCCGCCTAATATTGTTATAATTAGCCATCCCCCAATTTAGCACATTCACCCTAGGACTACTCTTATCCTTGTCCACCAGCACTTTAAAACTTACTGAATTGTGGTCACTGTTCCTGAAATGCTCCCCTACTGAAACTTCTACCACCTGGCCGGGCTCATTCCCCAATACCAATGAATGGACGTTTGCAGTTACAGGAGAAGGGAAGCCATAATAATGCAGAGCAATCTACAACTGGTGAATGGGTGCCCAACCTGGTAATACTGACCTGGAACCCTGGAGCTTGAGAGTGAGTGTGGGAGAAGGTCCTCGGGTCACAGAGAGGCAGGCAATTTGTAGGAAGTTAAGAGTCCAGTGGGCAAAAGCAGGATATGTGGAAAGTAAAAGCAAGGTAGCACCATCTCATCCTTCATAAGGTCTTCTGAGAATGAGTCCCCTGTGATTCAGCAATCACAAAGCCACTGTGATATCAGTCTAGCCCAGCTGCCTAGCATGGTCATTGATTGTGTGATGAGTAATAATATTGACCGATTGTTTTCTTCCCTCAAATGAGTCTTCCTTCAGAGTCAGTTTGGACCCCCCCAGGACCCTCCATTTACATCGGAGGTGCCACTAACAGATGATCCATCCGTGTCACATCAGCTCTCCGAACCAAGCAGCAGCGTGGATACAGGAATATTGGATGAGGGCGGCAGCTCTTCTGCCTCTCACCTCTTCACCTCTTCTGCCTCTTCAGAGACCACGATGACCGAGGACTGCCCAGCCATGTCGTTGAGCGCATTCTCTCAGGCAGAACCTGCTCAGGCCCTGCTAGACAGAATACAACCGCCAAAGGCATCAGGGCCAACACAATAGCAGTGATCAATCTGCTCCCAATGCCGCTGTCAGCATGGCAGGCACACCAGGACTTAACACCCGCAAATGTAAGTTTAAGGCACAATGAGTACAGAAGGGGTTTGCGCAGGTTACTTTAGTTTTTTTCCCTCTGCAATGTTTAGTTCTGATTTAACTGTGCACCCTTTACGTTTTTGTCTTTGACTGCATCGATATTCTAAAGAGACATTTATTCCCATGTCCTGAGTTCTATGTTTTCCAGAGGTGTAGTCTTCATCAGTGATCGATGATAGGGGCAGCAAACATTATTACTGAGACAGTGATGTGACATTGGGTTCACCGCATGGTTTTGTCTGAAATGTTTATGAAGGACACCATGCCTTTGGGCTCAGGGGGCAGGCAAGCCTTGGCAGATTAGCTGAAGGAACACAGAATCAAGGCCTTCCTGGTGTCACAGTCTCCCTGAAGGTTCCTCATGTCTGGCTCTTAATCCTCACCCTGTGCCTGCCTGGGCTCTCCATCAGTTATTATTGGATTCCTCCTCTGAGGCGAATGAATCTGCCACAATGTCCCCTGGTCCAGTGGTTCTTCTCTCGCAAGAGTAAGATTATGCAGAGCACAATACACAATGACTATGTACGACACATGCTCTGGTGAATATTGAAAGGCATCGTAACCTCCTTTTAAGTACACCTATTGTCCTGTTCAACACTGCCCTTGTGGAGGGGTGGCAGTGATTGTATTTCTCAGCAGCTTGCCTTCGGATGCCTAAGAGGTGTCACCAGTGACCTTTTCAAACGTTACCTGGAAAGATGCACTTTCACAGACTTAATTCTTGAACTCAAAAGGTACTTATTAGTAAGAATTGTACAGCAGCCGCATGACTGTAGCTTGTTCCCAAAATGTCACTGTCTAGGAGTCTCTCTCACCATGGAGTGATTCTACATTCTGAGTCCCAATTGCTCACCCAGGCCAGGTGACACCTTATTCTGCTGTGTTGCCCTTAAAGGGACAATAATCACAATACCCCTTGTCACCCAGCAATCATTGAGGTGAGGCGAGCTGGAGCCACAAACAGCTTTGGCACTTGCGAGTGACACGAGGCATCGTGGGAGCTGCAAGGGAATCTCGCCCAAATTTTCAGAATCCGGGTCCTGTGCTTGCATACAATTTGAGCATTCATGGAGTGATTCCCCTTCTTATTGACAAAGGTGCCCTAATGCCCTGTCGCCTTGATGGCCACATGGGTGAAATCAGTGGCACACTTCAATAGCCGCAAACCCCCTACCTGCTCAGCCTGCCTGGTATGGTCTATCCTGAAATGGATGAAAGTTGTCACCCGCCCGAATAGAGCATCAGTCACCAGCATGATACAGATATGCGCAGCTGACTGAGAGACTCCACAAAGATCACCCATTGGACCGTGGAAAGATCTGGAGGCATAAAGATTAAGGGCGACAGTGACCTTGAGGGCCATGGGTATTGGGTGTCCACCACACAATTGTAGGCTACCTCCAGCCCGATCATCTGACAAATAGACATCGCAGTTCCCTTTGAAAGGTGGAGTTCCCTGTGGCACAGAGCCTGTGTCATGTTGAGGCTGTTGGGTCACTGCCTGTGCACCCGAGCAGCTGGATAGTGGCATCGTCTGCAGGCCCGTCCACTTTGTCCTCCGGGCTGGCCCTGGGCACTCTGTCCCAGCGCCTCTCCTCTGAGGTGATACCTGCTACCACATGGCCTCTTCTCTCTTTGTATACACTCTTCCTCCTCAGTGTAGGTGCTCCCTGCTGAGTAAGCAATACCCATCTGCTGATATGCAAATGAGGCTGACCTGGTGCCAAATGGCTGAAATTTTTCAGAGAGATCTTACAAGATTGAAATGCTTTGAAAAGTTCAGAAAATATGTAAATGCCTCAGTGGAGAGTAATGAAAATGATCACAAAACCCTAATTTAAACCCATACCAAAATCCTATCAACTCAGCCTGCTTCTGCCCCTGCCCCCTTTTATCCTGCTCTTGGATGGCAAATTGGCAAAAATGGTTTGGCCTCCTGCCCCGTGTTTCCCATGCACTGACCTAACACTCACACAGGAAATGTAAAATTCAAGTCAATTGGATTTTTGACACTTTTAACTCGCTATTTAATTGGTGGTGGGCATGCATCTGACTTACACTTACCAATTGAAATATCGCACAGGTGCACAATGACGGCGGTATGTGGACCCAATGTCCTCTTGCGCCAATTTGTGCACTTCCAGGTCCAGCTCGCCCACACTGTCAATGTAAAATTCTTTTTTTAATAAATTTAAAGTACCCAATTCTTTTTTCCCCAATTATTTTCCCCATTAAGGGGCAATTTTAGCGAACCCAATTCACCTGCCCTGCACATCTTTGGGTTGTGAGGGTGAGACCCACACAGACACGGGGAGAATGTGCAAACTCCACACGGACAGTAACCCAGGGCCAGGCTCGAACCCGGGTCCTCAGCGTCATGAGGCAGCAGTGCTAACCATTGTGCCACGGTGCCGATCCTGCCACCATGCCAACCCTGTACGATTCTGGCCCACATTCTTTTCCCCAAATTGACGTGGGAATTTCACCTCTCCCAGGAGAACACAGGGTTTCCGGTGGATTGAAGAGGGGGCATATACGTTGTGATACAAAAGGCATTGCAGATGTGCGAGGCAGACTGGATGGGGCAGAAGGTCTCTTCTGGTCCTTCAATGGTCAAATGTTTGTAAATAAATAGGGGAAAGGAAAGACGTGGAAGGTGAGAGGTTCTTCAGTCTTAAGGTCTTGGAAAGAATAACATGACGAGCAGGATAATCTGTTGCTTGACATGATTGCAGCTTGATGATGGTGCGGGGAGGGGGAAGGTATTTGAAAAGAAAGCAATTGAGATAAGGCTGCAGAAAAACTACACATCTAATACTAAGATGTATGGTGTTGTCTAGATTATTAGACTTGTGACTGCTCTTCAGACACTTCTTCAATAACACTAAGCACTCCAGGCCAGCAATAATGATTAAAAGAATGTAAACACCCTATACATCTGACAGGCATGCATGTTATTAAGACTTTAATTGTCACATACAATCTCAGGAACAGATAACTCTCCCTCAAGGCTTTGTCTTGGAATAAGTAAATATAGCTTTTCCAGGTGGCTCCATGTCACAGCAAACCAGAATAAATAAAATTTCTCTCGTGGGTTTTGTATGTGAAACAGATATCAGACAATATCTCATGATGCATTTCATATGAGTACATAAGATGACTCTCTTGTGGCCAGATCTTTAAATCGTTACCACATTTTAATACTGAGAGATCATCAAACCCATGTCAATAAAGTAGTCATTCCAAAAGAAAACAATTCACATTATTGGCTTCTTTATTTTCATCATAGCGACAGAAATTTTACAAGTTAAAAACTGATATGAACTTATTCTAGTCATTGAATCATGTCTTCCACAGTACACTGTAGAGACTTGCTAATTAAGACACTGCAACTGCCTGAGCTTTGGACAGACCCAACTTGTCAGGCTGCACGATTGTTAAAAGGACATCATTATCTCGTGTTTCCTCACACGGGTAACAAAAAAAATAAACTGCGCACCAACCTGTGTCAGCCCATGGAAATCTGGCCCAAGGTGTCAGCAATGGATTAGTGAGTAGCCCTCGTGCCTGGGCTCGAAGTTTGTGGATCCCACTGCAGACACATGGCTCAGACTGACACTGCATTCACTCATCCAAGGCCAAATCTGCCCTCTTCGGGAGGTATAAAAGATTATACAATAGTACTTTGCAGAGGGGTGGGAAAGCTCTAGACATCCTTCGGAATAGTGTTGCCAAAACAGATTATCTATTTCATATCGGATTGCTGTTTCTGGAGTCTTTTCAATTGTGACTATACTTCAGAAGGACCTCATTGGTTGTAAATTATTTTCAGATGTCCTGAGATTCTGCAGGGAGCTATAGAAGTGCAAGTCTTTCCCTGTCTTTTGATGACACTTTGGGTGTGGTTTAACTAAAAAAGAAAGCGTCCCATTGTGGACAAGTTTATCGGGGTGTTCTGTGGTGCTTGTAGCACCGGGAATGGCCCCACTATAGAATGGGACTATGTTGTTTTTTCCGGCCTCGGTGGGTAACGCCCCGCCAGAGCCGTTCTTACCTTCACTTCCGCTCTGCTCGTCAGTGTTGGGAGATCCGGTTGCTACTGAGGCCTTGATCCCCCGACATGTCTCCCCCAACTTACCTGTTGGGGGGGGGGGGGGGTCCTTGAGCCCCCCTCCTTAGGGGCAGAGCCCCCCTGTGCCCAATCCCCAGTACGTCAAAATGCCACCTTATCAACATAGCACTGCCAGCCTGGCACCTGGTAGTGCCAGTATGGCACCCGGGGGGGCACTTCCAGGGTGTCCAGGTGGCACTGCCAGGATTTCCAGGTGGCATTGCAAAGGTGTCCAGGTGGCATCAAAAGTGCCAAGGTGCCACCCTGCCCAGACATCGACCAAATGGGGGCCTTTGATCTCCTGAGTGACCCACCCAAGTGCCGTTCTACCTGGTCTCTGCTTGTGGAGACCTGTGCGAAACGACGCCCAGCTGGAGTCTCCTCAGCGAGGGGATTCGAACCCTGGAGTCGGTTAGGTCTGGTGAGTACATATTCAGATATACCCAACTGCAAACTTATATATGAAAATTTTGGTCCCACCCATTGTGAACGGGATCCACGTTGCGACATCTCACGACACCCTGTTCGATCTCGCGGTGCGTGGCGAGCCAGCTAAATCACATGTTGCGTCCAAAGTCGGGCAAGATGCAGCCGTTAGATTGCGCCCTTTATCTTCATGCTTAGTCTCTGATGGAGGAATCATATTCTTAGATGAGTCTTTCATTCAATGTGAGACGCTGCTTGCTTTAATAGATACTGTTCAACTCGAAGCTCAGAGAAGCAGCTGGATGAAAGAGATTAATCGGGTGCTATTTCTGCCCTGTGGCTATGTAATGGTTGTCCTGATAGAAACAATCTCCATCCTTGCAGCTGAGTGCTGATAGAATTACACTTCAGTGATCAAATCATCCATAAATTCAAATCATTGTTTTAACATCACAGTACAATCACTGTTAAATCAGAAGAAAGCCCTATTTCATCTCATCCATCTGGAATACTAACTCCACAGTCTTCTCATTATAGATAACATCAAGCTCTATCTTGAGAGAAACTGATGTCCTTGACATCAACCCCGCTTCTTGTGTTTTGCCAAGCCTCTTTAAAGGAATTCTTTCTGTCCAAAGCACTTCTTTTAAAAGCAACAATGGCATCTAAAGTTTACATTTAAAAATGTGACAACATCCCAAGGTGATTGCCCGATGCATTATCAAACAAAGGTTGACACCACGCAATACAATGTTATTAGGAAGGTAGCAAAAAGCTTTGTCAAAAGGATTGAAGGAGTGTTGAGAGGTAGAGAGAGGATTGTTTGGAGGAAACTATATTTGAGCGATTACAATCAGTTTGTGCGGTCCCTCCACCATTAGTCTCAAGTGGTGCTGCACAAGCATGTTTAACAGATTGCCAGCTACAGAGGCAAACGTCAGGAGCCTTAATAATATTGACCATGGAAAAGCCTGCCCAAAGCTCCTAACCTGGGGGAGTGGTCGAACATCTGGGTCTCGAGCTTTCCTCCTGGGGCCAGGGAAACAGAGATGAATCTGTTTCCAGGTATTAAACCTACCCCTGGGAAGGGAAGGTGGGGGGAGGGGTTGGGACAGTCATTCATTGGAATTTTCACAGGTGCGCCCGCTTCCTTGTCCAACTAAAGACAAGGGAGGCATGTTATCAAATATACAGGGCCAAACAGAGACTAAGGTAAGTAAGAGAGAAGGTGCTTCAAAAGGAGATGCCCTCTCTCCAATGTTTTAAAAACTTTAATTAAGAAATATAGTCTGCAGCCAGCCTGCCGTTCTGGGAGTGCCTGGGGGAAAGGTGATGAAGTGGGGACAGCTTGTCTACAGGATGGCCTATGTCTGTTCCTGTGCCCAGGCAGGCAAAAAGGGACTATATGCCTGCCTGGATGGCAGGCTCCCCAAGTTGGTCAGTCGGCACCAATTAGACTCTTAATGAATCTCCTGGCTACCTGTTGCTAGTGGCAGATGGCTCTACTGGACCTAAAACAGACACATATGTTGTTTTGTGGGATGGATCCAGGAAACCAGCACATTGGCCAGGGTCTAACTTTCAGCCCATTCCACATTCAATCTTGGTCCCAACGAGGGTCAAAACACAAGCCCCTGGCCTCTATTGATCATGAATAATGCAGTAAAGGCAGCTGAGGTGTTTATTAGCCCAGGGTTTTTCGAACTGCGGGTCACGACATGTGGGTGGGTCAGGGGTGGGTGTTGGGAGAGTCGCGAAGTGATCGGTCATGGCATTCCCGATTGAGGGAGAAGGGCCCAACGGCCGGAACGGTCCTTTGAGTTGAGAATGCTGGTCACAACTAGCCTTTAAGTATGAAGGATGGAGTCTTCCCGCAAGAAGTGATGGTAGAGAGCAGGTCATGACCCTAGCATGTACACTGACCTCACATGGCCTGTAAGTACGTGCTTTGGGCGCAAAATTACGGAGGACAGATTCCTCCATTTTGTAGCTGCCAGCAAGTAAGTAACATGACTGTGAAGATCTGAAAATGGATTGTTTTGTAATAAGGAAGAGAGGGCCAGAGACACAAACAAGTCAGGATCTCACAACTGAATCTGTTGGATAGAGCTGCACAGGAGAGTCCACAGCAGGACAAAGCAGTGCTGGTGTGAATTGTAGCTCCATGGCCTCTGGTGAACAACCCAACAAGAAAAACTGAAATCGGGAACAAAGCAGTATAAAGATGATTTCTTGAGGTATGGCTTTGTTAATTGTGCCAGTGCATGATGGAATGATGGAAAGGGATAAGTATACACCGCAGGGCAAGAGTTATAGCTGGGGGAAGGGCAATTATGATGCCATTAGACGCGACTTGGGGGGGATAAGGTGGAGAAGTAGGCTGCAAGTGTTGGACACACTGGATAAGTGGAGCTTGTTCAAGGATCAGCTACTGCGTGTTCTTGATAAGTATGTACCGGTCAGGCAGGGAGGAAGGCGTCGAGCGAGGGAACCGTGGTTTACGAAAGAAGTGGAATCTCTTGTTAAGAGGAAGAAGGAGGCCTATGTGAAGATGAGGTGTGAAGTTTCAGTTGGGGCGATGGATAGTTACAAGGTAGCGAGGAAGGATCTAAAGAGAGAGCTAAGACGAGCAAGGAGGGGACATGAGAAGTATTTGGCAGGTAGGATCAAGGAAAACCCAAAAGCTTTCTATAGGTATGTCAGGAATAAGCGAATGACTAGGGAAAGAGTAGGACCAGTCAAGGACAGGGATGGGAAGTTGTGTGTGGAGTCTGAAGAGATAGGCGAGATACTAAATGAATATTTTTCATCAGTATTCACTCAGGGAAAAGATAATGTTGTGGAGGAGAATGCTGAGACCTAGGCTAATAGAATAGATGGCATTGTGGTACGTAGGGGAGAGGTGTTGGCAATTCTGGACAGGCTGAAAATAGATAAGTCCCCGGGTCCTGATGGGATTTATCCTAGAATTCTCTGGGAGGCCAGGGAAGAGATTGCTGGACCTTTGGCTTTGATTTTTATGTCATCATTGGCTCCAGGAATAGTGCCAGAGGACTGGAGGATAGCAAATGTGGTCCCTTTGTTCAAAAAGGGGAGCAGTGACAACCCCGGCAACTATAGACCGGTGAGCCTCACATCTGTAGTGGGTAAAGTCTTGGAGGGGATTATAAGAGACAAGATTTATAATCATCTAGATAGGAATAATATGATCAGGGATAGTCAGCATGGCTTTGTGAAGGGTAGGTCATGCCTCACAAACCTTATCGAGTTCTTTGAGAAGGTGACTGAACAGGTAGACGAGGGTAGAGTAGTTGATGTGGTGTATATGGATTTCAGCAAAGCGTTTGATAAGGTTCCCCACGGTAGGCTATTGCAGAAAATACGGAGGCTGGGGATTGAGGGTGATTTAGAGATGTGGATCAGAAATTGGCTAGCTGAAAGAAGACAGAGGGTGGTGGTTGATGGGAAATGTTCAGAATGGAGTTCAGTTACAAGTGGAGTACCACAAGGATCTGTTCTGGGGCCGTTGCTGTTTGTCATTTTTATCAATGACTTAGAGGAAGGCGCAGAAGGGTGGGTGAGTAAATTTGCAGACGATACTAAAGTCGGTGGTGTTGTCGATAGTGTGGAAGGATGTAGCAGGTTACAGAGGGATATAGATAAGCTGCAGAGCTGGGCTGAGAGGTGGCAAATTGAGTTTAATGTAGAGAAGTGTGAGGTGATTCACTTTGGAAGGAATAACAGGAATGCGGAATATTTGGCTAATGGTAAAGTTCTTGGAAGTGTGGATGAGCAGAGGGATCTAGGTGTCCATGTACATAGATCCCTGAAAGTTGCCACCCAGGTTGATAGGGTTGTGAAGAAGGCCTATGGCGTGTTGGCCTTTATTGGTAGAGGGATTGAGTTCCGGAGTCAGGAGGTCATGTTGCAGCTGTACAGAACTCTGGTACGGCAGTATTTGGAGTATTGCGTACAGTTCTGGTCACCGCATTATAGGAAGGACGTGGAGGCTTTGGAGCGGGTGCAGAGGAGATTTACCAGGATGTTGCCTGGTATGGAGGGAAAATCTTATGAGGAAAGGCTGATGGACTTGAGGTTGTTTTCGTTGGAGAGAAGAAGGTTAAGAGGAGACTTAATAGAGGCATACAAAATGATCAGGGGGTTAGATAGGGTGGACAGTGAGAGCCTTCTCCCGCGGATGGAAATGGCTGGCACGAGGGGACATAGCTTTAAACTGAGGGGTAATAGATATAGGACAGAGGTCAGAGTTAGGTTCTTTACGCAAAGAGTAGTGAGGCCGTGGAATGCCCTACCTGCTACAGTAGTGAACTCGTCAACATTGAGGGCATTTAAAAGTTTATTGGATAAACATATGGATGATAATGGCATAGTGTAGGTTAGATGGCTTTTGTTTCGGTGCAACATCGTGGGCCGAAGGGCCTGTACTGCGCTGTATCATTCTATGTTCTATGTTCTAAGTCAGGATGCAAAGCCCATGTGTGTTATATGCAGGCCAGCACTGACAAATGAGAGTTAGATGCTAACTATGCCTTATCATGCAGACATCTTTTCAATTCTAAACAAACTGAACCTCAAATTGCAAGAGAAGGATGATGATTGCTCTCGGAACTGTGAAGAATTAGATGCTTTCCAAAAGTAATTGAAAGTTTGGCAAGTGTGAGTACAAAGCCAAAACTGCTACATGTTTCCCACACCTGCTACAACACATCGAAGAAAACAGTGTTAGTAAGGGAACTGTCAATTGACTGGCAAGCCTTATTCAGTCGCATCTGGCTGCCCTGATCAACAGTTTTCTTCAGCTATTTTCAAGAGAAGTTTCCGATTTTGAAAGAGAAGAGGTGGGTGAAAAATCCTTATGAGTTTCAGACACCAGAGACAATTATTAACTTACAGCTGACTCCAAATATACAGTCTGACCTTTTGCACCTCACCTGTGACAGCACATTAAAAACACACCACACGTCCAGAATGCTGTCAGCATTCTGAATTAGCATCTCCGAGGAGTATCCAGTGCTGAGTAAAACAAGCATTTTGTGGCTACTGCCCTTCACAATAAGCTACATGTGGATTTTCCGTCCTCACAAAGATGAAGGCAGCACAAAGGAACCGCCTGAACTCTGCACCTGATATGTGCATAGCCCTCTACTCCTGGTGAACCTAATTGGAGTGAGATTGTGAGGACCAAGCAGGCTGACCTGTCTCATTAAAGGCAAGTGAAAATGGTGTGTTCTGTAGGTCGGCTGGCATGGGTTGCGAACCTCGGCTGGCATGGGTCCTGAAGGTCGGCCGGTTGGTGAAAGTGGGTCTTGGGGGGAAAAAAAAGTTTGAAAAACAGTGTAGTAGCCTGTGTTGTTTAGATTTGGGGCTGACATTTTGTGTCAGTTGTGCAATACGTGAGATGGGCCCCTACCGACTTCCCAAACCAACAGCAGACTGAGGAATGACTTTTCACTGGATTTTTCTGTTTTCATATGAGGTTCAGGTTCACAGTGCAGATTGCGGCGTGCAGGTACAGAGATGGGTTGGTTCGAAGTCCACCTCAGTTCTTCCAGCTAGCAACATCTGCTAAACGTACCCAAAGCATCACCCATCACACCCAAGCCACCCCATGTACATTCCATGTGCCCTCATATCCCCGTACCCATTCCATGCCCCCATGGCTCCTCAATAGCCACTCATGCAGTATCCACCATGTTCTATCCTCAGGAGCCAGGTGATAGCAATGGGAATTATTTTAAATGCAGGTGCAAAAAAATTTAACTTGTGACCACATAATAAAACTCTCATTCAGAAATTTGTCATTGATACTTCAAAGAAAAACTATGCACCTACTGAAAATAAGTTCAATCCATTTAGATGGCCATTACTCTGTGTAAACAAACAACCATATACTCAGAAACAACACCACAACAGAATATTTAATTGTAATCTCTTTAAAATGTTGATCATTTCCCTGAGTAGCTGTATCAATAGAGCATGGCTGAGCTCATGCCATTATTTAGCTTTTGGAACTCAACCAAGCATTCATAATAGCCGCAGCCATCAAAACATACCATTACAGCTGCAAGATATTGAAATTGAAAGAACAGATGAAACTATATTTCCACTTCAAAGCAGATTACCTGTCAATCCATGGCAGGAGCATGTGCTAAGAATCTTCTAAATGTTCAACAACAGAGAGATTTTTTTTCCATAGTCAGCACCATTACTATATTTTAAGCCACAGAACCAAACATGACAGAAAGTTTCATCAACACATTTTCCTACATGTTTGAATGCATTAAAGCACTTCATCCAAAGGAAAAAAGTATGGTAACGCATATCAACACTTACACAATTCTGATCAATGTAATGGTCAACTTAGCTTTGCTGGACTGAACCCCATGATGATTCAATGCATTAAAAACATATCTACATTACAATACTCTATCAAACAGCAACATCTAACGGTGTTGAAACATTTTGCCCTCAGTTGTCAAAATGTTTCCGATTCCTCATCAGGCATCCCCCAAGAATAACAAACTCTTCAAGTGTTTTGAGGGGGCTTCCAAAATCAGCACACAAAAAAAGTGTACAGAAAGAAATACAACTTTCCAGTGGTCCGCACAATGGGACTCAGACCTCGGAATAGGGTTGCATGTATTTTGCACCCAAGGCCTTGCCGCCCCATGAAAAGATCAGGTGAAAATGCCATGGAATGTTGCGGAGACGGAGAAAAATTGTTTCTCTTGCAAAAAAACTATATTCTATGTTTTGTGAGACGATTCCCACCTCCACATGGAGATGAAATCTCAACCCTTGGTGTTCTGGTCAGAAGGCTGGCCTGATAGATCTTGGCTCAGTCCTCCTTGTTGAGTGTTCCTTTCTTACTTCTTGATTTTCTTGATGGTCGTCACTTGATCTAACACTCGTAACTGCCAGTTCAGATACTGTCATTGTATTTTTAAAATTCATTTACGGGATGTGGGTGTCACTGACGAGGCCAGCATTTATTGCCCATCCCTAGTTGCCCTTCAGAAGGTGGTGGTGAGCTGCCTTTTTGAATCCCCGCCATCCCTGAGTGCTGTTGGGAGGGAATACTTGATGCAGGATCTTGGATTGTTTTCTGCCTTTCAATTAGATTGCAGACCTGGTATTGGTTTTAACAACTTCAGATTTGGAATTGAACAGGAGAGTTCACGGGCCCCTCTTATCAGTCGTCCCTATTTAGGAGTCTCCAAAGTGCCCTGTTTATTCTTCTAGCTTCCAAGGCTCCCCAGCTAATTATCTTGACCTTCACCATTTTGTAGGCCACATAGGTACTGGAGTGTTGTGGGCTACGGAGGCTGCCAGTAGTCTTAGAACAGTGCATACGAGCATCGTATCTTGAATTGTGTGTTTGTGGCAACGAGTTACAATGAGTTAGCAACCCATTTTACAGCAGCTACCTTTTTGGCTCAATTGAAGTCAGGACAGAAAGAGGTGAAAAACAGAATTAAAAACTCATGGCCACTGTACAAGGCGTGAAATCCAGCAATGCCCCAACCTCCCCACCACAGGAATCAGCAACTTCAGGATAGGGAGGAATTTGGACGGAAAGACCATATTACCATGCCAGAAATGTAAAAATCTGCAACCTTGAAGCTTACCCTCACGGAGGGTTGGATTGCTAACAGAGGACACCATTTTTACATTGGACAAAAAAAATAGGATTTAGCTGAACTTTATTTTAATTTACATACTAAACTAGACTATTAATTATAACACAAGGTTAAGAGGATCCCGATCTGTTGTTTCTGGTTCACTTCTAGGTCCTTCACTCACCAGCCCAGAACATTCAGATGAATTCTCTGTTCTCTCCTACTTTGCAATTCCGAATGCTACAGCCTCAGGCATTCTTCACACATTGTCCACAGCAACGAAATGGACAAGCATCAATGTTAAATTGACTGTGATACCTCTCTGAAAGATATTGCTCATTAGTGCTTAATTACGGCGTTTTCTGCTTTGTAACTAAGATCGGCAAGAATCTAAGGCCTGAATTTCGCCCTCAGGGTGGGAGTGGATGTAATATTATGCTGAGCTTGCCCAGCATGTAACCTGTCTGTCAGTTGAGTCCCTGTGTGGGTGAGGGTGAGAACGCATCGAGTACCGGGTCCAATAGAGGAACCGGCAGGGGAGTTGGGAGCTGGGGTTCGAAATGAGAGGAGGCAGCTCACTGAAGGATGCCAAGAGTTTGGAGTAGAAGGCCGAGGGCACTGTATGGCTGAAGGCCAGGAACTTTAGTGTTCTCCAGGAATGTCCTCTGTGCCAGGAAGCCATTGAAGGCAGTTGTGCACGTCGGGTGGGCTAAGTGCCCCCTCTTTCACAGATGAGTGCATATCTGTTCCAATGCAGGGGGTTAGTGCCAAGGGCAACATCCTGATGCCCATGGGCAGGAAGAGAAAGCAGTCCCATCTGACTAAGAAGGCTTGGACCAAGGTGGCAGTTAAGGTCAGTGGGAATGACTTTGTGCACCACCGCGCCTGACTGCAGTGCCGCAAAAGGTTCAATGATCTTCTGTGGTCGGCAAGGGTAAGTACTGAGATGGCATAGACCTTTACGGAGAGGTGTAGTTGAATCTCTGTTCCCCTGTGTGCTCAGAGCTCTGAGTGTGTATATGCCAACTGGCAATGAAGCCTGTCCTGCCAAGATAGGACTGTCAGCACAATAGGCCACAGCGCATTGGAGGGGGGAGTTATGCCACAGTAAAATGGCCTGCTAAATGCCCGTGTGGGGGGTGGGGGGATCTGCAATGGACCTCAAAGAAGATGCAACACTGATGAGCCTTTCCTGTGTCAGTCGAAGACTAGTCACAATAATACAGAGCGCTGCCGAACTGGTTGGAGAGTCTCCAAACTGCTGGTCCTGACCCAGGGGAGAGTAATGTTTTAGTGTTTGATTACAACCGTCCAGCTCACTCCTCCAGTTCTTGTGAAACGGGAGTCTGAGATGAAGGTAAGTGTGCATGTCCCAGATACTTGTGCCACATGTACAAGAGAGTTCACGGGCCACTCTTATCAGAAAGTGAACTGCAAGGCAGATGTCACCATGCCGCATCTCTGTATTGTCTCAGCAGGCCAACTAGCATGTAGAATGCTGGTGGTAATTGAAATAACTGTGCCTTCCTTCTGCAGCTGAGCCAAACGCTCCAGCCGCAGGCAACCCCAAGGACACACCATCAGGCACCGAGGAGGGCATCACTCCTGCACCTGTGTCACGCTGCCTTTTGTTATCAAGCACCAGTGCATATACTCACAAGTCAGTGGGTATCAGGTCATCACCTCCACAGTGAGAAGGTGGCAGAGACAGAGAGGTCTCTGGCCGTTTGTGAGAGCACATGCAGATGATGAGCATCTGGAGGCGTCCAACAGATGGCAGATGCTTTATGTCCAGCAGGATGTGCTGGTAGATCTGGCAAAGATCCATGAAAGTCCATTTGCCATGGCGTTGATCATTGAGAGTCCATGTCGAGCCTGAATATGTGTTGACCTTAAGCACCAGGCGCACAGCCACCTCCATTTAGAGAATGGTGACTCTTGTGGAGGGGCTGCTTCAGAGACCCCCTCAGGGGTTCCAGGGTCATTCTTGGACCTTCAGGTCAGCACATTAGCTCTGACCTCTGGAGGTTACTGTCAGTGTGAGAGATAGGTGAGATACCTCCTGCTAAGTGCCCATCCATCAAAGGGAGGTGCAAACACACCACAGGCAGGTGAGCTGTCTGTCGGCTCTGTGGGTTCCTCTCAGGGTTCACTGGATGAGGGCAGGAGCTCCTCCATCCCTCTGCCAATGGCCCCTGCATCTGATGATGCTGCAACATATGGGCATTGCCCAACCATGGGGCAGGATGCTCCTTCCCAGCTGGGACAGCTCAGGCGCTGGAAGTCAAAGGATGCCCACCAAGGTCATCACTGCCACTTCAAGAGCAAAATCAGGATGCCTCCAATGCGGCTGCCAGCGCGTATGGGTGCACCAAGGTCCAATACCAGCATATGTAAGTTTAAGACACCTTGAGCACAACAGGGTGTGTCACGGGTGACATTATTTGAGTTTTCTGTTAGGTATGGAATATTTGTATGCTGTTTTTATGTTAATGTAAAATCACAGAAATATTTCCTTTAATTCAAAGAGCTGAGCTACATAGATACATAGAACATACAGTGCAGAAGGAGGCCATTCGGCCCTTCAAGTCTGCACTGACCCACTTAAGCCCTCACTTCCACCCTATCCCCATAACCTAATAACCCCTCCTAATCTTTTTTTTGGACACTAAGGGCAATTTAGCATGGCCAATCCATCTAACCTGCACGTCTTTGGACTGTGGGAGGAAACCGGAGCACCTGGAGGAAACCCACGCAGACACGGGGAGAACGTGCAGACTCCGCACAGTGACCCAGCGGGGAATCCAATCTGGGATCCAGGCGCTGTGAAGCCACATGTGCATGCTTTGCACATAGGTCAGATGTTGCACAGACTTGTAAGATATCTGGGTTGGGTTGTGAAGGAAAGTTTTATTGCCAGTGAGAAATCAAGTCAATGTCCATGCCTTGGATGCCTACCTTTTTAAAAATAAATTTAGAGTATCCAATTATTTTTCTTCCAATTTTAGGGGCAATTTAGCATGGCCAATCCATCTAACCTGCACATCTTTGGGTTGTGGGGTGAAACCCACGCAGACATGGGGAGAATGTGCAAACTCCACACGGACAGTGACCCAGGGCCGGGATTTGAACCCGGGTCCTCAGCGCCGCAGTCCTGGTGCGAACCACTGCGCCACACGCCGCCCCTTGGATGCCTACCTGACCGTCGGCTGGATCAATGTATCCCTCGCTTCCCTATCCCCTCAATGTTGCTATTGTTCACCTCAAAGTCCTCAACCTGTGCATTCCCAGTCTCATCCTAAGAATCATCACTGGAGACATCCTCCCTGGCCTCTGGTCCTGCCTCACTCTCCACTTCCACTTCCTTCTGATATTGCTTTGCAGACAAAAAGTAGTGTGATCTCTGGAGAGTGAGGAGAATAGAGTGATAGAAGAATTTGTTTTATAAGGCCCATTTCATATTATATAATGCAGTACATGTTATTCAGATCCCTTTATGCCACAGAATCTCATTACTGTTCAGTAAGCCCTGTTATAGAACATTTTCATATCGCAAAGGAAGGAGGGGGAACATATGGGAACATTTCTGAACTTCAATTCTCTGGCAATCTTTTTGATTTTTTGCAGGTAAATCTTTCTTGATATTCATATTTTACCAACAGATTCAACAGCGTTATCAAGCTGAGTTAATTTGGTTCTACCTGCTCACTCTCACTAGGAACACAGCGGAGATTCAAACTCAGCTCATGTAGAATTCACTCAGACCGCAAGCCAGGGAATGGTTTCACTATGTTGGTCTGGGCTGAATTTTAGGCTTGAATGTTCAAGCGCCATCAAGTTCCTCAGACAGTGTAATTAGAGATTGGCGCAGGTGGCCTCAGAGCGGACATGGCAGGATAAAAGAAGCCACAATTTGACAGAGCAGATCAGCCAGTTCCCCGAAGGATTAGCAACACACCTGCTACCTTTCGGTGAAAGATGTAGGGGTGCCTGGGGACTGAACCTAATCTGAAATCCTCCGAACATAAATCATAAAAATACTACTCTGTGATAGAGAGGAAAGGAGCACTCATAATCTCAGATCTGAAAGAAAAATGTGGTAGGGGGAAAGAAATCTACTTTAACTGTATTGTCTCATGTGCACCCTTCTGGTCACTGCAACAGTTACTAGTGGTTCAGAGATGAAGGGTTTTAATCAACACCCTGCGTCGAGGGGGGTTGGACTGGGAGTGCAAAATTGAAATATTTTAAATCTTAAACTAGAACCCAACCTCCACCCATTTCCAGTTTTAATGGAACCAGATCAGGGAAGTGACCGACATGGTCTGAGGAGAGTAAAATATTTGAGGGACGCTCTGTGTCACTATTTTTATAGGTTTTTTATTTTGAACGGGTTTGCCAAGCTTTGACAAAACCAGTCAGTGAAAGGAGTTGAGAAGAGTCAGATCAATAAGGTTTATAATGTAATATAAACTGCATTTGGCCAGAAGGAGCAGAAAGTTTATCTCCCAGAAACAAGCTTGCCTCTTTAACACACCCCATTATTAATCTGACATAATTCCACTCCCTCCCCGCCCTAGCCATCACAGTCTTCTGTTATGTGAGAGTACCTTTAAGAAATGGGTGTTTATAAAAATATCTGTAGTGGATGTACCTTTAAGAAATGGGTGTTTACCCAGAGTGTGGGTGGAGTGGGCTGTCGGTCTGCTTTTACTTTTGCTTTAGGCTGTTTGCCACAGTGTGTGTTTAGTTTCATTTTAGATTTGGAAAAGCTGCAATCACAGCAAGATGTGTATGAATCTCTGCAAGCTTATGAATGTTCATTTGGTGATTTCAAAGTGATAACTGTTCTCAGTAGTGAAGTTAAACCTGATGTCTTTCTGTAAAGAGGGCTCTTTTTGTCTTATGGATGTTGCAAGGAAAGATTAAGAGTCACTTAGAGAGTATATTCTTTGGGGGATTTATTGGTGTTGATAGTTGTTAAGATGTTTACTGTGGGTTTATAAAGTGTTAACTGGTTTCATAAATAAATAGTGTTTTAATTTAAAAGTACTGTAGATTTCTGTTGCATCACACCTGCAGAGTAGGGCCGTGTGCTCCCCATAACCACAATCTAGTCAAAGTTGTGGGTCAGGTGAACTCCATGATACACTTTGGGGCTCTCTAAACCCTGGCCCATAACAATTCTGCCCAAAAACAAACTTCCTCTACCACAATATCCTCCAACCATCATCTTCCCTCCGCATTCCTCCCTGGCCTCCCTATGCCAAAGGCTTTTCTGCCCAATGGATATGATTCCTGCCAACCACACTGCCTGTCAGGTAAGAGACCTGTTGCAAACCAATAAAGTATTTTCTGCAGTTAATTTTGCTTCCAATTTTCTGCCCAGGCCTCCTCTACCCCACTCACATTCTTCAGTGTAGGGGCCATTAAAGCCTCCATTTTAAAAACAAGTCAGGAATCTGTGAAAAGTCAGTTGTTATGATGTGCAACGCAAAACCTGAAAATGGGGGTGGATCCAACAGTAACTTTCAAAAGAGGCGTGGCAAACATAATTGAAATAGAAAACATTGACAAGCTATGGAAGGGATGCAAAGGAGTGGGATTAATTAAAAAGCACTTTCGGACGGCCAGTGCATGCATTATAGGCCAAGTGGCAGTTTTCCATACTGCATAAATCTATGAATTAGATTGCTGTGGGTGTTAATGTCTTGTTAATGTTTTAATAATGTAAGTTGTCTTGTAATGAATTAATAAATAAATGAACAAATAATCTTTATTGTTACAAGTAGGCTTACATTAACACTGCAATGAAGTTACTGTGAAAAGCCCCGAGTCGCCACATTCTGGCGCCTGTTCGGGTACACTGATGGAGAATTCAGAATTCTCAGCTGTACAGCAATTGAACCCGTGCTGCTGACCTTGTTCTGCATCACAAACCAGCTGTCCTGCCCACTGAGCTAAATCAGCCCTCCAATGGTTACGCGAGACAGGTTATGGGTAATAATAGTCTCTCAGCACATATATCTCGGGGATTGCTTGGACACTGAGTTGAATGGGAGAAGAGCTGTGAGACAGAACTAGTCAATAACCTTTCTCAATAAAGGAAAGTTCGGTTTCAGTTTTAACAACCAGCAATCCTGTCAACATTGGGGGTTGATATATTTGAAGCACTCACAGGCTCTGCCATGGCAACAGACCTTAGGTGGGTCAGTATCAATTGCCCTTATCAATTAATATTGGCAACTCACAAGCCAATCCTCCTGAAGGAGGGAGGAAACAAATTGGTTGTGTTTTATAATGTCATTTTACCTCTCACCTGTTTACATTTACACACTCTCTTGCATGCCTTCTGTGGCTCAGTGGGCAGCGCTATCACCTCTGAGTTTCTGGGATCAAATAGCATAAAAATCAAGACTCAGACTACAATGCTGCACTGCCAGAGGCGCTTTCGTTTGGATGAGATGTTAAAAAACTTCCTGTGAAAGATCCCATGGTGTTATTTTGAAGAATTGCTGTGAAGTTCTTTCCCAGTATCTAGGACAGTAGTTATCTCTTAATCAATGTCACTGAACAGTTTACCTGCTTATCATCACCTTGCAATTTGTGGGATCTTTCGATGTACAAATTAACTGCTGTGTTTCCTATGTTACAACAGTTATTCCACTTTACAAGCCCTTCATCGGTTGTAAATCATCTGGTGGTTTGAAAACTGCTATAATTATCCTTTTTCTTTCATTCTTTCTCTCTCTGCTTCCATTCATTAACAAAGGCCTGAGGCTTAAAACAAAGTCAAGCACTTGTGTATCTTCATATCTGTCTCAGCCAAATGCAGCTTATTTAGAAAAGTAGTGCAGGTATGCTTAAGAACAGAAATTCCATCTCAACAGCTAATTAATTTAATCGTAAAATCATTGAATCATCATTGAATTATAGAATCCCTAGGGTGCAGAAGGAGGCCATTCGGCCCATCGAGTCTGCACTGACCCTCTGAAAGAGCACCTTGCCTAGCCCAAACCATCATTATCCCCATAAACCCACCTAGGGACAATTTCACATAGCTGATCCACCTAACCTGCACATCTTTGGACTGTGGGAGGAAACCGGAGCACTCAGAGGAAATCCACGAAGACAGGGGGAGAATGTGCATATTCCACACAGACAGTCACTGAGGTCAGAATCGTACCTGGGTCCCTGGCGCTGTGAGGCAGCAGTGTTAACCACTGTGCCACTCATTTAATTTAAATTCAATTAATAAAATCTGAAGTTGAAAGCTTGTCTCAGTGGCCATGAAACTATCATCGATTGCTGTAAATCCCAACTGGTTCACTAATGTCCTTGGTGGAAGGAAATCTGCCACCCTTATCTGTTCTGGCCTACCTGTGACTCCAGACCTACATCAGAGTGGTTGACCCTTAACTGCCCTCTGAAATGGCCCTCAGTTCATGGGCAATCGGAGACCAGACAAAAAATGCCATCCCCCCACCCCCCCCACCCCCCCGCAATGATGTCCGCATTCCATGAAAAAAAATGAAACAAATAATAATTTGATTCCAACTGTTTAACCTTGAGCAAGTTCCCAGAGACTGCACAGAGATCTGACTGGAATCTGCTGTTCGAAGTAATGCACGGCATCATGTGTGGCCTGGGCTATAAGCAGCACAGTTGACGACAGAGTGAATCATGATCACTGCAGCGAATGGACAGAATCCGCAGACTTTGTGGACTGCCCTCGATGTAACATTGAGCAGTCTGGGAAATCTAAATCGTAGATGATGAGAGAGCTGTTCTTCCAGGCAGGAACAAATGAGCCAGGGCCACAGTCTCTCACAGGAAGTGACCCATTTAGCTGAGCGCTTATTATTCAAGGGCACGAGGGAGACAGATGGGCAAGAAGAGACCGGACCAGAATAAAATTGAAGACTGATTTATCGATTAAACCAACTAAATTGCATTTACTTGTTATCATGTTTTCATGTAGTCTCAATTTTGTGGAAGGAGCATGAGGCAAATATGTAGGTTAAAAATAAACTCAAATATATTGCAGCAGATGCTTTAACTGCAGTGTAATAGAATCAGTAGTTTAGCAGATTGATTCTTGGAACCCTTACAAAAAAGAGGTAAGATAAAGTTTTCAATTCCCTTAAAGACAGAAAATGCTGGAAATACTGAGCAGGTCAGCCAGCGTTGGGAGAGACACACTGTTTATCGGTTGGATTTTTGCAGAGCTGGGAGACTCCATCGTCCATTAAAAATGGTGAACAAGACCAAATTCAAGGACTCCCACCACCATTTGTGGTATCTCAATTTTCACTACCACAGGAGAAGGGCACAGGCAGTGAGCAAGTACCCTGCACTCCCCAACTGACTGGCTCCATTGTGGGGTAGACATCTACCTGGAGTCAGGCCAGCTTCTCAGGGACTCATGGTTCACAGCTCCTCAGAAGAGTCATCAGTCATATTCCAGATGCGGGAACCCTTTTAAAGATAACTTCAAAAGATCTTATCCATGCCCCCCATGCCAACTCAGAACCCTCACTCCCATTGCACCTTATACACTCCATACCAATCATGCTCCTCCATCCACATTCAGTGGCCCCTATACACTCCACACCAACTCTTAGCACTTCCATGCCCATTCACTCAGTGTATGCCCTGCACAGAACCAACAGTGACAGTGACACGTCTAGAAATGCTTAAAAACAGCCATTCATAATTTGAAAGAAAACTGCTGCTGTAGCAATTCCACAAAAGTGTCAATTAACCAGTCATTTAAAGTATCAGTAAAAGAAACTATAAGCATTTGACACCTTTTCATCTTGTGTAAATAAACATGGAGCCAGTGACAAAATAGATCACAGAAAAATCTTGTAAAGCTATCAATCAAGCAATGTTTCCATTGTGTGCAACTGTTTCAATAAAGTAAAGTCTTTAGAAAGCTTGGGTTCTTAGTCAAGCCTCATTATAAGAAGTCTTACAACACGAGGTTAAAGTCCAACAGGTTTGTTTCGAATCACGAGCCTTCGGAGCAGGTTCACCTGAGGATGGAGCTGTTCTCCAAAAGCTAGTGATTCAGCTAAAGAGCTGGCTTTTAAAGCATACCAATGCAGGCCAGCAGCACGGTTCAATTCCCGTACCGGCCTCCCCGAACAGGCGTCGGAATGTGGCGACTAGGGGCTTTTCACAGTAACTTCATGTGAAGCCTACTTGTGACAATAAGCGAATTTCATTTGAAAATGAAAAGAAAATCGCTTATTGTCACGAGTAGGCTTCAATGAAGTTACTGTGAAAAGCCCCTAGTCGCCACATTCCGGCGCCTGTTCGAGGAGGCTGGTACGGGAATTGAACCGTGCTGCTGGCCTGCCTTGGTCTGCTTTAAAAGCCAGCGATTAGCTCAGTGAGCTAAACAAGCCCCTGGTCATATTCACTAATTCATATATAAATTAGTTTGACTGAGTTATCTTGGTAGAATGACGAAATTACTTGAATGAGAAAAAGATTTTTGCTCACCTGTCTTGCTACCCCAGTAACCCCTAGAGTACTGTGATTATTATTACTTTGAAGTAACATTAGCCACTAGCCATTCATTTGTAGGACATTGGTTCAGAATGCAGTCCAGATCAATGGATCAAGATTTTACTCTTTGTTGATGGTATGAGTTCAAAAGGGAAGGCTGAACCCAGTACCAAATGAAAATTGGCCCACAACACAATGTTGCGACATTAATTGGAAATCGCCTGCTGACAGAACAAGACTGGTGTGGAAAATGGAAAAGAAATTCCTCAAGCTTGACCAACATGTATCCCTCAACATAACCATCAAAACAGTTGAACTCTTATCTGTCATATCATTGTTTCTGAAATATTACTGTGCACAAATTGGCTGCCTAAGAAGCACAGTGAGCACACTTGGATGGGATGGAATGAGCATTTGCCCATGAATCACTTGAACATGTCAGATTGATTAATAAGTGAGAGGGACTAAAGTTGTACTAGTTACCATGTTTGTCTTTGAGTGTTGGGACTTCAAGATGATAAGGTTTGACAACTTGCTGTTAACACGCTCACAATATGTGACGACTTGGTTGTCTGCCAAATGAGGGAGAAGGAAATTGTCCAGGTTTGAAGGTTTGAAGAGCTAGGTTTTCACTTATTTGTCTTCATTGGTCTCCCTCAGTCACACTGAGTTCTTGTGCCAATGCTGCTCACCCCTGAGCTGCTACGAAGGGTGTACTGTAGACTCAACTTCCATCTTTTTTGTTCTCTATCTCTCTTGTCTTGATTGAGCGCTTGTCTAACTATAAGCTCAGTAAGAGGAAGGAGCTGTGCTCTGAAAGCTAGTGTTTGAAACAAACCTGTTGGACTTTAACGTGGTGTTGTAAGACTTCTTACTGTGCTCACCCCAGTCCAACGCCAGCATCTCCACATCATAACTATAAGCTCAACAGTTTATAGCTCTATTACTCTGCAGTATTTGTCCCAGTACATGATTCCCAGGCTGTAATCAGCTGCTAAATAGGACAAGGTGCTAAAGATGAGAGTATATGTGCCTTTTGGCGATGGTGTAAACTTGATCTTTGAAATAAACAAAACATTTACTTGTGCAATATTATATGTGAATGTATATTAACCTCTTTTACCCCAAAAGGAGCCTTAGAGAACCATACAAGCATGGAGTTAGCGTACTGCACCTGACCAAGAGCGTGCTGGCTTTGATCATCACTTTCATGCAACCTGGCTGCTGGGGTGCAGTGAACTCTGGCTCAGGGCTATTGAAGGATCACACTGGATGTTCTCTATCCAGCTGCCAAATGAATAGCTGGGATCACCAGCAGACTCAGCTAGGAGCTTCCCTGTGCTTAATTTGGTTTGCTGGGACCATCCATTTGGGCTCCTGATCAATGGACACTGTGGTGCCAGAGGGGCACCCTGGAAACCATGTAAATTTTGAATAAGATGCTAACGGCAGCACATTTCCCACAGTGGTGGTTGTGTGTGTGTGTGGGGGGGGGGGGGGGGGGGGGGGTGGCGATGGATGGGAGGGTTGGGAGGGCCTTGGGGGTAATGGGAAATGGGGAAAAGAAACTGCAAGAGTCTGACAAAGGAGATAGATTTACATAGATTAAACCGCATCGATTCTGAAGTGAAGGGTGTTGAATTCCACCGATTAAATGTTACTTTATCCTGCAATGATTGAGATGCATTGGATATCACTTGTTTGGTAATTACTTAATATTGGAAAGTAGTTTCTACCTCCCCCCCACCATCCCGCCATTTGCATTATTGATTCAGTTGGTTTCAGATAAGCAATCTTAAAAACAACCATGGGGCAAATGATAGAGGGTCGGCTCAACGGTCAACTCAAAAAGGAATGATAATTAATGTAACATTTATTAAACCAAAGCAGAGTTGTAGTGTATTCGTTTGAGACACAGTGCTTTGGTCTGACATCTGTTAATTGTATACTCTCCGTTTATGGCACTGCTACACTGTGATATCTGTGCCAAAGTGATGTGATTTTCACACTGTGTAATTACAGTATAAATAAGCAATGACACTCCCAAGCTGATGGTACATCACATTTGGCAATGTCTTGGAACGCATAGTTCAGTTCTAACTTGGTCAGTTTAAATTTTCCCAGATGATATGTTTGTTGTCAAGTTTATATAGAATTCCTTCAGTGCATCATTGTAATGCAGTCAGCCTGCTTACTTTGATTTAATAACCGTTAAGGCAATGCACCTAGGAAATAGGTGTAAAGAGGTTAATCAGTTTACCACCAGAAGAGATTGACCTTGCTGAACACCTTTGCTTTGTTGTCAAGTGTGATCCTGAGTTTTTGGTCGTCTGCCATTTTAATTCTCCATCCGAATCTGACCAATTGGTCACCAGCACTATTTTAAGGAAGCTTAATGCAAGCTTGAGGAAAGCATCTAACCTGTCGAATTTGACTTCAACAACTTCACAGCCTGACCACGTAGTATGATGGAGCGTGTTTGACTAAGCCCCACAAAGGGTTAATCTTCTGTGATTAACCATCGAAGGAAGAGATCACTCATGTGATCTTCGCATCCATAGAGAAAGCAGCCTGGGAAGAAGCTAGTGGAAGGGAATATGCTCAAAACTGTAAACATGTCAGTGAGAGTGCTTATAAACTGGCGGTCTTTGGGAGTCATGGAAACTACTCCAAAGCAATAATGTAGACCACAGCTCTCATTTCCTGTTGAACAGCAGTAATGGGTAGGGTGGGTGTACATGGAATGACATGTGGAAGATAGGGCGCAGAAATCACCTGCCATTTCCTTCCATCACACTGCCAGACCCCTTGGAGCCTGAAATTCTCCATATTCTTCCCTTTCTCTGCCACGCTGCTACACCATTCACACATCCTCTGGGCCTTGGGGCAACACTATTTATTTCTCCAGGTTTCTATCATTAGTGCTTCCTTTTTCTGACACTGTCATCACTTCTGCTATTTAATCATTAATCCTCCGCTCGATTACAGATCACTCCTTTCTTCCTGTTCCTACCCCTCCTTGCTGCTTAGAAGTTGCTGCTCATCTGTAACATTTCCTAGCCCAGACATAAAATCATCAACCTGAAACACCAACCCTATCCTCTGCTTGGCATGGATGCTGGCTCACCTGCTGAGTTTTTATGGCATTTTCTGTTTTTAGTTGGAATGAAGTCACTTGGTGTTTGGTGAAGATTTGACTGTGAATGAAGGTTCGCAGAACAATCAACATTTAAATGACACTTGGATGCCAGTGAGCACAGCTTGAGCTCCTGTTTAAATGTACAAACACTCAGCTCTGCTTGCTTGACCGGAGAACCATGTGGAGATAACACTGCAGCTCAACAGTACTGTTTCCATTTTGTTGCCATAGAGCCTAGTGTCATACTCCTTCATTAGACACTGAATCATTTTATGTACAAGACAAGACAGGTCATCAAAAATGAATGAAACGCTGTTTCATGCTACACAATACAACTATCTGAGCTTATAGTTTTCAGGAAGCATGGAACTAAAGTTAATATGTCACTGAAGAAAATGATACATAAATAGATGTAAGCAATGTGTGAGCCTAGATCTTTCCTCGCCCTCAAAATGAGGTTTCCCTCTTAGGATCAGTTAATATATACACTTCTCATTACTAAAGCGAAGCACGAGACCCAGCTAATGTTCTTCCCTTAAACCATACTCACAAGAACAGCTTTTTGTTTCAATCACTCATTTATCTAATGTTTGTAGGGCCTCAATGTGTGAAAATTGATGGCTTGGATTGTCCATGTAGCAATGAGGAGGAACTTCAATATTAATAATAATAATAATCTTTGATGCACTATCAATTACGACAAGACGAGAGTAGAAAGTAATCGAGGCTTTATTAAGCTGAGATGTGTGGCCTCCTGCAGCTGCTGCCGAAATGGCTGCAGCTCGGGGAGCACACACATTTGTACTCCACCTACTGGGTGGAGCGTGCAGGCAAGGATCTACCCCCGTACCTGTAGTACAGAAGCCTTACCATATTACATCTCGTATGTGATATATACAATAGTGGTGACTACCACATTCACCCCCTGTTAAAAAAGAGTCCAGCAGGGGTGGTGGAAAACTATTTACAAATTCACAAAAGTTCACAAATTCAGGCGATCGGGTGCCTTGATCCTCCGTTATGAGCGCCGCAGTCCCGGTGGCGATGCAGGCGTCGGCTTGGTCACCGGTGACTCTGGGAGCATGTAGACCTCATCTTCATACCCGGGTGGGGCCAAGGGGAGGGCGGATCGTCCTAGAACGGGGGCTGTGGTGAGGTGCGCTGGGGGGAGGAAGTGTGGCGCCAGATAAGGGGGAGGGGTGGGGATCCAGCTGGTGCCAGGTCCCTGAGGGAGACTGTGTCTTGGCGGCTGTCGGGGTACGCATGTAGGCGAACTGCGGGTTTGCATGGAGTAGCTGTACCCTCTCGAACAACGGGTCAGCCTTGTGGAGCCGCACGTGCTTGTGGAGGAAAACGGGTCCTGGAGCTGCCAGCCATGTTTGGAGCGAAACCCCGGAGGTGGACTTCCTGGGGAAGGCAAGGAGAATTTATGAGGGATTGCATTAGTCGCAGTGCAAAGTAGCGATCGGATGGAGTGAAGGGCGTCGGGGAGGACCTCTTGCCAGCGGGAGACCGGGAGATATTTGGACCGTAGGGCTAGCTGGACGGCCTTCCAGACCATCCCATTCTCCCGCTCCACCTGCCTGTTTCCCCTGGGGTTGTAGCTGGTCATCCTGCTCGAGGCGATGCCCTTGCTGAGCAGGTACTGACGCAGGATCCCCAGTCGCTGTGGATGTAGGCGGGGAAACTGAACAGGGCGAAGATGGTGTTGAGTGCTTTGATGACGGTGGCAGATGTCTTATCGGGGCATGGGACAGCGAAGGGGAATCTGCAGTATTCGTCAACCACGTTAAGGAAGTACATGTTTCGGTCGGTGGAGGGGTCCTTTGAAATCCATGCTGAGGCGTTCAAAGGGGCGGGAAGCCTTCACTGGGTGCGCACGGTCTGGCCGGTAGAAGTGGGGTTTGGACTCAGCACAGACCTGGCAGTCTCTGGTGAGAGCCCTGACCTCTTCAATGGAGTAGTGCAGATTGCGGGCCTTTATGAAGTGAAAGAACCGGGTGATCTTGGTTGACAGAGAGCGTTGTGTAGGGGCCGTAGTCGGTCCACTTGTGCGCTGGCACATGTACGTTGGTATAGGGCAACGGGGGACTCGTTGAGTTACCGGGGCGATACAAAATCTCGTAATTGTAGGTGGAGAACTCAATCCTCCAACTCAAGATTTTATCATTTTTGATCTTACCCCGCTGTGTGTTAAACATGAAGGCAACCAACGTTGGTCAGTGAGGAGAGTGAATCTCCTGCCGGCCAGGTAATGCCTCCAATGCCACACAGCTTCTACGATGGCTTGGGCCTCCTTCTCGAGGAGGAGTGCCAAATTTCGGAGGCATGGAGGGTGCATGAAAAAATGCCACGGGCCTGCCTGCCTGGTTGAGGGTGACGGCCAGAGTGACGTCTGATGCATCGCTCTCGACTTGGAAGGGGAGCGTCTCGTCGACCGTGTGCATCACAGCCTTGCCGATGTCGGCCTTGATACGGTTGAAGGCCTGGTGAGCCTCGGCCGTCAGGGGGAAAACTGTGGCGTGAATGAGTGGGTGGGCCTTGTCCGCATAGTTAGGGACACACTGGGCACAGTATGAGAAGAACCCCAGGCATCGTTTCAGGGCCTGGGGCAGTGGGGGAGGGGGAGTTCCAAGAGGGAACGCATGCGATCGGGGTCGGGTCCTAGAGCCCCATTTTGCACCACATAGCCGAGGATGGCTAAGCGGTTGCTGCTGAACACGCACTTCTTCTTGTTGTACGTTAGGTTGAGGAGTTTGGCGGTGTGGAGGAATTTGGAAAGGTTAGCGTCGTGGCCGCAGATGGTGACGTTATCCAGGTACAGGAAGGTGGCCCGCAGTCCATACCGGTCAACCATTCAGTCCATCTCCCGTTGGAAGACCGAGACCCCATTGGTGACGCCGAAGGGAACCCTGAGGAAGTGGTAAAGGCGGCCGTCCGCTTCAAACGCAGTGTACGGGCGGTCCGCCTTGCGAATGGGGAGCTGTCGGTAGACAGATTTCAGGTCCACTGTCGAGAAGACCCGGTACTGTGCAATCTGATTGACCATATCAGATATGCGTGGGACGGGGTACGCATCGAGCTGCGTGTACCGATTGATGGTCTGACGGTAGTCAACGACCATCCTGTTGTTCTCCCCAGTTTTCACAACGACCACTTGGGCTCTCCTGGGGCTGTTGCTGTCCTCGATGGTGCCTTCCCACAGCAGCCGCTGGACCTCAGACCTGATGAAGGTCCAGTCCTGGGCACTGTACCGTCTGCTCCTGGTGGCGACGGGTTTGAAATCTGGGGTGAGGTTTGCAAACAGAGAAGGCGGGTCGACCTTAAGGGTCGTGAGACCGCATACATTAAATGGTGGTTGGGGCCCGCTGAATTTCAGGGTCAGACTGTGGAGGTTGCACTGGAAGTCCAGGCCGAGTAGCAAAGCAGCACAAAGGTTGGGGAGGATGTGGAGCCGGAAGTCGCTGAACTCTACACCCTGGATGTTGAGGACGGCAGTGCAGTACCCCCGGATCTCCATGGAGTGGGATCTGGAGGCCTGGGAGACTCTCTGGATAATGGGGTGTACCGCGAGGGAGCAGCGCCTTACCGTATCGGGATGGATGAAGCTCTCTGTGCTCCCGGAGTCAAGAAGGCATGTTGGCTTGTGCCCATCGACCTAGATCATCGTCGACGCAGTTGCGAGGTTGTGCGGCCGGGACTGGTCGATCGTGATGGAGGCGAGCTGTAGCTGGTGTTGGAAGGCCCCTGGCTGGTCGGCAGGCGATGAGCGGCCCGATGAGGTTCCCGACGAGCAGGGGTCCTGAGGCGGGGAAGATGGCGGCGCCCACGGGGCACACGTGGCAGGTGGCGTTAAAGATGGCGGCACCCACGGGCCGCACGTGTGCTGAGGCAAGCAAGATGGCTGCGCCCTCGGGCCGCACGTGGTCTGAGGCGAGGAAGATGGTCGCACGTGGGGGGTGCAGGAACAATGGGCCTGGTTTCAGCGGCAATCGAGTGTGCCTGGCACAGAGCAGCGAAATGTCCTCCCTTCCCGCAGATCAGCGCTGCCGGGGGTGCTTTGTCTGTCTGCAGAAGTAGCACTTGGGTCTCCTGGGGTTGGCTGGCTGCTGCGCAGCACATGCTTAGGATTGGCTGGGGGCGGTCGCTGGTGGGGTCCACGATGGGGTGTTCGCTGCTGGGGTCCACGATGTCCAGGAGGGGGGCGCCGTGCGGTCGGGAGCATACGCTTGTACATTACGGGAGGCGACCGTTAGTGAGATCGTGAGTTTTTAGGTTGCCGCGAGGTCGAGGGTAGCCCCTTCTATGAGGCGCTGGCGGATGTACGCCGACCCTATGCCTGTAATGAAAGCGTCCCTAATTAGGATTTGGGAATGTTCAACGGCCGAAACGGCAATCGCAGTCCCTCGCCAGGGCGTGCAGTGCACGCCAGAAATCTTCCACAGACTCACCAGGGAGTTGATGCCGCGTGGACAGGAGGTGCCTCGCATAAAGTTTGTTGGTCTGCTGGGTGTAGTTCTCCTTCATTAGTGCCATTGGCCTCAGCGTAGGTCGGCTCGTCCTGGATGAGGGGAAAGATATCGGAGCTCAGCCCCGTTTCCAGGATCTGGAGCTTCTGTGCCTCTGAGGGTGGTTCTGTCGCTGATCCGATGTAGGCTTCAAAGCAAGCTAGCCAATGTGGGAACGCCGACTTGGCGTTGTCTGCTTGAGGGTGCAGCTGCAGGAGATCGCCTTGATGCGGAGGTCCATCGTTGTAAAATCTCAGCTTAATAAATTGATGCACTATCAATTACGATGAGACGAGAGTAGAGAGTAATCGAGGCTTTATTACGCAGTGATGTGTGGCCTCCTGCAGCTGGTGCCGGAATGGCTGCAGCTCGGTGAGCACACACATTTATACTCTACCTACTGGGCGGAGCCAGCATGCAGGGATCTAACCCCGTACCAGTAGTACAGGAGCCTTATCGTATTACATCTCGTATGTGATTTATACAACAGTGGTGACTACCACAATCTTTATTGTCACAAGTAGGCTTACATTAACACTGCAATGAAGTTACTGTGAAAAGCCCCGAGTCGCCACATTCCGGCACCTGTTCGGGTACACAGAGGGAGAATTCAGAATGTCCAAATTTCCTAACAGCACATGTTTTGGGACCTGTCGGAGGAAATCGGAGCACCGGAGGAAACCCACGCAGACACAGGAAGAACGTGCAGTCTCCGAACAAACACTGACCCAAGCCAGGAATCGAACCTGGAATCCTGGAGCTATGAAGCAACGGTGCTAACCACTGTGCTACCGTGCTGCTCTTTGTTGGTTTTAAAGGGATTTCATCGAATCACAGAATTCCTACAGTCCAAAGAAGGCCATTCGGCCATTTGACTCTGCACCAACCCTCCGAAAGAGCACCTCAGCTAGGCGCCCGCCCCCCCACCGGCCCTATCCCCGTAACCCCATGCATTGATCATGGCCATGCATCTAATCTGCACATTTTTGGACTGTGGGAGGAAACAGGAAGAGGAAACCCATGCAGACACGGGGAGAAAGTGCAAGCTTCACACGGACCGTCATCCAAGGCCTGAATAGACCCAGCCCCTGGTGCTGTGAGGCAACAGTGCTAATCACTGTGCTGCCATGCCACCATGACTGATGACTTGGAACGTCAGAAGGACATGATGAGGTGCTACTCAAATGCAAATTATTATTTTCACCACTATTCAAACTGAAGGTGGTTCTGTCGAAAATCCGATGTATGCTTCAAAGCGAGCTAGCCAATGTGAAAAGGCCGGCTTGGCATTGTCTGCTTGAGGGTGCAGCTGCAGGCGATCAGGCTTGATGAGTATTCAAACTAGCTGCTTGTCCGATTCGAGCCTTTTCGGCGGGAATTCAGCTGTTGGAGTGGGCGGAGCTACAGAGTCGAGCGGTGAGTATTTAAACTAGCTGCTTAAACAGTGGCCACAGGGTCTTTGGGGATAAATTTGAAGAGTGACATCACAGCAAAGCAGTGACCTGATTGGCTGGTAAGGAAAGTGCTCCAATTAGCAGTAGCTGGAAGAAATGTAACTCTTCGTGGGTTGGTAAGTATTGTGATTGGGAAGTAAAATCTTTATTCCTTTCACTTATTCATTATTTGATATTATATTTGTAATCAGTTAAGGTAAAGTGTAAAAACGGCAGGATATCCCAGACCCGTGTTAAGCTCCTAGTGCTCAATGTGGGAGTTCAGGGACGCGGCCGATGCCCCTGACTCCTTCATGTGCGGGAAGTGTGTCCAGCTGCAGCTCCTGTTAGACCGCATGATGGCTCTGGAGCTGCGGATGGACTCACTTTGGAGCATCCGCGATGCTGAGGAGGTCGTGGATAGCACGTTCAGTGAGTTGGTCATAGCGCAGGTTAGGGTTGGTGAGGGAGACAGGGAATGGGTGACCAAAAGGCAGAGAAAGAGCAGTAAGGCAGTGCAGGTGTCCCCTGCGGTCATCTCCCTCCAAAAAAGGTATACCGTTTTGGATACTGTTGAGGGAGATGACTCATCAGGGGAAGGCAGTAGTAGCCAGGCTCATGGCACCGTGGCTGGCTCTGCTGCACAGAAGGGCGGGAAAAAGACTGGCAGGGCTATAGTCATAGGAGTTTCAATCGTAAGGGGAGTAGACAGGCGTTTCTGTGGTCGGAAACGAGACTCCCGAATGGTATGTTGCCTCCCGGGTACACGGGTCAGGGATGTCCCAGATCGGCTACAGGACATACTGAAGGGGGAGGGTGAATAGCCAGTTGTCATGGTGTATATAGGCACCAACGATATAGGTAAAAAACGGGATGAGGTCCAACAATCAGAATTTAGGGAGTTAGGAGATAAGTTAAAAAGTAGGACTTCAAAGGTAGTAATCTCAGGATTGTTACCAGTGCCATGAGACAGTCAGAGTAGAAATTCAAGAATAGTCAGAATGAATACGTGGCTTGAGAGATGGTGCAGGAGGGAGGGGGGTTCAGATTTTTGGGACATTGGAACCGGTTCTGGGGGCGGTGGGACCATTACAAATCGGATGGTCTACACGTGGGCAGGATTGGAACCAATGTCCTATGGGGTGCTTTTGCTAACACTGTTGGGGAGGTTTTAAACTAATGTGGCAGGGGAGTGGGAACCAGATTAGGAAGTTAGAGGTCAGTAAGGAGGCAGCAACTAAAGCCAGTAAGGTACTAGATAATAAACTCATTGTGACTAAGGGGAAGAGCAGACAAGGAAGAGATGATGAACGCAAAGGGACAGGTGGTCTCAGGAGCATTTGTCTTAATGCGAGAAGTGTAGCAGGTAAGACAGATGAATTTAGGGCTTGGATTAGTACCTGGGAATATGATGTTATTGGTATTACTGAGACTTGGTTGAGGGAAGGGCAAGATTGGCAACTAAATATCCCAGGGTATAGATGCTTCAGGAGGGATAGAGAGGGAGGTAGATGGGGTGGAGGAGTTGCATTACTGGTCAGAGATGATATCACAGCTGTGATTAAGGAGGGCACTATGGAGGATTTGAGCACTGAGGCAATATGGGTAGAGCTAAGAAATAGGAAGGGTGCAGTGACATTGTTGGGACTTTACTACAGGCCTCCCAAAAGCGAGCGTGAAGTAGAGGTACAAATATGTAGACAGATTAAAGAAAAATGTAGGAGCAATAGGGTAGTCGGGATGGGAGACTTTAACCTACCCAACATTGAATGGGACTCATGTAGTGTTGGAGGCGTAGATGGAGCAGAATTTGTAAGGAGCATCCTGGAGAGTTTTTTTAGAGCAGTATGTAAATAGTCCAACTCGGGAAGGGGCCATACTGGACCTGGTATTGGGGAATGATCCCGGCCAGGTGGTTGCAGTTTCATTCTGTGATTACTTTGGGAATAGCGATCACAATTCCGTAAGTTTTAGAATACTCGTGGACAAAGATGAGAGTGGTCCTATAGGAAGAGTGCTAAATTGGGGAAAGGCCAAGTATAACAATATTCGGCAGGAGCTAAGGAATGTGGATTGGGAGCAGCTGTTTAAGGGTAAATCCACATTTGAAATGTGGGAGTCTTTTAAGGAAAGGTTGATAAGAGTGCAGGACAGACATGACCCTGTGAAAATGAGGGATAGAAATGGCAAGATTAGGGAACCATGGATGACGGGTGGAATTGTGAGACTAGCTAAGATGAAAAAGGAAGCATACACAAGATCTGAGGCGACTTAAAACTGATGAAGCTTTGGAGGAATATCGGGAAAGTAAGACAAATCTCAAACGCGCAATAAAGAGGGCTAAAAAGGGTCATGAAATATCTTTGGCTAACAGGGTTAAGGAAAATCCCAAAGCCTTTTATTTGTATATAAGGAGCAAGAGGGTAACTCGAGAAAGGATTGGCCCACTCAAAGACAAAAGAGGGAATTTATGCGTGGAGTCAGAGGAAATGGGTGACATTCTTAATGAGTACTTTGCATCGGTATTCAGCAAGGAGAGGGACATGGCGGATGTTGAGGTTAGGGATGGATTTTTAAATACTCTAGATCAAAACGGCATAAGGAAGGGGGACGTTTTGGGTATTCTAAAAGGCATTAAGGTGGACAAGTCCCCAGGTCCGGATGGGATCTATCCCAGGTTACTGAGGGAAGTGAGGGACGAAATGGCTGGGGCCTTAACAGGTATCTTTGCAGCATCCTTGAGCACAGATGATGTCCCAGAGGACTGGAGAATTGCTAATGTTGTCCCTTTGTTTAAGAAGGGTAGCAGGGATAATCCAGAGAATTATAGACCTATGAGCTTGACGTGAGTGGTAGGCAAACTGTTGGAGGAGATACTGAGAGATAGGATCTATTCACATTTGGAAGAAAATAGACTTATCAGTGATAGGCAGCATGGTTTTGTGCAGGTCATGTCTTACAAACCGAATGTAATTCTTTGAGGAAGTGACAAAGTTAATTGATGAGGGAAGGGCTGTAGATGTCATATCCATGGACTTCAGTAAGGCGTTTGATAAAGTTTCACATGGCAGGTTGATGGAAAAAGTGAAGTCACATGGGGTTCGGGGTGTACTAGCTATATGGATAAAGAACTGGCTGGGCAACAGGAGACAGAGAGTAGTGGTGGAAGGGAGTGTCTCAAAATGGAGAAGGGTGACTAGTGGTGTTTCACAGGGATCCGTGCTCGGACCACTGTTGTTTGTGATATACCTAAATGATCTGGACGAAGGTACAGGTGGTCTGATTAGCAAGTTTGCAGATGATACTAAGATTGGTGGAGGTGCAGATAGCGAGGGGGACTGTCAGAGAATACAGCAAAATATAGATAGATTGGAGAGTTGGGCAGAGAAATGGCAGATGGAGTTCAATCCAGGCAAATGCGAGGTGATGCATTTTGGAAGATCCAATTCAAGAGCGGACTATATGGTCAATGGAAAAGTCCTGGGGAAATTGATGTACAGAGAGATCTGGGAGTTCAAGTCCATTGAAGCCTGAAGGTGGCAACGCAGGTCGATAGAGTGGTCAAGAAGGCATACAGCATGCTTGCCTTCATCAGACGGGGTATTGAGTACAAGAGTCGGCAGGTCATGTTACAGTTGTATAGGACTTTGGTTAGGCCACATTTGGAATACTGCGTGCAATTCTGTTTGCCACATTACCAGAAGAATGTGGCTGCTTTAGAGAGGGTGCAGAGGAGGTTCACCAGGATGTTGCCTGGTATGGAGGGTGCTAGCTATGAAGAAAGGTTGAGTAGATTAGTATTGTTTTTGTTGAAAAGACGGAGGTTGAGGGGGGACCTGATTGAGGACTACAAAATTATGAGAGGTATGGACAGGGTGGATAGCAACACGCTTTTTCCAAGTGTGGGGGTGTCAATTACAAGGGGTCACGATTTCAAGGTGAGAGGGGGAAAATTTAAGGGAGATGTGCGCGGAAAGTTTTTTACGCAGAAGGTGCCTGGAACGCTTTGCCAGCGGAGGTGGTAGAGGCGGGCATGATAGCATCATTTAATATGCATCTAGACAGATATATGAACGGGCGGGGAACAGAGGGAAGTAGATCCTTGGAAAATAGGTGACAGGTTTCGATAAAGGATCTGGATCGGTGCAGGCTGGGAGGGCCGAAGGGCCGTTCCTGTGCTGTAATTTTCTTTGTTCTTTGTTCTTCAACAAAAAGGTTGGGAGGAGCCCCGGTTTGATGTGTACAGATTTCATTTAAAGCGGTTGTGCGAGGAGACCCCGTAAAAGGGTCGTATGCCAATTCCTTCAACCTCTCCCCCTCCCCCGACCCCAAGTTGAACAATAGCATCTAGGAGGGAGAGGTGGCCAACATCCAATATTAGTCAAGGAACATGGCAAAAATTGTATTTGAAAAAAAAAAATCAGTGTTAGATATTGTCATTTATGAAATTATATCTGGAATGAAGATATTGAAGATGTAAAGATTTTAATAGACTAACCCTAACCCTTAAAACTAGAACATTTAAATTAAGGAAAAAGTACAGGGCTTTGGGTAGAGCTCATTACTTAACTGTGGACCAGTTAAAGGTTAATATGTGAGGGTGGGGAGGAGGTACTCGGGGCTGAGTGGGGTAGTGGGTGGGCAGTGGGAGTAGTTGGTACCGTGCCATTTCATCTTTCATGATGATTCAGGAGCATTTGTCAAACCTGAATGAGACTGGAAGCTTCATCTCGATCACACGTCCTCCCTATCTTTACTTGATCAATTTTATCTTTTGTAGGTTATACAGATGTTCATTTGGTAGTACAGATCTTGAGTATTGAGCTGAAAAAAGACATTAGTTGGAATCTTTCGGCCGTTCTTGCCAGCGGAATCTTCCGGTCCACCGACGTCCGACTCCTGCCGAGAGTTTCCCATGCATACGACGGGAAACCCCCTTGACAGTGAAGGCACCAGAAGAATCTGTCGCCAGAAATGGCGGACCACTTCCGCTGCTGCGAAACGTGCTGCGGGGTGGGTGGGAAAATCCCACCTATTTTGTCAAACCTTTTCATCTTGCATTCATCAGGACAATTATAAGACTTCCAATGTCAGGGGAGGCAACAACTATGTACTTCATGGGAAGAGGGTGCTGATTGATTGGCAAGTGGACTCTGATTGGTAAAGGCGTTGCCATGGAGAATGCACCAGCTGATGGTGACTGACCTTTCCCGGCAAGACTTGTAGGTTACGGGTGGGGTTCTCCGACCACCCAGCCATGTGTTTCTCAGCAGCGGGAGGCGGCACGCTGTTTCCGCCGCTGTCAATGGGAATTCCCATTGAAACCACCTCTGCTGCCGGAAAACCCACAACGGGGGTATGCTGCCGGCCGGTCGGACCGGAGAACCCTGCTGTCAGCGAACATCTGGAAAATTACAGCCTCGGTATCTCCCTTGTCCCACTTCCTCCGTGTGCCCTTTCAGATTTGTCACAATTGAGTGTTTCTGATGGGCATTTATGTTCAGCCTCAGAAGTGGAGGTGAATTTTGTTTGTTTGGGGGCACTTTCTCGCAACACGGTTAAATATTGTTTTTGAGCCAGATGTTTAACAGTCAAATAGCTGCCATTCACAACCTAGTTCTTTACATTTCCACTGCGAAGACCCAAATAGACATCAGATAGCGGAATTTTCAGTATCTCTCAGGAGAAAAACTGCAAACATGACTGTAGGCTGTGCCTGATAACCCGCATTTCTCCCCTTCCCCATCCTCAAGAGGTGAAAGGAGTCACAATTCCAGCTTCTGAGAACCAATCCTTCAAAATTGTTGAACCAGAACCATATCTGCACTTCACCGGAAACAATCGTTGGGCAGTTATCTGAAAGAGGAAGCCTGAAATCTTATACACCATGCAATAAACCATTGGGCTCTAAAGTAGCACACACAAACAAAGATAGGACTTGGATTTGCACAGCACTTTCCTGGATCTCAGAACTTCCCATCGCAATTTACAGCCAGGACACAGGGAGAAAATTCATTTGCTGTTCTTCCAATAATGTCATCGGACACTTTTAATCCTTGGGAGAGTAGATGCAGCCTTAGTTTAACATCTTTTCCACACTACTTAACAGGCCAGTCTAGATTCTGTGCTTGGGTATTTGACGTGGGGTTTGAACCAGTGACTATCCAGTTCAAAAGCAAAGGTGCTGCCAACTGTGCCAAAGCTGATTGAGTGGGAGTAGGTGGGGGACGGGGGTGTTGTGCCAATGATCTGCACCTCCTACCTGTTTTGCACCATACTCATAGCCATCCAGTCAGCTGGGTAGACATTTTTCCCGATCAGATCCTTGAATAAGAGGAAGGTTTCCATGAAGAAATCCTGAGGGAAAATAAAATGGTCAGGAAGGAATGGAAAATCGATCCACAAGCAGCAGAAAATTGAGTCTCATATTCAATAAATTATAATCAACAAATTTTGGTTCTTAAACCAACTTCTCATGGTGAAAAATCACAAAATGATTGCCAACCCACACTAAATGAAATGACATTACTAATCATACACTCTCTTTTAACCAAGGGTTCAAAATCTTAATTTTAACGGCACAGCTATTGGGCGTGATCTAACGGAAAGGTTTCTAAGTGTCATTTGGGCAGGCTTTGCTGAGAGTTTCCCCTGGCTCTGCCGGTGAGTTCCCACCGTTATTTAACCATACTTACAGCAGAATCTACCAGCTTTTCACGCCAGCGGGATATTCCAGTCCCACCGATGCGCACAGTTTTCCCGGCGGCAAGGGGTGATGACAACGAGAAATCCTGTGAACAAACGCAAGACCAGAAAATCCTGCTGGCAGGCCGCCTCCGCCGCCAAAACACACGTGATGGGCAGCGTGGTAAACCCCACCCTTAGTAACTTTATTGGGCCCAGGGGAGTTTCTCTCCGGTCAAACCCACACTTACTTCTTTCCATCACTGGGGAGCTGAACTCGCTGGCCAGACTGCTCCTCAGAGATCAGGTGAAAGAGTGCCCTGATCTCTAAGTGAGCTTGAGGGTCCCCACACCTCCCACCCACGGGTAATGTTACCCCCCCACACACACACATGGGCATTACACCACAGTCTGCCAAGTGAGGACACCCATGGGATCGCTGAGGGCCTCCCTTTTCAATCCTTCCCATGCGCCCTTTCGGGCCCACCTCCTTCCAAGACCTCCACCCTTCACCCCCCCCCAACATTCCAGAGGCCCCTTCATACCTGCCTTTAAACCCCATCTCCAAATCCTCCCTCAACCCTCCTTTCCTTGGCAGTGCAACCCTGGCACCCTGGGTGCGAGAGGGAGAGTCTGGGTGCCACCCTGCCCTGCCACTGACCACCCAGGGATATCCAACGGCGTCAGAGACCCCTCAGGTGCCCTGATGCATGGTCCATGTTTGTGTGGATCAGTACTATTCAGTGCCGACATGACCGCTCGCTGGAGGGACCAGTTAGATTACCTGAGGCTGATAGAAGGGGGTCCTTCCCGTTAAGGGGATGCAGATTGGCCTTAATTGGCGATTATTGGTGTCTCGCCATACTGGGGCTGGATCAGGATCTCGCCAATGTGAGCAGGGATCGGAAACTGATCAGCACCAGGCACGGTTCCTTACTTTGGATTCTCCCGCGATCTAACCAGTTCGCTCGGATTCGCGCCTGGTGCAACGTGGCTGTTCGATCGCGCCCATAACCTCATGCTCTATGCTGAAGATGTTAGAATATGCACTTTGACATATTACATTCATTCTAAATGACATAATGTCCACCATCTACAAGGCGTGAGCCAGGAGTGTGATGGAACATTTGCCATTTACCTGGATGAGTGCAGCTCTAACAACATTCAAAAAGCTCAACACCATCCAGAACAAAGCAACCCGTTTGATTGGGCACCACATCCATCTCAATAAATATTCATCCCCTCCACCACCAACGCCCAGTGACAGCAAAGCTCACTGTCTACAAGATGCACCTCATCAGTTCACCAAAGCTCGTTCGACAGCATCTTCCAAACCTGTGACCTCCACTACCTACAAGGACAAGGGCAACAGATACATGGGAATACCACCACCTGCAAATTCCCCCACAACACACTCACGAACCCGACTTGGAAATATATCGTCATTCCTTCACTGTCACTGGGTCAGCAGCCTGGAACACCCTCCTTACCAGCACTCTGGGTGTACCTATACCACATCGTTGGCAGCAATTCGAGAAAACAGCTCAACACCGCCTTCTCAAGGCAATGAGAAATGGGCAATGAATGCTGGCCTAGTCAGCAATGCCCATATCCCAGAAACAAATATAAAAGAAAGGGGCAACAGGTCCAACTCTAAATGGAGAGAGTCATTCACACCATTTTATCCAGCCATCTAAAGCCAACTCAAATATCAGGCTAGGCTCAGTACCTGCACCTCCCTCTTTCTATTTGCAATGCCATTCCCACTTCCTTTTGTCTTGTGTTTTGATGAATTAAAAGACCAATACTCGAAAAGGACATCATTATCATTTTTAAACTGGGTTTTCGATTTTTAAAATAAATTTTGAGTACCCAATTCTTTTTTTCCCAATTAAGGGCAATTTTGCATGGCCAATTCACCTACCCTGCACATCTTTTTGGGTTGTGAGGGTGAGACACAGGGAGAATGTGCAAACTCCACACTGCAGTGACCCAGGGCCGGGATCAAACCCGGGTCCTCGGCGCCGTGAGGCAGCAGTGCTAACCACTGCCACCGTGTTGGCCCTTTAAATTGCATTTTCTACTGCAGCACCTTCCTCTAGGATCATCTCCAAATACATATAATAGCATTTTTATTGTCATAAGTAGGCTTACATTAACACTGCAATGAAGTAACTGTGAAAAGCTCCTAGTCGCCACATTCCTGCGCCTGTTCGGGTACACAGAGGGAGAATTCAGAATGTCCAATTCACCTAACAGCACGTCTTTCAGGACTTGTGGGAGGAAACTGGGGCACCCGGAGGAAACCCACGCAGACACAGGGAGAACGTGCAGACGCCACACAGACAGTGACCCAAGCAGGAATCGAACCTGGGACCCTGGCGCTATGAAGCAACAGTGCTAACCACTGTACTACAACACCATACGACAAACAGCCCTGTTGTTCAGGAGGTAACTTCCACCTCAGCTGCACCACTAGAACATTGAGGAGGAAAACAATGCAAATATATGGAACTGATGGACCTCCTGCTCCAACCAAACCTTTCCACTCAATTATAACACTTTATGCATTGTACCTAATCAATTCATGATCTCCAAGAAGAGGTAAAACCTCAGATAGAAAAGCCGGGGCAATTAGGGAAAAACTTCTGCAAATCCCTCCCCCCACCCTCATGGCTGATCAAAACTAGTCAGGAAGCCGCCCTGAATGTGATTTATATGGGTGTGTCCAGAACGAGGATGGGTGTGTCCAGAACCAGGGGTCACAGACTGAGAATTCAGGGTAAACTATTTTGTACAGAGATAAGGAGACATTTCCTCATACAAAGAATGGTGAGCCTGTGAAATTCATTACCACAGGAAGTAGTTGATGCTAAAACTTTGAACATATTCAAGAGGCGGCTGGATATGGCACTTGGGGAGAATGGGATCAAAGGCTATGGGGAGAAAGCAGGATTAGGCTATTGAGTTGGATGATCCGCCATGATCGTGATGAATGGCGGAGCAGGCTCGAAGAGCCAAAAGGCCTCCTCCTGCTCCTTTCTTCTATGTGTGTATCTATGATACCCACGAGGGATAATCTGTGCCCTTACCAAAATCAGGACACTCTCACTTGGCTGACTAGGGGCAATGATCCCTTTTTTTTTGGAGCGCAAGGATGAATTAAGAACGTGGCACTTTCAAGTCCTTTGCATGGCTGTGCACATGTAGTAACTTAAAGGAGCTGACAAATGTGTGGCCCGTGTAGAGTATTTTTGGTCTGCTGGACAGCTATGCATCTTAGAGGAAAGATCGGCTAGAGGTGTGTGGCTCTGTCAATTATGTACAGTTGGTCGGTGCCCGAAGCGGCAGAATTAGAAATCCATCCCCTCCAATAACGGCCATGCTGCCCGGCTGTGGAGGCCATCACAGTCAATTCCAAACATGTAATCCTCAACATCTCCTTAGGCACGAATTTCCAGCAGGAATGATTGGATCACAACGTGGATTGGAAATCCATTTAACTTTTCTGCTTTTCCCTCTGCATGTGCCTCATGTCCCCAAAGCCCAGTTATATATCATCCACACTGTCAGTCCATCTGAGGAAATCGTACTCCAACGTATTTTGAATGATGCACTCCTCTACTGAATGAAGCGGATTCATTTTGTACAACACAGCCGCCGCTGAAGCCCTTTCCATTCCCAGCTTGGATTCCTTCCAAAGTATTCTCAAGTCACAGAGGCAATGAGGCAAGGGACCAATAAACATGGGTTTCGGAAATTAAGAGGTCAGTCACGACTAGCACAACTGACTGCCCTCATTAACTGGAATGTAGGAAGTTGCTTGGTCAGAATTTCCACTTTAGTAACTTGAGGAAAAAGGTGAGAATTGAACACTAATTTTTATTTTAACTGTATACAAAGTTCTGCGTGAAGCAGTATCTCGCTCCCAGTACAATCCTTGCTGGGAGGATTAGTCTGTCTAGGCCCTGCTTTGGGCCAGCTTTTATATCAGTACATAACATGCCCCTGGCGTGTGGCCTCTGCTTCCACCCCACTCCCCCTCCGGTCTAAACCCACCTTCCTGCACCCGATCCATAGCCCTGTAGCATACAGCACTTAAGGTGCAGATCCAGGGGCGTCATTCTCCGACCCCCCAGAGGGTCGGAGAATGGCCGTTGGCCGCCGTGAATCCCGCCCCCGCCGGTTGCCGAAGTCTCCGAAGGGAGAAAAGTCGGCGGGGCGTTAATGGCGCCACTGACATCGGAGAATGGCACGGGTCATCGCAAGGCAGCCGATTTTGGGCCTGCCGATAGTCTCCCTTCCGGATGGGCCAAGTCCCGTCGACGTGAACGGTCATCACGTAAATCAAACCTCCTTTTCATCGGCGTGAACCTGTACTCCAGGTTCACGCCGACCAGCATGGAGGTGAGTGACGGCCTGGGGGGTTGGCCGCTGGGCAGGCGATGGCGTGGCCGCAGTCTGAATGTGTGGGGAGAGGTGTGTCTCGGGTTGTGTGTGTGTGTGTGTGTGTGTGCGGCGGGGGGGATGGTTAGAGTGGGCTGGGCTCCGGGGGAGTGCCGGAGGGGGTTCCGTGCCGGGGAGGGGGGTGGGGGGTCCGTGCCGGCGAGGGGGATGGGGGGGTCCATGCCGGGGAGGATGTTGGGGTCCGTGCCGGGGAGGAGGTTGGGGTCCGTGCCGGGGAGGAGGATGGGGGGTCCGTGACGGGGAGGGGGATGGGGGGGTCCGTTCCGGGGAGGGGGGTGGGGGGAGGTCGGTGCCAGGGAGGAGGATGGGGGGGGTCCGTGCCGGGGAGGAGGTTGGTGTCCGTGCCGGGGAGGAGGATGGGGGGTCCGTGCCGGGGAGGGCGATGGGGGGTCCGTGCCGGGGAGGGGGATGGGGGGGGTCCGTGCCGGGGAGGGGGATGGGGGGGGGCCGGTGCCGGGGAGGAGGATGGGGGGGGGGGTCCGTGCCGGGGAGGAGGTTGGGGTCCGTGCCGGGTAGGGGGATGGGGGGTCCGTGCCGGGGAGGGGGATGGGTGTCCGTGCCGGGGAGGGGGATGGGAGGGGGGTCCGTGCCGGGGAGGGGGATGGGGGGGGGGTCCGTGCCGGGGAGGAGGTTGGGGTCCGTGCCGGGGAGGAGGATGGGGGGTCCGTGCCGGGGAGGGGGATGGGGGGTCCGTGCCGGGGAGGGGGATGGGAGGGGGGGGGGTCCGTGCAGGGGAGGAGGTTGGGGTCTGTGCCGGGGAGGAGGTTGGTGGGGGGGGGGGGGCGTGCCGGGGAGGGGGATGGGGGGGGGGGGTCCGTGCGAGGGAGGAGGATAGGGGGTCCGTGCCGGGGAGGGGGATGGGGGGGCAAGTGAGTTGGTCCACCTGGCCAGGTGCCAGCCTCCAACAGTTGGACCCATGCGGTCCATGCCACCTGGCTGGGGGGAAGGAGGGGATATGGGCAATGATGACATGTCGTCGTTCACCCCCTCACCACCCCCCCCCCCCCCCCTCCCCAACCAGGCCGTCATGTTTTCCGATCATCCAGCGATGTTGGCCGCCGTGGCGGCAGCCGCTAATGTCCATGTTGCCCTGGATGAGGAGGAGGAGGAGGAGCGTGCCAGAGAGGCGGTGCAGGCTGCCGCAGAGGGGCAGGCGGCAGCCGCCCAGGCTGGAGGGACACCTGACCGACAGGACGAGGAGGGGGAGGAGGACGTCGTGGCCCCACGGCAACGGAGGCACCCGAGGGCGCCCCGTGTGTACCGGCCCCTGCAGTCATACCAGGACCTCACGGACCGGGAATGCAGGAGGAGACTCCGGATGAGGCGGGAAACCGTGGCACACATCTGCCACCTGCTGGCACACCTGTCACCGCGTGGCACTGGCGGGGGACACCCTCTCCCCGTGTCCGTCAAGGTTACGGTTGCCCTGAACTTTTATGCAACGGGGTCATTCCAGGCACCGAGTGGGGACCTATCCGGCATATCGCAGACATCGGTGCATCGGTGCATCCGGGCAGTGACAGATGCCCTATATGCCATGGCGCACCGCTACATCCGCTTCCCTGTGGACCGGGCCAGCCAAGATGCCCGGGCCATGGGCTTCTCTGCCGTGGCCGGGTTCCCCATGGTCCAGGGCGGGATCGATGGGATGCACGTCGCCGTGCGGCCACCTGCAGATAACAGGGCCGTGTTCACCAATAGGAAGGGGACCTATTCGATGAACATACAGGTGGTCTGCGACCACCGCATGATGATCCTGCAAGTCTGCGCCCGTTACCCAGGCAGTGTACACGACTCATACGTGTTGTCGCGGTCATCCATCCCCGGCATGTACGAGGGACGCCATCCCCGGCTGAGGGGCTGGTTGCTGGGCGACAGGGGCTACCCATTGCGATCGTGGCTGATGACGCCTGTACGGAGGCCATGCAATGAGGCGGAGAACCGCTACAATGATGCCAATGTAGCGACAAGGGGAGTGATAGAGAGGTGCTTTGGCGTGCTGAAGATGCGTTTCAGGTGCCTGGACCACTCTGGGGGCGCCCTCCAGTATCGGTCAGATAGGGTCGGCCGCATCATTGTGGTGTGCTGCGTCCTGCACAACATAGCCCAACAGAGGGGCAATGTGCCGCAGGCAGAGGAGGGCGGAGTGGAGGAGCAGCAGGAAGAGGCGCAGTCCTCCCAGATGAGGGGGATGGGGGCAATGGTCAGAGCAGACGGGCTAGACACAGGCGGGTGGCTGTCCACCGTTACCGGCTGGCCCAGCGGGCACGGGACAGACTGATAACCGCCCGCTTCACTGACTAGATGGGCGTGGGAATCGGGTAGTATGGCCACAGACCGCATACCATGGCAACAGCCGACCACCCACACCCCCCACCCATCCACCCACGCAGCACCCTCACCCCCCTCCCCAACCCCACCCACCCCACCCGCAGGCACACTACCCCCCCCATTGCCAACCCACCTGTGGCACAACGGCCGGGCTCACACAGTTGCGGGTGGACGCGTGTCTATTGCACGCCATGGAGGATGATGACAACCCGCCCTGCGGTGAGCTCCTGCTCCACATCGTTGGACTATGTCTGACCCATGGCCACAGTACCACCATCCACCCGGACCATCCCTGCATGCGGCTGTGACACTGCAGCGCACGGTCCCGTCCACTGCCCGGGGGATGTTGATGGCGGCCCCAGGGGGAAGGGGGCAGACTCACCTGGGGCTATATGCCATGGCGCACCGCTACATCCGCTTCCCTGTGGACCGGGGCCAGCCAAGATGTCCGGGCCATGGGCTTCTCTGCCGTGGCCGGGTTCCCCATGGTCCAGGGCGCGATCGATGGGATGCACGTCGCCGTGCGGCCACCTGCAGATAACAGGGCCGTGTTCACCAATAGGAAGGGGACCTATTCGATGAACATACAGGTGGTCTGCGACCACCGCATGATGATCCTGCAAGTCTGCGCCCGTTACCCAGGCAGTGTACACGACTCATACGTGTTGTCGCGGTCATCCATCCCCGGCATGTACGAGGGACGCCATCCCCGGCTGAGGGGCTGGTTGCTGGGCGACAGGGGCTACCCATTGCGATCGTGGCTGATGACGCCTGTACGGAGGCCACGCAATGAGGCGGAGAACCGCTACAATGATGCCAATGTAGCGACAAGGGGAGTGATAGAGAGGTGCTTTGGCTTGCTGAAGATGCGTTTCAGGTGCCTGGACCACTCTGGGGGCGCCCTCCAGTATCGGTCAGATAGGGTCGGCCGCATCATTGTGGTGTGCTGCGTCCTGCACAACATAGCCCAACAGAGGGGCGATGTGCCGCAGGCAGAGGAGGGCGGAGTGGAGGAGCAGCAGGAAGAGGCGCAGTCCTCCCCAGATGAGGGGGATGGGGGCAATGGTCAGGGCAGACGGGCTAGACACAGGCGGTTGGCTGTCCACCGTTACCGGCTGGCCCAGCGGGCACGGGACAGACTGATAGCCGCCCGCTTCACTGACTAGATGGGCGTGGGAATCGGGTAGTATGGCCACAGACCGCACACCATGGCAACAGCCGACCACCCACACCCCCCACCCATCCACCCACCCAGCACCCTCACCCCCCTCCCCAACCCCACCCACCCCACCCGCAGGCACACTACCCCCCCCATTGCCAACCCACCTGTGGCACAACGGCCGGGCTCACACAGTTGCGGGTGGACGCGTGTCTATTGCACGCCATGGAGGATGATGACAACCCGCCCTGCAGTGAGCTCCTGGCTCCACATCGTTGGACTATGTCTGACCCATGGCCACAGTACCACCATCCACCCGGACCATCCCTGCATGCGGCTGTGACACTGCAGCGCACGGTCCCGTCCACTGCCCGGGGGGATGTTGATGGCGGCCCAGGGGGAAGGGGGCAGACTCACCTGGGGCTGAGGTAAGACCACCCCTCACACACACACTTGCGCTCAACGTACATGACACCCCCGCACACTTTGGACAGAGCACAAAGGCAGCTTCTGTAGGTGTAACATTGACTGTAATAACCAAACAAGTTCATGCATGTGCCCTAGCCCCTAAAACACATCTGTGCCCTGCACCCGTGCCAACTTTCTCGGTGTCTAATTGTTTGGCCTTACGGGCCCTTTGACTACGTCTACGTGGTTCCCCAGACGGTACAGCAGAACTGGAGGTGGACTCCTGTGATTCCTGCCCTCTGACACTGGGTCCCTTTGGCGGCCGTTTCCTGGGGCGTCCTGGCCTAGATGGGCCAGGCTGCGGCCCGGGCGACTGGGATGGCGAGCTGCCAGCCTGTCCTGCCCGTTGCCCACCCGATGCACCTGGGACGGAAGGGGGGAGTCCGAGGTGTCGCGGTGTTCCTCCGCCTCCCCTACAGGGGGACCCGGGACGGACCACACCACCTCCTCCTCCCTCGGGGTGCCCGATGGCCCCCAGGCCTCTACATGGGTGGGGGATGCGAACGGACTGGCCATCCGACGCCCCCCCCGGCATCTGGTGCTGCCAGTCCTGGAGGCCCATGCTGGTATCGACAGGGGTCTGCAGGTTTGCAGCCATGGAGCCCAGGGGGTTGGCAAACCCTGTCTGTGACAGTGCGACGCCGGCTCGCACATGGCCACTGGCGCCGATGCCCTCAGCGATGGCCTGCTGAGACTGGGCCATGGCCTGCAGAGACTGGGCCATGGCCTGCTGAGACTGGGCCATGGCCTGCAGAGACTGGGCTATGGCGTTGAGCGCCTCTGCCATCTGGCGCTGGCACTGGCTCATGGCCTCCTGTGAGAGGGCAGCCATGTCCTGGGCCACAGACGCCGCCTGCACGGAAAGCCCCAGGCCTCGCAAACCGTTCCCCATGTCTGACACCGTCGCACCCATTGCCTCCACCGCGGACGCCACCCCTGCGGTGTCGGCCTGGGTGGCACGCATGACCGGCACCACTTCCAGCTCTTGGACGCGGGTGGACTCCTCCACCTGCGACTGCAGCCGCCGCAAGCCGGCCGTCACCCTCTTCGCTCGTCTACGGTTCGGTGGTTGCATCGGATCTATGTGTGGGTGTGGAAACTCCAGGAACCTGGGATCCATCTGGGCGGCAGATGTTCGCTTGGGCTGGGCTGCCCTCTGCTGCTCCTACCTCCACCTGCTGTATCGGGACGGCTGTGTTGTGCGCACCAGTGAGTGTACCAGACGCCTCATCACTAAAGTGCCCAACCGAGGTGAGTGTTTCTGCGATGGTGGAGGGTGTTGGTGACAGCAGTGGCGTTGTGGCGTGCTCTTCGTCCCACTCTGAGTCCATGGCACTTTGGGGTGGGGGTTCGTCTCCACCCATCCACTCTGAGTCACTGTCCGGTATTTCGTCTTCCTGGGTAGTGCTGTCCCGGGTAGGGGTGTCCTGGGTAGTGCTGTCCCGGGTATGGGTGTCCTGGGTCGTGGTGTCCTGGGTAGTGGTGTCCTGGGTAGATGTGTCCTGGGTAGTGGTGTCCTGGGTAGTGGTGACCTGGCTCGGATGTGACAGGGGTCTGTGGCTGCCACCCTCATCGCTGGGTGGCACAGGCCTGCGTTGTCGCTCCCGCACGTGACGGGGGTGTCGTCTCCCTGTTGCTCCTGGTCTCTCCGTCTCCCGTGGTGTGCGAGGGGCATCCTGCAGGCGTCGCATGCCGGAGGGTCCGGGTCTCTCCGTCTCCCGTGGCCTCCGAGGGGCATCCTGCAGGCGGTCTGCATCTGCGGGGATGGGTGCCTCGGCGTTTGCTCCTGCGATACACAATGAAGCATGCATGGTTAGACATGCAGGCAGTGATCAGGTGATATGGGGGAGGGGGGATATGGGGGTGGGGGGATATGGGGACGGGCTGTCGGTGGCTCACTTGCTAGTACGCCCCCGACCTCTGCATCAGCAACCTCCCGGTCCTCAGGTCCGCCAGCCAGTTCCAGGGCCCTTTCCTCGTGTTTGGTCAGTGGCCTCTCATCAGGGGGGCCACCTCCAGTCCTCACATGCTCCCTATTGTTGTGTGCGCGCTTCTCCTGTGGCGGGGTGGGTGGGGGTGGTGGCAGGGGTAAAAGCCAACAGTGTATATGAATGCACGCCATCGGTTGCGCGTGCATTGCAGAGGTTAAGGTTAGGGCTGGATTCACTTGGGGATATTGGGGTGGGGGGATATGGGGGAGGGGGGATATGGGGGAGGGGGGATATAGGGAGGGGGGAGGATATGGGGGAGGGGAGATATGAGGGAGGGGGGGATATGGGGAAGGGGGGTTATGAGGGAGGGGGATATGGGGGGATATGGGGGAGGGGGATATGGGGAGGGGGGATATGGGGAGGGGGGATATGGGGGAAGGGGGATATGGGGAGGGGGGATACGGGGGAGGGGGGATACGGGGGAGGGGGGATACGGGGAGGGGGATATGGGGGAGGGGGGATATGGGGGAGGGGGCATATGGGGGAGGGGGGATATGGGGAGGGGGATATGGGGGATATGGGGAGGGGGGAATATGGGGAAGGGGGATATGAGGGAGGAGGGATATGGGGGAGGGGGGATATGGGGGGCTATGGGGGATATGGGGGAGGGGGGATATGGGGTGGGGGATATGGGGGAGGGGGGATATGGGGAGGGGGGATATGGGGGAGGGGGGATATGGGGATACAAGGGAGGGGAGAATATGGGGAGGGGGATATGGGGGAGGGGGGATATGGGGGAGGGGGGATATGGGGGAGGGGGGATATGGGGAGGGGAATATGGGGAGGGGGGATATGGGGGAGGGGGGATATGGGGGAGAGGGGATATGGGGGAGGGGGGATATGGGGGATATGGGGGAGCGGGGATATGGGGGAGGGGGATATGGGGGAGGGGGGGATATGGGGAGGGGATATGGGGGAGGGGCGATGGGATATGGGGGAGGGGGGATAATGGGGGAGGGGGGATATGGGGAGGGGGGATATGGGGAGGGGGATATGGGGAGGGGGGATATGGGGAGGGGGGATATGGGGAGGGGGGATATGGGGAGAGGGGATTTGGGGAGGGGAGATATGGGGGAGGGGGGATATGGGGAGGGGGGATATGGGGAGGGGGATATGGGGGGGGGGGGACATGGGGGAGGGGGGATATGTGGGATATGGGGGGAGGGGGATATGGGGAGGGGGATATGGGAGGGGGGATATGGGGGAGGGGGATATGGGGGAGGGGGGATATGGGGGAGGGAGGATATGGGGAGGGGGGATATGGGGGAGAGGGATATGGGGGAGGGGGTTATGGGGAGGGGATATATGGGGGAGGGGGGATATGGGAGGGGGATATGGGGGAGGGGAGATATGGGGGAGGGGGGATATGGGGAGGGGGATATGGGGAGGGCGGATATTGGGGAGGGCGGATATTGGGGAGGGGGATATGGGTGAGGGGATATGGGCGAGGGGGGATATGGGAGGGGGATATGGGGGAGGGGGGATATGGGGGGGATATGGGGAGGGGGATATGGGGGAGGGGGGATGTGGGGGAGGGGGGATATGGGAGAGGGGGGATATGGGGGAGGGGGGGATATGGGGGAGGGGGGATATGGGGGATATGGGGGAGGGGGGATATGGTGGAGGGGGGATATGGGGGAGGGGGATATGGGGGAGGGGGGTATGGGGAGGGGGATATGGCGGATATGGGGGAGGGGCGATATGGGGGGATATGGGGGATGGGCGATATGGGGAGGGGGATATGGGGAAGGGGGGATATGGAGAGGGGGTATATGGGGGAGGGGGGATATGGGGAGGGGGGATATGGGGGAGGGGATGATATGGGGGACGGGGGGATATGGGCGAGGCTCACCCTGGCTGCTCTGACGCGGTTGTTCACCTTCTTGTGGCACTGGGTGCCTGTCCGTGGTGTCAGGGCCACAGCGGTGACGGCCTCTGCCACCTCCCTCCACAGACGCCGGCTGTGACGTGAGGCACGTCTGCGGCCGTGCCCGGGATACAGGGCGTCCCTCCTCTGCTCCACCGCGTCCAGGACGCCTCCACATCCCGTGACTGGAACCTCGGGGTTGAGCGGCGGCCAGCCATCCAGTCGGGTGTTCGGTCGGGTGTTCCGGTCGGGTGGGGGGGAGCAGCGCGGCCTTATGAGCCGTCACGCCGTGCGGCGTGTATGACGCTGCACGGCGTGAACCACGTGCGCAAGCGCGGATCCTGTCACGTCGCTGCTAGCCCATTTCGGGCCGGAGACTTTCGACCCTTTTTTCCGACGTGACGCAAGTCGGATTTGCGCCGTTTTTGGAGCCGATCGGCGGACTTTGCACCGATAACGGAGAATTTCGCCCCAGGTTCAGTAAAAAAAGTTTAGGGTCTCTGCCTCCCCCACCAACTCGGGCAGGGAATTCCAGACTCCCACTACCCTCTGCGGAAAAACGTTCCTCCTCATGTCCCCTCTGTACCTTCTGCCACTTATTGTGAATCTACGTTCCCTGGTTCTACAATTCTCCACCAAGGGAAATAATATCATCCTGCCCACTCTATCTCTTCCCCTCATAATTTTTTACACCTCAATTAAGTCCCCCCTCAGCATTCTTTGTTCCAAGGAAAATAATCCCAACATATCCAGTCAATCTCTCGTAGTTACACTTTTCTAGCCCTGGCAACATTCTTGTAAACCTCCTCTGCACTCTCTCAACAGTAATAACGTCCTTCCTGTAATGAGGTGTTCAGAACTGGGCACATTATTCTCCCATTGTGGTCTCACCAGTGTTTTATACGATTCCAACTTTATATTCTTACTTTTACATTACATAGCTCTGCCAATGAAGGCGAGCATTCCATATGCTTTATTTACTGCTGCCTGTACATCATGCTCTCGCTCTTCATCAACCCCTCATAGTATATTCCCATTTATTGAGTACTCCCTATAACTGTTTGACCTCACTAAACACATGACCTCAACCTTATCTGTGTTAAATTCCATCTGCCACTTTATTGCCCACTCCACCAACCCATCTCTGTCATTTTGATTATAGCTATCTTCTGCACTGTCCACCACTCGACCAATCTTTGTGGGGCGGGATTCTCCGACCTCCCGTCGGGTCGGAGAATCGCCAGGGGGCGGCGTGAATCCCGCCCCTGTCGGCTGCCGAATTCTCCTGCGCTGGCGATTTGGCGGGGGCGGGAATCGCGCTGCGCCGGTCGGCAGCCGCTTGCAGTGGTCCCCTCAGCGATTCTCCGGCCCGCGATGGGCCGAGTGGCCGCCCGTTTTAGGCCGGTCCATCTGGCGGGCATTACAACAGGCACTTACCGGCGGGATCTGGCTGCGCGGGCAGCCTCCGGGGTCCTCGGGGGGTGCTGTGGGATCTGGCCATGGGAGGTGCCCCCAAGGTGGCGTGGCCCACGATCGGGGCCCACCGATCCGCGGGCGGGCCTGTGCCGTGGGGGCACTCTATTCCTCCGCGTCAGCTGCTGTGGACCTCCGCGATGGCCGATGCGGAGATGAACCCCCTCGCGCATGCATTGGGATGACGCCAGCACAAGCTGGCGCTCCCGCGCATACGCCAACTCGTGCCGGCCTAGCTCCTGAAGGTGCGGCGGATTCCGGAGTTGCCTGCCCCGCCAATTCCCGCAGAATCCCACCCGTGTTGTCTGCAAGTTTCCCAATTGTGCTCCCTGTGGTAGTCAGCACTGTTTGTATAATACGTATATGAGAGATAATACGGTAAAGCTCCTGTACTACAGGTACAGGGTTAGATCCCTGCCTGCTTGCTCCGCCCAGTAGGCGGAGTATAAATGTGTGTGCTCACCGAGCTGCAGCCATTTTGGCAGCAGCTGCAGGAGGCAACACATCTCTGCTTAATAAAGCCTCGATTACTCTCTCCTCTCATCTCGTCGTAATTGATAGTGCATCAATTTATTAAGCAGAGATTTTACAGCGATGGGCCTACGCATCAAGCCTGATCGCCTGCAGCTGCACCCTCAAGCAGACAACGCCACGTCGGCCGTCGACCACTGGCTAGCTTGCTTTGAAGCCTACATTGGAGCAGCGACAGAACAACCCTCAGAAGAACAGAAACTCCAGATCTTGTACACACGGTTGAGCTCCGATATTTTTCCCCTTATCCAGGATGCGCCCAAATACACTGATACCACATCGCTTCTGAAAGGAAACTACAGGAAACTACATCCAGCCGATCAACAAACTCTACGCCAGGCACCTCCTGTCCACGTGGCAACAACTCCCCGGTGAGTTATTGGACGATTTCTGGCGTGCCCTGCATGCTCTGGCGAGGAACTGCGATTGGCAGGCAGTTTAGGCCATTGAACATACTGAACTCCTAATCAGGGACGCTTTCGTTACGGGCATAGTGGCGGCGTCCATCCATTAGCGCCTCTTAGAAGGGGGTACGCTCGACCTCATGGCGACCAAGAAACTCGCGACCTCACTAACGGTAGCCTCCCGTAATGTACAAGCGTACGCCCCCGACCGCACGGCACCCCCCCTCATGGACATCATGGGCCCCACCAGCGGCCGCCTCCAGCCAACCCCAAGCCTGCGCCGTGCGGCAGCCAGCAAACCCCGGGGGCCCAAGTGCTATTTCTGCGGGCAGACAAAGCACCCCTGGCAGCGCTGCCCGGCGCAGAGTGCAATCTGCAAGACCTGGGGAAAGAAGGGGCATTTTGCTGCGGTGTGCCAGGCCCGGTCGATCGCCGCTGTGTCCAGGCCCAGTGTTCCTGCACACCCCACGTGCGACCTGTGGGCGCCGCCATTTTCGTCGCCGCAGCCCACGTGCGGCTCATGGGTGCCGCCATCTTCCTCTCAGCAGAACACCTGCACCCCCCATCAGACTTTGTGCGGACCGTGGGCGCCGCCATCTTCGACGCCATTTTGGATGGCGCATCAGGACCCCTGCTCGTCGGGCACCTCATCTGGCGCTCATCGCCCGCAACCACCGCCGACCAGGCCCGGGGCCCACCAACATCAACTGCAGCTCGCCTCCATCACGCTCGACAGTCCCGGCCACACAACCTCGCAACCGCGACAACGACGGTGAAAGTCAATGGCCACAAGACATCTTGACTTCTCGACTCCGGGAGCACGGAGAGCTTCATCCACCCCGGTACGGTAAGGCACTGCTCCCTCGCGGTACACCCCATTAACCAACGAATCTCCTGGCCTCGGATCCTACTCGTGGAGATCCGGGGGTACTGCATCGCCACCCTCACCGTCACGGCGTAGAGTTCAGCAACTTCCGGCTCTACATCCTCCCCAACGTCTGCGCTGCCTTGCTACTTGGCCTGGGCTTCCAGTGCAACCTCAAAGTCTAACTCTAAAATTCGGCGGACCCCTACCACCCCTCACCGTATGATGCCTCACGACCCTTAAGGTCGACCCACCCTCCCTGTTTGCAAACCTCACCCCAGATTGCAAGCCCGTCGCCACCAGGAGCAGGCTGTTCAGTGCCCAGAACAGGATCTTCATCAGGTTGGAGGTCCAGCGTTTACTGCGGGAAGGCATCATTGAGGCCAGCAACAGCCCCTGAGAGCCCAATTGGTAGTTGTAAGACTGGGGAGAACACAGTCAGACCATCAATCGGTACACGCAGCTCAACTCGTACCCCCTCCCACACATATCTGATATGGTCAATCAGATTGCACAGTACCAGGTCTTCTCTACAGTGGACCTGAAATCTGCCTACCACCAGCTCCCCATCCGAAAGATGGACCGCCAATACACTGCATTTGAAGCAGACGGCCGCATTTACCACTTCCTTAGGGTTCCCTTCAGCATCACTAATGGGGTCTCGGTCTTCCAACGGGAGATGGACCAAATGGTTGACCGGTACGGACTGCGGGCCACCATCCCATACCTAGATAACATCACCATCTGCGGCCACGACCAGCGGGACCACGACGCTAACCTTTTAAAATGTCTCCACATCGCCAAACTCCTGAAACTTACGTATAACAAGAAGTGCGTGTTCAGCACCAACTGCTTAGCCATCCTTGGCTATGTGGTGCAAAATGGAGTTCTAGGGCCCGACCCCGATCGCATGCGCTCCCTCATGGAACTACCCCACTGCCCCAAGACCCTCAAACGATGCCTGGGGTTCTTCTCATACTACGCCCAGTAGGTGCCTAACTATGCGGAAAAGGCACGCCCACTCATCCACTACACAGTTTTCCCCCTGACGGCTGAGGCCCACCAGGCCTTCAACCGTATCAAGACCGACATCGCCAAGGCCGCGATGCCCGCGGTTGACGAGAACCTCCCCTTTCAGGTCGAGAGAGATGCATCAGACGTCGATCTGGCCGCCACCCTCAACCAGGCAGGCAGACCCGTGCAGTCCCTCACCCTCCATGCCTCCGGAATTCGGCACTCCTTTGTCGAAAAGGAGGCCCAAGCCATCGTTGAAGCTGTGCAGCATTGGAGGCATTACCTGGCCGGCAGGAGATTCACTCTCCTCACTGACCAATGGTCGGTTGCCTTCATGTGACAATAAGCGACTTTCATTTCATTTCAAGACACCGGGGCAAGATTATAAATTATAAAATCTTGAGGTGGAGGATCAAGCTCTCCACCTACAATTACGAGATTTAGTATCGCCCCGGTAAGCTCAACGAGCCCCCCGATGCCCTATCCCGAGTTACATGTGCCAGCGCACAAGTGGACCGACTCCGGGCCCTACACGATGGTCTCTGTCACCCAGGGGTCACCCGGTTATTTCACTTCATAAAGGCCCGCAACCTACCCTACTCCATTGCGGAAGTCAGGACGGTCACCAAAGACTGCCAGGTCTGCGCGGAGTACAAACCGCACTTCTACCGGCCAGACCGAGCGCACCTGGTGAAGGCCTCCCGCCCCTTTGAATGCCTCAGCATGGATTTCAAAGGGCCCCTCCCCTCCTCCGACCGAAACACGTACTTCCTGAACCTGGTTGATGAGTACTCCCGATTTCCCTTCGGCATCCCATGCCCCGAAATGACGTCTGCCACAGTCATCAAAGCCCTCAATAGCATCTTCACTCTTTCGGTTTCCCTGCTTACGTTCACAGTGACCTGGGATCCTCCTTTATGAGTGACGAGCTGCGTCAGTTCCTGCTCAGCAAGGGCATTGCCTCGAACAGGACGACCAGCTACAACCCCCGGGGAAACCGGCAGGTGGAGAGGGAGAACGGGACGGTCTGGAAAGCCGTCCTGCTGGCCCTACGGTCCAAATATCTCCCGGGTCTCCCGCTGGCAGGAAGTCCTCCCCGACGCCCTTCACTCCACCTGATCGCTACTATGCACTGCGACAAATTAAACCCCCCATGAACGTCTCCTTGCTTTCCCCAGGAAGTCCACCTCCGGGGTTTCGCTCCCAACGTGTCTGGCAGCCCCAGGACCCGTCCTCCTCCGCAAGCATGTGCGGCTCCACAAGGCGGACCCATTGGTCAAAAGGGTACAGCTGCTACATGCAAACCTGCAGTACGCCTACATGGCGTACCCCGACGGCCACCAAGACACAGTCTCCCTGAGGGACCTGGCACCAGCTGGTTTCCCCCCCCCCCTCCAATTGCCCCAGCGTCACCCACCCTCCCCCCAGCACACCTCAACACAGCCCCCGCTCCAGGACATCTGTCTTCCCATAGATTCCACCTGGGGATGAGGATGAGGACTACATGCTCCCGGAGTCACAGGCGACCAAGCCGGCGCCTGCATCACTCAGGCGTGCGGCGCTCACAACGGAGGATCAAGGCACCCGACCGGCTAAATTTGTGAACTTTCGCCAAACTGTACTCTTTAAAAATGCTCACATACCATGTAAATAGTTTTTAAAAATGCTCACATACCATGCAAATAGTTTTCCACCACCCAATCTGGACTCTTTTTTAACAGGGGGTGAATGTGGTGGTCACCACTGTTTGTGTAATACGTATATGAGAGATAACACGGTAAGGCTCCTGGACTACAGATACGGGGGTAAATCCCTGCCTGCTGGCTCCGCCCAGTAAGCGGAGTATAAATGTGGGTGCTCACCGAGCTGCAGCCATTTCGGCAGCAGCCGCAGGAGGCAACACATCTCTGCTTAATAAAGCTTTGATTACTCTCTACTCTCGTCTCATCATAATTGATAGTGCATCATTCCCCACATACAATTTATTAATATATAACACAAACAGTAAGGCTCGCAACACCGAGCCCTGTGGAACACGACTTGAAACAACTTTCCAACTGCAAGGGCAGCCATCAACCATTATTACCCTTTGTTTCCTGTTACCAAACCAACTTTTTATCCAGCTTGTCACATTGTCCTGTATCCCATGGGCTTTCACTCTCTTGGCCAAACTTTATCAAGTGTCTTGCTAAAATCCTTATACACAATATCCACTGCAGTACCTTCACCCCTTCTTGTCACTTCCTCAAAGAATTCAATCAAATTTTGAGATAAGACCCTCCTTTAACAAATCCATGCTGACTATCCCTCACTAGTCTATTCCTTTCTATGTGACAGTTGATCCTATCTCTCAGGATTGATTCTACTAATTTGTTAATGGATTTACTAATGGATGCACTGAATTTGCCCTGTAATCCCTTAACATCCACATTTATGTGCCTGTCTCCCCCGCTAAAACTCTCAATTGCCTTTGTGTCTGTGACATTGCCTCGTTTTGACTTACTTTTAATGTTTTATTTGTTCAAAGTAACCTTTCATGCATCAAAGAACATTTAAAGAAGTTAATCTTTTTTTTCTTAAATATTCAGGGAAATATAAAAATATTGATGTGTGCAAGCTATAACAGTGAAACATTTCCCTAAGGACTTCAAATGGGATTAACTGCCAGAAGTCAAAACTCGATGGAGTTATTACACACGCTCTTTGCAAACAGGAAGAATGTAAAAAAAAGAATGTGCATCTATATCGCACTTTCCTCATCTCCAGTGTGTCTCACAACTAAGTAAGCAATTTTGAAGTGTAGTCACTTCTATAAACATGGGTACCATGGGCTGAATTTTCAGCCCCAACACCGGCAAGCATCATCGCGGGCGGGACAGGAAAATATAGAGAGCTGTTAAAAGTCACCAGCTGTCCAAGTTCCCCTGTCCCACTCACAGGATGGCCACCCGTATCAGTGCCAGAAAATCCCACCCTAAATTTTGCTGAAGTGATGTTGATTGAGGGATGAATGTTGGAACTTTCTCCTCTTTTTTGAATAAGGATTTAAATCCTAGGATTTCTACATCTGCCTGATGTGACAGGCAGAGCTTTATGTTGATCACAATCTTTGCTTCTCTGGTGCAGCACCCCCTCGGAACTGTACTGACGTGTCAGCATCGTCAGTCCTACTGGGTTCAAGGGCAGGCCTCTGAACCAAATTGGTGTGTGAAAGTACACATATTCATGGTGGTACGTGCACATTCACACAAGATAATTTTTTCTCTCATTAACAAACGATCAATATTATGCACTCTCTTGCACATAGTGACCCTTAGATGAGACTCCTCTGGTGCTTCTAAACACTGCAATACCTGTCAGCATTGTTTCTGTCCTCTAGTCTGAAGGATTACCTTGGTGGGATACAATTCTTATCGGATAGTTAAGTTACTGTCCTTCAAATGAAAGCCTTAATCAAATGTTGGGAAGGTATTTACACAGAGGAAATGAAAGAGACTGCTTGACAATAAATTGAAGATATCGCAGCAGCGCTCGACGGCTGTGAGCAATGCAAATCCGATATTGGAATTTATTGAACTGGTCAATATTGAGCAGAAATAATGAGGTAATCCTGCCACTTTACGAATCATTGGTGTGACATAATTAGCATACCACGTACAGATCTGTCTGCCTTCGTACACAGTAGACATTGCAGCTACTGAGGAGAATAATCAGAATGATGGAGGAGATGGAGGAATTGGATTGTGAAGAGTGATTATGTAAATTGGACATGTTCTCAATGGAAAGGAAAGGCGGAGAGGTGACAGGATTGTTGTTTGTAGGATTCTAAAAGGATGAGATAATGAGGAGCATGACAAGCTATTTCATCTCATTCAGGACATTAAATCCAGAGGACACAGCCTGCTTTTGAAGGGAGGGTAAATTCAAAACACGGACACAAATAGCAGAGGGGGAGTCAGAAACTATCAATATGTTGGAAGCAGTCACTCTCGTTCTGATCTTTCCTAGAACAGCCGATGACCAGAGGCTGGGCACAACATCTAACTGAGGTTGGTGGGCGGGCTCTCAAAGCTGAGGGTTCAATCGGAGGACTTCTGGTTTGAAAGCAGCAGGACAATATGGCAGGTAAGTAAGAGAGAGGCCACTTCAAAATGGAAGCACCCGCTTTCCAAGTATTAAACATTTAAAATTGAAAAAATGGCCGTGGCAGTCAGCCCACTACTGGGGGTGGGAACCCCTCTGCCTGGTGCCCTGCCGCTGCTGCTCAACCCAGGCAGGCCGGGAGGGGCTGTAAGTCTACGAGGAGCACTGTCCCCTCACCCTCCACCCAATTTGCTGCCAGGAGGCTGTCTCCAAGCAGCTAAAGTGGCCCCTGTTTCCTGCAGGTTCGTGTGATCTGACTGGAAAATCCTTGTTGACCTCCTGCAAGTAACCATTAATTAGTTTTTTGCAAAGGGCAGCCCGGTGGCGCAAGTGGTTAGCATGGATGCCTCACGGCGCCGAGGTCCCAGGTTCGATCCCAGCTCTGGGTCACTGTCCGTGTGGAGTTTGCACATTCTCCCTGTGTTTGCGTGGGTTTCGTCCCCACAACCCAAAAGTTGTGCAGAATAGGTGGATTGACCATGCTAGATTGCCCATTTATTGGGAAAAACTGAATTGGATACCCTAAATTTATATATTTTTAAAAAATCAGTCTTAGTAACTACCTGTCAGGTGCAGAGGTAGCCCTGCTGCATCTTGCATTCAACTCGTCCCTCGCACCCATTCCACACTTCATTCCCCTACTATTCCGCCACCAGAAAAGTGTCCCATGAATGGCTGGAGTACGGCAGCTGATGGTGCTATTTTCAGCGCCCGCTTGCCTCTGTCTCAGGTCCCTGTGGGGTCAAACATTCTGACCAATAATTCAGTGAGTAAGTGACCAGTTTCTTAAACAGGATGCCTACAGGTAGATGGTGGATTAAGTCATTCAAATGCAAATGGGGAAGATTTCTCTCATGCGTGGCATGGCATATGTCAAACTGTCGGAAGAAACAGTGACTTTAGACCTATAGTTGCTAAAACTGTCAGCTTTCCTGTCCAGGTCTGTGGTAAACCAATTAATGGGAATTGATTCGGAGGACTAGTCATGATCACTGGATCATAAGACTACCAGGATGGGATAAGGTTTACGAGGCACTTGGCGGTTTTACATCTCAATTCCTATGACACTTCTGGCCCATTTCTAAGAAACAGCTGCAATGTCACAGGCTGTGCCATTCAACTGAAGTGCCATGTTGATTCCTGAAGTGGGGATTTTTCCAAATGCCCTAGCCAAAAATCCTCTTACAACCAAAAACCCTGAAAATAGTATTATACAGAATGACTGACCTATTTGCTTACATACTGTACCCTTTAAGAAGTAAACCATTAATTGAATTCACTTTCAGACCTTTTGAAAAAGTGCTATAAATAAATAGAAATATTATAGATTGCAAAGAGATGAAGCCGACTTATGTTAAATAACATTCCTGGCTCAAGTAAACTAAGATTGCATCATTTGCTGCAAATATAGACACATTAAATTATGTCTACAGAGATCGTTGTAGAAATTATTTTGGCCTTAAATATTTTTTTAAGGCTTTCTATGGTGTTTGTTCTGATTCTCCAGAGGGCAGAAATCTATTTTCCTGGCAGCTTGGATATGAACTCAATAAGTTTTTGCAAGAAATATTGATCAGTGTCTTTTTTTTTTTAAAACCTTGCGATTTCATCCATTTAGCTCTTAGCATTAGGTTAAGATTTTTCAGTCACTCTGTTTATAGGAACTAGTCCCCCAGCTAACGGCAGTGACCTTATGAACATCCCTGACACAAGAGATGGTTCTGTGTTGTATAGTTTGAATAAGGTGGTCAATGCAAGTTGGGAGGTTCCAGAAATTTAAAGCTAAATTGAAAAGTGCAGCAAAGAGAGAGACGGAGAGTGGCGTAAGAGGGGATTTGCTGGGGTTCAGTTCTCTCCTCCACTCTCGTGAAGGTATTGACACTTGTTGAAGCAAAGTTCCAGAAGGAGCTTTGGATGTTACAGCAGACCAATGTGAAAGCCGTGAAGATGAGGCTTGGAATCTCTCCTAAATATTTCCTTTAACAGTCCGGGAAAATTCAGATGATTCAAATAGCTGTTCGTTTTGCCTTTTCTTTCTGAAAAATGTTTATCGTTTGTTATTTCATTTATTTTCTATTTTGTTTCCTCGTTGCACCTCCTCTGTCTGTATCTTTTCCTCTGTCCCTCCTTCTGTGTGTCTCATTCCCATTGAGCAGGATTTAGTCAGTGGCACACCGGGCGGGATTCTCCACTCCCGCGCCGGTTGGGAGAATCGCCTGGGCTGCCAAATTTTCCCGCGACGCCGGTCCGACGCCCTCCCGTGATTGTCCCAAGCGACGGGAACGGCCCCGTCGAGTTCCGCGCGGCGCAGGCCGGGGAATCGCCCAAGACACCCAAAATGCCGATTCTCCGGCACCCCTGCTATTCTCAGGCCCGGATGGGCCGAGCGGCCAGCCCAAAACGGCGGGTTCCCCCCGGCGCCATCCACACCTGGTCGCTGCCGGCGGGAACAGCGCGGGAACGCTGGGGGGGGCGGCATGCGGGGGGGGGGGGGGGAGGGGGGATCCTGCACGGGGGGTACCTCAAATGTGGGGTGGCCCATGATCGGTGCCCACCGATCGTCGGGCCGTCCTCTCTGAAGGAGGACCTCCTTTCTTCCGCAGCCCTTCAAGATCCGTCTGCCATCTTCTTGCGGGGTGGAATCGGAGAGGACGGCAACCACGCATGCGCGGGTGACGCCAGTTATGCGGCGCCGGCCGCGTCATGTATGCGGCGCCGCCTTTACGCGGCGACAAGGCCTGGCGCGTGTAAATGACGCGGCCCCGCTCCTAGCCCATTATCGGGCCCTGAATCGGTCGGGATAGGGGCCGTTTCACACCGTCGTGAACCACGACGGCGTTCATGACGGCGTGGGCACTTCGGCGCGGGAGTGGAGAATCCCGCCCACCATTCCTGGGCTGGAATTCCCCGGCCGTTGGGATTCGCTGTTCCCGCTGTCAGTGTGCCTCCCCCACTCCCCCGTGGGTTTCCCGATGGCTTAGGGTGGCTTCAATGGGAAATCCTGTTGACAAGCGGTGGGAGTCCAGAATCCAACCACCAGCAAACAGCGCACCGCCAAGGAACATGCCGTTGGGGGACCAGAGAATCCTGCCTCTGATGGCAAAACTGGAAGTATGCTTCAAATTCCATTCTCTAGCTTTTTCCCATTTGCCATGCGATTCTATTTAAAATGTAACCTGCCGGCAGCATGTGTGGGAGATACAGGCAATTCAGTAACAGAGGAAGGTTTTCATTTATGAAATCCGGCATCAGTCAAAAGTGCAGCAGGTATGGATGGGCTATAGTCTCTTGGTCAAACAGCAAGGCTCTGCTTAATTGTTAAAGTTTTCCCACCCAACTTCATTTTCATTAAGACCTGGGGCGAAAATCTCCGTTATCGGCGCAAAGTCCGCCGATTGGCGCAAAAAACGGCGCAAATCTGACTTGTGTCACGCCGGAAAAATGGTTCAAAAGTCTCCGGCCCGAAATGGGCTAGCAGCGACGTGGCCGGATCCGCGCTTGCGCACGTGGTTCACGCCGTGCAGCGTCATACACGCCGCACGGCGTGACGGCTCATAAGGCCGCGCTGCTCCCTCCCACCCGACCGGAACACCCGACTGGAACACCCGACTGGAAGGTTGGCCGCCGCTCAGCCCCGAGGTTCCAGTCACGCGATGTGGAGGCGCTCCTGGACGCAGTGGAGCAGAGGAGGGATGCCCTGTATCCCGCAGAGTTGCCCCACGCCACAGCCGGCGTCTGTGGAGGGAGGTGGCAGAGGCCGTCACCGCTGCGGCCCTGACACCACGGACAGGCACCCAGTGCCACAAGAAGGTGAAGGACCTCGTCAGAGCAGGCAGGGTGAGCCTCGCCCATATCCCTCCTGCCCCATATCCCCCCTCCCCCATATCCCCCCTCCCCATATCCCCCCTCCCCCATATCCCCATCCCCCCCTCCCCCATATCCCCCTCCCCCATATCCCCCCTCCCCCATATCCTCCCTTCCCCCATATCCCCCCTCCCCCATATCCTCCCCTCCCCCATATCCCCCCTCCCCATATCCCCCCTCCCCCATATCCCCATCCCCCCTCCCCCATATCCCCCTCCCCCATATCCCCCCTCCCCCATATCCTCCCTTCCCCCATATCCCCCCTCCCCCATATCCTCCCCTCCCCCATATCCCCCCTCCCCCATATCCCCCCTCCCCCATATCCCCCCTCCCCTTAACCCCCCTCCCCCATATCCCCCCTCCCCATAACCCCCATATCTCCCTCCCACATATCCCCCCCTCCCCCATATCCCCCTCCCCCATATCCCCCCTCCCCCATATCCCCCCTCTCCATATCCCCCATATCCCCCTCCCCATATCCCCCCTCCCCATATCGCCCCCTCCCCCATATCCCCCCTCCCCCATATACCCCCCTCCTCATATCCCCCCTCCCCCATATCCCTCCTCCCCCATATCCCCCCTCCCCCATATCCCACCCTCCCCATATCTCCCCTCCCCCATATCCCCCTCCCCATATCCCCCCTCCCCATATCCCCCCTCCCCATATCCCCCCTCCCCCATATCCCCAAGTGAATCCAGCCCTAACCTTAACCTCTGCAATGCACGCGCAACCGATGGCGTGCATTCATATACCTGCCTAACACTGTTGCCTTTTACCCCTGCCACCACCCCACCCACCCACCCCCGCCACAGGAGAAGCGCGCACACAACAATAGGGAGCATGTGAGGACTGGAGGAGGCCCCGCTGATGAGAGGCCACTGACCGAACACGAGGAATGGGCCCTGGAACTGGCTGGCGGACCTGACGACTGGGAGGTTGCTGATGCAGAGGTTGTGGGCGTACTAGCAAACGAGCCACCGACAGCCCGTCCCCATATCCCCCCCTCCCCCATATCCCCCCTCACCCATATCACCTGATAACTGCCTGCGTGTCTCACCATGCATGCTTCATTGTGTATCGCAGGAGCAATCGTCGGGGCACCCATCCCCGCAGATGCAGACCACCTGCAGGATGCCACTCGCACGCCACGGGAGAGGGAGAGACCCGGACCCTCCGGCATGCGACGCCCGCAGGATGCCCCTCGCACACCACGGGAGACGGAGAGACCCCAACCCTCCGGCAGCGACGCCCGCAGGATGCCCCTCGCACACCACGGGAGACGGAGAGACCCGCACCCTCCAGCATGCGACGCCCGCAGGATGCCCCTCGCACACCACGGGAGACGGAGAGACCTGGAGCAACAGGGAGACGACACCCCCGTCACGTGCGGGAGCGACCACCCAGCGACGAGGGGGGCGGCCACAGGCCCCCGTCACATCCGAGCCAGGACACCACTACCCAGGACACCACTACCCAGGACACCACTACCCAGGTCACCACTACCCAGGACACCACTACCCAGGACACCACTACCCAGGTCACCACTACCCAGGTCACCACTACCCAGGACACCACTACCCGGGACACCACTACCCAGGTCACCACTACCCAGGACACCACTACCCAGGACACCACTACCCAGGACACCACTACCCGGGACAGAACTACCCAGGACACCACTACCCGGGACAGCACTACCCAGGACACCCCTACCCGGAACAGCACTACCCAGGAATACGAAATACCGGACAGTGACTCAGAGTGGATGGGTGGAGACGAAACCCCACCCCAAAGTGCCATGGACTCAGAGTGGGACGAAGAGCACGACACAACGCCACTGCTGTCACAAACACCCTCCACCATCGCAGAAACACTCACCTCGGTTGGGCACTTTAGTGATGAGGCGTCTGGTACACTCACTGGTGCGCACAACACAGCCGTCCCGGTACAGCAGGTGGAGGTAGGAGCAGCAGAGGGCAGCCCAGCCCAAGCGAACATCTGCCGCCCAGATGGATCCCGGGTTCCTGGAGTTTCCACACCCACACATAGATCCGATGCAACCACCGAACCGGAGACGAGCGAAGAGGGTGACGGCCGGCTTGCGGCGGCTGCAGTCGCAGGTGGAGGAGTCCACCCGCGTCCAGGAGCTGGAAGTGGTGCCGGTCATGCGTGCCACCCAGGCCGACACCGCAGGGGTGGCGTCCGCGGTGGAGGCAATGGGTGCGACGGTGTCAGACATGGGGAACGGTTTGCGAGGCCTGGGGCTTTCCGTGCAGGCGGCGTCTGTGGCCCAGGACATGGCTGCCCTCTCACAGGAGGCCATGAGCCAGTGCCAGCGCCAGATGGCAGAGGCGCTCAACACCATAGCCCAGTCTCAGCAGGCCATGGCCCAGTCTCTGCAGGCCATGGCCCAGTCTCTGCAGGCCATCGCTGGGGGCATCGGCGCCAGTGGCCATGTGCGAGCCGGCGTCGCACTGTAACAGACAGGGTTTGCCAACCCCCTGGGCTCCATGGCTGCAAACCTGCAGACCCCTGTCGATACCAGCATGGGCCTCCAGGACTGGCAACGCCAGATGCCGGGGGGGCGTCGGATGGCCAGTCCGTTCGCATCCCCCACCCATGTAGAGGCCTGGAGGCCATCGGGCACCCCGAGGGAGGAGGTGGTGGTGTGGTCCGTCCCGGGTCCCCCTGTAGGGGAGGTCCGGGAACACCGCGACACCTCGGACTCCCCCCTTCCGTCCCAGGTGCATCGGGTGGGCAACGGGCAGGACAGGCTGGCAGCTCGCCATCCCAGTCGCCCGGGCCGCAGCCTGGCCCATCTAGGCCAGGACGCCCCAGGAAACGGCCACCAAAGGGATCCAGTGTCAGAGGGCAGGAATCACAGGAGTCCACCTCCAGTTCTGCTGTACCGTCTGGGCAACCACGTAGACGTAGTCAAAGGGCCCGTAAGGCCAAACAATTAGACACCGAGTAAGTTGGCACGGGTGCAGGGCACAGATGTGTTTTAGGGGCTAGGGCACATGCATGAACTCGTTTGGTTATGAAAGTCAATGTTACACCTACAGAAGCTGCCTTTGTGCTCTGTCCAAAGCGTGCGGGGGTGTCATGTACGTTGAGCGCAAGTGTGTGTGTGAGGGGTGGTCTTACCTCAGCCCCAGGTGAGTCTGCCCCCTTCCCCCTGGGCCGCCATCAACATTCCCCCGGGCAGAGGACGGGACCGTGCGCTGCAGTGTCACAGCCGCATGCAGGGATGGTGCGGGTGGATGGTGGTACTGTGGCCATGGGTCAGACATAGTCCAACGATGTGGAGCCAGGAGCACACCGCAGGGCGGGTTGTCATCATCCTCCATGGCCTGCAATAGACACGCGTCCACCCGCAACTGTGTGAGCCCGGCCGTTGTGCCGCAGGTGGATCGGCAATGGGGGGTGTGGTGTGCATGCGGGTGTGGTGGGTGGGGTTGGGGAAGGGGGTGAGGGTGCTGGGTGGGTGGATGGGTGGGGGGTGTGGGTGGTCGGCTGTTGCCATGGTGTGCGGTCTGTGGCCATACTACCCGATTCCCACGCCCATCTAGTCAGTGAAGCGGGCGGCTATCAGTCTGTCCCGTGCCCGCTGGGCCAGCCGGTAACGGTGGACAGCCACCCGCCTGTGTCTAGCCCGTCTGCCCTGACCATTGCCCCCATCCCCCTCATCTGGGGAGGACTGCGCCTCTTCCTGCTGCTCCTCCACTCCGCCCTCCTCTGCCTGCGGCACATCGCCCCTCTGTTGGGCTATGTTGTGCAGGACGCAGCACACCACAATGATGCGGCCGACCCTATCTGACCGATACTGGAGGGCGCCCCCAGAGAGGTCCAGGCACCTGAAACGCATCTTCAGCACGCCAAAGCACCTCTCTATCACTCCCCTTGTCGCTACATGGGCATCATTGTAGCGGTTCTCCGCCTCATTGCGTGGCCTCTGTACAGGCGTCATCAGCCACGATCGCAATGGGTAGCCCCTGTCGCCCAGCAACCAGTCCCTCAGCCGGGGGGCGTCTCTCGTACATGTCGGGGATGGATGACCGCGACAACACGTATGAGTCGTGTACACTGCCTGGGTAACGGGCGCAGACTTGCAGGATCATCATGCGGTGGTCGCAGACCACCTGTACGTTCATCGAATAGGTCCGCTTCCTATTGGTGAACACGGCCCTGTTATCTGCAGGTGGCCGCACGGCGACGTGCATCCCATCGATCGCGCCCTGGACCATGGGGAACCCGGCCACGGCAGAGAAGCCCATGGCCCGGGCATCTTGGCTGGCCCGGTCCACAGGGAAGCGGATGTAGCGGTGCGCCATGGCATATAGGCCATCTGTCACTGCCCGGATGCACCGATGCACCGATGTCTGCGATATGCCGGACAGGTCCCCCACTCGGTGTCTGGAATGACACCGTTGCATAAAAGTTCAGGGTAACCGTAACCTTGACGGACACGGGGAGAGGGTGTCCCCCGCCAGTGCCACGCGGTGACAGGTGTGCCAGCAGGTGGCAGATGTGTGCCACGGTTTCCCGCCTCATCCGGAGTCTCCTCCTACATTCCCGGTCCGTGACGTCCTGGTATGACTGCCGGGGCCGGTACACACGGGGCGCCCTCGGGTGCCTCCGTTGCCGTGGGGCCGCGACCTCCTCCTACCCCTCCTCGTCCTGTCGGTCAGGTGTCCCTCCAGCCTGGGCGGCTGCCGCCTGCCCCTCTGCGGCAGCCTGCGCTGCCTCTCTGGCACGCTCCTCCCCCTCCTCCTCATCCAGGGCAACATGGACATTAGCGGCTGCCGCCACGGCGGCCAACATCGCTGGATGATCGTAAAACATGACGGCCTGGTTGGGGGGGGGGGGGGGAACGACGACATGTCATCATTGCCCATATCCCCTCCTTCCCCCCAGCCAGGTGGCATGGACCGCATGGGTCCAACTGTTGGAGGCTGGCACCTGGCCAGGTGGACCAACTCACTTGCCCCCCCCATCCCCCTCCCCGGCACGGACCCCCCAACCTCCTCCCCGGCACGGACCCCAACCTCCTCCCCGGCACGGACCCCCCCCCCATCCCCCTCCCCGGCACGGACCCCCCATCCCCCTCCCCGGCACGGACCCCCCCATCCTCCTCCCCAGCACGGACCCCCCCACCGCCACCCCCCATCCCCGTCACGGACCCCCCATCCCCCTCCGCGGCACGGACCCCCCCCATCCCCCTCCCCGGCACGGACCCCCCCCATCCCCCTTCCCGGCACGGAACCCCCATCCTCCTCCCCGGCACGGACCCCCCATCCCCCTCCCCGGCACGGACCCCCCCCCATCCCCGGCACGGACCCCAACCTCCTCCCCGGCACGGACCCCCAATCCTCCTCCCCGGCACGGACCCCCCTCCTGGCACTCCCCCGGTGCCCAGCCCACTCTAACCACCCCCCCCGCCGCACACAGACACACACAACCCGAGACACACCTCTCCCCACACATTCAGACTGCGGCCACGCCATCGCCTGCCCAGCGGCCAACCCCCCAGGCCGTCACTCACCTCCACGCTGGTCGGCGTGACCTGGAGCACAGGTTCATGCCGATGAAAAGGAGGTTTGATTTACGTCGACGTGAACGGTCATCACGTCGACGGGACTTCGGCCCATCCAGAAGGGAGAATATCAGCAGGCCCAAAATCGGCTGCCTTGCGCACAACCGTGCCATTCTCCGACGTCAGCGGCGCCATTAACGCCCCGCCGACCTTTCTCCCTTCAGAGACTTCGGCAACCGGCGGGGGCAGGATTCACGGTGGCCAACGGCCATTCTCCGACCCGCTGGGGGGTCGGAGAATGACGCCCCTGAGACCACAAAGGTTACATGGGTGTTTTTTCAAATTTATGTTTTACATGGTAACGGTAGCACAGCGGTTAGCACTGTTGCTTCACAGCTCGAGTCAAATCCCGGCTTGGGTGACTGCCTGTGTGCAGTCTGCACGTTCTCCCAGTGTCTGCGTGGGTTTCCTCCGGGTCTTCAGGTTTCCTCCCACAGTCCAAAGGTACCTAACCTTTGGACTGTGGGAGGAAGCCTGAGGATTGGCCATGTTAAATTGCCCTTGGTGTCCAAAAAAAGGTTAAGTGGGGTTCCTGGGTTACGGGGATGGTCTGGAGGTGTGGGCATACATGGGCCACCCTTTCCACGTGGGCCGGTACAGACACGATGGGCCAAATGGCTTCCTTCTGCACTGTAAATTCTATGATTCTGTTGTCAGTATTTCACATTAGATTGATTTCATTTTATTTGTGTATGCATCATTGTTATATGATGAGAGTAGCTTAGCCAGAGAGCTAAGTGTACTGGCGAGTCTCGTGGTTGGCACACATTGATGGTTACAGAGACGTCAGCAGCATTTCCTTTATTGCAGAGGAAACAATGTTGTGTTTTTTGTTCGCTCTTTATTGAAGGTTAATGTTAGTGTCCTGTGTTGTATTTGTCACTCTGTGGTACATGGCTGAGCTGGCAGGCTGAGCTGGCCTACTTATCTACGCATTGCAAATAACATTATTCAAGAGCACTCTCGGACCGGATAATTGAAATGCTGTAGGTGAACTCAAAGCCCTGTAAGGATTCTTCCAGCCAACACCCATATGGGTGCACAGATGGTCTGTACTGACCCCACCCTTTAGGCCTCTTATTCTTTACTGTGACTGACTGACCTCATCACCAGCCTTCCACCACACCTAGAAGGTCAGTCCTTTGAATTCATCAGCCCCTGTACTTCCTATCACATGACTCTCAGACCCACAGCCATCATACTTGCTCTCTTATTTATAACTTGGTATCAGGTGATATCACCCATGTGGTAGTCACCGCTGTTGTATTATATTGTATATATTGGTATTACGGTAAGGCTCCTGCACTACAGGTACGGGGCCAGATCCCTGCCTTCTGGCTCCGCCCAGTAGGCGGAGTATAAATGTGTGTGCTCTCCGAACAGCAGCCATTTCGTCAGCTGCTGTAGGAGGCCACACATCTCTGTGTAATAAAGCCCCAATTACATTCTACTCTCGTCTCGTCGTAATTGATAGTGCATCAATTTATTATACAGAGATTTTTCAGAGATGGACCTCCGCATCAAGCCGGATCGCCTGCAGCTGCATCCTCAAGCAGACAATGCCAAAAAAGACTTTGAACATTGGCTAGCCTGTTTTGAAGCTTACATGGGTCTGCGCCAGACCCAATCTCAGAAGCACAGAAGCTCCAGATTCTGTACACGTGGCTGAGCTTCAACGTCTTTCCCTCGTCCAGGACGTGCCTACCTATGCAGAGGCCATGGTGCTACTGAAGGACAATTACGCTCAGCAGACCAACAAGATCTACGCCAGGCACATCCTATCCACGCGGCACCAACTTCCCGGTGAGTCTGTGGAAGATTTCTAGCGTGCCCTGCTCGCCCTGGTGAGAGACTGTGATTACCAGGCCATTTCGGCCACTGAACGTTCGAACCTGCTAATGAGAGACACGTTCGTTACGGGCATAGGGTCTGACTATATCTGTCAGCGCCTCTTAGAAGGGGCCACGCTTGACCTTGTGGTGACCAAGAAACTAGCACTCTCGTTCACGGTCGCCTCACGCAACATACAGGCTTATGCCACCGACCGCACGGCCCACCCCTCTGTGCATCGTTGGCCCCGCCAGCGGGCACCCCATCGTGGACCCCATCAGCGACCGCCCCCAGCTAAGCCCACGCCTGCGCCGCGCGGCAGTCGGGGGACCCAAGTGCTACTTCTGCCGACAGACAAAACACCCCCGGGAGCGCTGCCCGGCGAGGAGCGTGCTCTGCAAGGCCTGTGGCAAGAAAGGACATTTCGCTGCAGTGTGCCAGGCCCGCTCAATCGCCGCTATTGTCCCTGCACCCCCCCACGTGCAGCCAGTGGGCGCCGCCATCTTCCTCTCCTCAGACCACGTGCGGCCCATGGGTGCCGCCATCTTGCTTGCCTCAGAACCAATGGGCGCCGACATCTTGCCTGCCCCAGGACCCCTGCCCGTCGGGCACCTCATCGGGCCGCTCATCGCCTGCAACCGCCGATGACCAGCCGCGTCTCACCTCGGTCACGATCGACCAGTCTTGACCGCACAACCTCGCGACCGCGTCGACAAAGGTGAAGGGCGACGGGCACGAGATGTCCTGCCTTCTGTACTCAGGTAGCACTGAGAGCTTCATCCACCCTCGCGGTACACCCCGCTAACCAAAGAATCTCCCTGGCCTCCGGATCCCACTCCGTGGCAATCCTCAACATACAGGGCGTAGAGTTCAGCGGCTTCCGGCTCTACGTCCTCCCCAACCTCTGCGCTGCCTTGCTACTCAGCCTGGACTTCCAGTGCAACCTCCAGAGCCTAAACCTGAAATTTGGCGGGTCCCTACCACCCCTTACTGTTTGCGGCCTCACGACCCTTAAAGTCGACCCACCTTCCCTGTTTTCAAACATCCACCAGGAGCAGACAGTACAGCGCCCAGGACAGGACCTTCATCAGGTCTGAGGTTCAGCGGCTGCTGCGCGAAGGTACCATCGAGGCCAGCACCGGCCCCTGGAGAGCCCAAGTGGTAGTGGTGAAAACCAGGGAGAAAAACAGGATGGTCATTGACTATAATCAGACCATCAATCGGTGCACTCAGCTCAACGCGTACCCCCTCCCACACATATCTGGTATGGTCAATCAGATTGCACAGTACCGGGTCTTCTCGACAGGGGTCCTGAAAACTGCCTACCACCAGCTCCCCATCCGTAAGGTGGACCGCCCATACACTGCGTTTGAAGCAGACGGCCGCCTTTACCATTTCCTTACGGTTCCCTTCGGCATCACCAACGGGGTCTCGGTCTTCCAACGGGAGATGGACCGAATGGTTGACCGGTACCTGGACTACGTCACCATCTGCGGCCACGACCATCAGGACCATGACGCTAACCTTTCCGAATTTCTCAACGCCACCACACTCCTCAACCTAACTTATAACAAGGAGAAGTGTGTGTTCAGCACGAACCGATTAGCCATCCTCGGCTATGTGGTTCAAAATGGAGTTCTAGGGCCCGACCCCGATTGCATGCGCCCCCTCATGGAACTCCCCCTTCCCCTTGCCCTCAAACGATGCCTGCGGTTCTTCTCATACTACGCCCAGTGGGTCCCTAACTATGCAGACAAGGCCCGTCCACTCATCCACTCAACCGTTTTCCCACTGATGGCCGAGGCTCACCAGGCCTTTAACCGTATCAACGCCGACATCGCACGCGGTCGACGAGACGCTCCCCTTCCAAGTCGAGAGCAATGCATCAGACGTCGCTCTGGCCGCCACCCTCAACCAGGCAGGCAGGCCCGCGGCATTCTTTTCCCGCACCCTCCATGCTTCTGTCGAAAAGGAGGCCCAAGCGATCGTTGAAGCTGTGCAACATTGGAGGCATTACCTGGCCGACAGGAGATTCACTCTCCTCACTGACCAACGGTCGGTTGCCTTCATGTTTAACACACAGCGGGGTAAGATCAAAAATGATAAAATTTTGAGGTGGAGGATTGAGCTCTCCACCTACAATTACGAGATTTTGTATCGCCCCGGTAAGCTCAACGAGCCCCCTGATGCCCTGTCCCGAGGTACATGTGCCAGCGCACAAGTGGACCGACTCCGGACCCTGCCCGACGATCTCTGTCACCGAGGAGTCACCCGCTTTTACCACTTCATTAAGGCCTGCAATCTGGCCTACTCTATCGAGGAAGTCAGGGCTATCACCAGAGACTGCCAGGTCTGCGCGGAGAGTAAACCGCACTTCTACCGGCCAGACCGTGCGCAGCTGGTGAAGGCCTCCAGTCCCTTTGAACGCTTCAGCGTGGACTTCAAAGGGCCCCTCCCCTCCACTGACTGCAACACGTATTTTCTTAATGTGGTCGACGAGTATTCCCGATTCCCCTTCGCCGTCCCATGCCCCGATATGACGTCTGCACCGTAATCAAAGCCCTCAACACCATCTTCGCTCTGTTCGGTTTCCCCGCCTACGTCCACAGCGACCGGGGATCCTCATTTATGAGAACGACCAGCTACAGCCCCAGGGGAAACGGGCAGGTGGAGCGGGAGAATGGGACGGTCTGGAAGACCGTCCAACTGGCCCTACGGTCCAGAAATCTCCCAGCCTCCCACTGGCAGGAGGTCCTCCCCGACGCACTTCACTCCATTCGGTCGCTCCTGTGCACCGTGACTAACAAACACACCATGAACGTCTCTTTGCCTTCCCCAGGAAGTCCACCTCCGGGGTTTCGCTTCCAACATGGCTGGCTGCTCCAGGACCCGTTCCCCTCCGCAAGCACGTGCGGCTCCACAAGGCAGACTGTTGGTTGAGAGGGTACAGCTACTCCACGCAAACCCGCAGTACGCCTACGTAGCGTACCCCGACGGCCGCCAAGACACAGTCTCCCTCAGGGACCTGGCACCAGCTGGATCCCACACACCCTCCCCTCTGCCCCGGCGCCACCCTCCCTCCCCTCAGCGCACCCCACCGCAGCCCCCGCTCCAGGACAATCCGTCCTCCCCTTGCTCCCACCCGGGGATGAAGAGGATTTCGACACGCTCCCGGAATCACTGAAGACCAAGCCGACGCCTGAGTTGCCACCAGCACTGCGGCGCTCTCGACGACAGATGAAGGCGCCCGATCGTCTAAATTTGTAACCTTCTCTGTAATTTTAAAACTAATCTGTATGTATATAGTTTTCCACCACCCCCGCGGGACTCATTTTTAACAGTGGGTGAATGTGGTAGTCACCACTATTGTATTATATTGTATATATTGGTATTACGGTAAGGCCCTGTACTACAGGTACGGGGGTAGATCCCTGCCTGCTGGCTCCGCCCAGTAGGCAGAGTATAAATGAGTGTGCTCTCCAAACAGCAGCCTTTTCGCCAGCTGCTGTAGGAGGCCACACATCTCGATTACATTCTACTCTCGTCTCGTTGTAATTGATAGTGCATCAACACCTACTTCTTTGACCAGCCTAATAACTTGCCAGCATCATCCATTTAGCCTTTGCATGTAACAATTTCCATTTTTGTGAAAATGTCACCTGCACTATCACTTAGAAAACTTTATCTGAACCTGTTCCTCCTGTATCGAAAACATTTTGTATCAATACATTCTCTTGTGTTAACTACCATGAGGTCCAAATACACTGTGCATGACAGTGATGGTTGTCATAATATACAGCAGTATATCATGGTGCAGACACATACACTGATGGACACACAGCAAGACCAATCAACACACATAACACCGCAGCCAATCACCAGTTCGAGCACACTCACTATAAAGACAGGGGGCATCAGAGTTCCCGCTCATTCGGGATGCAGCCTCTCAGAAGGACAGAGCTTACAGCTTACAGCACAGATCTTCACCCTGTGCTGAGTGCATAGACTGGTTAGGACAGGCATAGGTTTTTAGTTTAATATAACATCGTGTTAACCCACTGTGAAAGTATGTTCAACAGTTTCTAACTTAATAAAATAGTGTTGCACTACTTTAAGTGTTGGTGGCCTGTATGTGTTCCACGGATCCAGAGCACTCAACACATCAATGGTGTGTGCCTCTCCTTCTACCCTTAGCTGTTCCTCCACATTTCTCTACACAGTAAGGTGAGTAGCCTTCATTTTGTTTTACAAACATTGAGTGCCATGCCACATATCAGGTACTGGGTGCAATAGGCGGCAGATCTGATAGGTGCCATTGCCGGTGAGGAACTTTTAACCTGTAAAGTGCTGTGACTCCCCCTTTGTAGCCTCAAAACTATCCTTGTTAATCTTTCCTGAACCACTGCACAGGACTATCTATTTCAGAATGAGGGTGCCCAACACGGCAAAAATACTGTACATTTGAACCTTACCAAATGCAACAAATTAAAGTTAATGCTTCTAACCAAATGTTCCAATTGGAAAACAGGCCACCTAGAGCTATATAAATGGTCTAGCTTTAGGCCCATGGCCAAACCGCCCTGAGATCTTGGATGCCAAACAAAACTGTGACTGGCTCACTTTTAGATAGGAGGCTGCCTGCAGTTAGAAGCGACGAAGAAGCAGTGCCTAGTAATTCTGTGCACGTTTCAAAATTCTTTTTCCAACACGCATTTTCTTATTTTTATCCTCTTCAATAGCCATCTGGTGTTCTTTTTGTCTTGTAATCCAGAATTTCATGATTAAAACATCATGAAGTTGCTGAGGAAACAAGTACATGTGCAAGCTCATGAGCGAGAGCTGTTTGGTGTTGAACTATTCCAATTTCAGACCCCCAGTACTGGGTAGCGTTGCCAACCTTTCCAGAGACTCCACAAATTAAGAAATTAATCTCCCAGACATGGATATGAATAACCTGGGAGAAAACCACTTGGGATATAAAACATTTTGGAAATAAGAGGAGAGGTTATTTATCCGATTCGGTAAGGAGGCATATTGATGTAAGAATGGGATGCACCAAGATCAGAGATGCCTGCTAATCAATGGCTGGGGGTGGGGAAGGGGGGTGTAGACACGGGGTAGTTGGAAGTGGGAGGTCATCCAATGAACCCTTCTGGAAAGTATTCAGCCAGAGCTGGCAATATTAATGCCCGCAGTGAACACCCCCAGGCCAGATAGAGCACAACCAATTATCTTCCAAAGATCCAACCTCCATCGCGGAATTGGCTCCCCATCATCCTTCCTTCCCCTGCCACTCAGTTACCATCATTTCTGAGGGAAAGAGTTTGTGCCCTCCACCACCCTGTCTGTGTTGTGATCAGCTTCCAGACACCACACCTGATAGGCCTAGGAGACTCCCCACCAGAGGAAATAGGTTAGAGAGGGAGAAACCATCACATTCTTTAATCATCTGAAACATCTCAATGATACTGTGTCTTTTCTCACAACTCAACTCTTTTATCCCTAATATAGTTCTGATGAATGTGCACTGCACCTAAGTATTCTTCCTGAGATGGGGTGCCCAGATCGAAATGAAATCCTCCAGAGCGATCGGACCAGAGTCTGATCTAAATGTAGCATACATTCTACCCACTTCTACTGTTTGTATATCTTGACTCCATACCCTTTCTTTGATCCATCCCTCAGATGACCCTGAGTTGGGACAGTCCACAGGAACAAAAGCAGAGGACCCTTACACCTATCAGAGGAATCAAGTTTCGATGTGAGAGTTTCATGATTAAAACATTATGAAATTGCTGAGAAAATAAATGTACATATTGGAACTATTCCAAGTTCAGACCCTCTGTCAGATAGAGTTGTTAATTTTTTTGCATTGTCCATATGATCATCCGTTCGGCTGCTCTTAGCTCTGGAATTCTCTGTCTGAACCACTCCACCTCTTTCCCTCTTTAAGATGCTCCCTAAATCCTGCCTCTCTGATGGAAGTTTTTGATGACTTGTTCCCGAATAGTTCCCGATGTAACTCAATATGAAATTCTGTTTCAAAACACCTCTGTGACGTTTATTGGGATGTTTCACTATATTAAAGATGCTATATAAATTCAAGCTGTTGTAGTATTCTTAAATAAAGGCTAACATTGATTTCTTAAGTTATCTTTTCATCCATCCACCAACTTTTTAGTGCTAATAATAATCTTTATTAGTTTCACAAATAGGCTTACATTAACACTGCAATGAAGTTACTGTGAAAAGCCCCTAGTCACCACGTTCCGGCGCCTGTTCGGGTACACTGAGGGAGAATACAGAATGTTCAATTCACCCAACAAGCACATCTTTTGGAACTTGTGGGAGGAAACCGGAGCACCCGGAGGAAACCCATGCAGACACGGGGAGAACATGAAGACTCCACACAGTCACCCAAGCTGGAAATCGGAGTCCCTGGTGCTGTGAAGCAACAGTGCTAACCACTGTGCCACCGCGCCGCCCATGTACCTGAACATTAAAATATCTTTGTTCCTCCATAGTTTCAAGATTATCACCAATTAGAAAATACTCTGATATAACTTTCTTATTTCAAAGATGGTTAACCTACTACTTCCCCACACTCAACTTCACCCTGCTAAAGCTTTGCAACTTCCATGAATTTGTGGGTTGACAGGCACTGAGGTCTGTGCACTCAAAGTTAGTGCACCATGAACAAGTTAGAGCTGACTTAGCAGGCTGGGTTTTTACAGAGTTGGGAAGACTCCACGGACATTTAAAATGGCACCTGGGACCAGATTCTGTGAATCCCATCTCCATTCCTGCACAACAACCCCCCCCCCCCCCACTGCTCCCATTTACATCAGTGTGGAATAAGTATGCAGGTCGATGTAGATCATGAACCCGCACCCCCGACCTGACTGGCTCCATTATTTGGACAGACACCTCCTTGTCTTCTGCAATTTTCTCGGAGTTGGGCCAACTTTTCAAGCAGTCGCTGTTCATGACCCTCAGAAGTGTTGTAAGCCATAGTCTGGATGAGGGAACTTTTGAAAAGTAAAAAGTAGATCCTTGCCGACCTACTCTCATCCACCCATCCCCAATCCCCCATTTCCAGTCCCTCATATCCTCCATGCCAACTTATGGCACTTCCATGCCTATTTGCCCAATATTCCTTTGGTTGTAACTATTTCAATAGAGAAATGGTTGTCTGGGCTCTCAGTCAAGAATGCCTAATGAAGCTTGGCTGCGCCTAAGGCAAAACACCATTGATTGACAGATCTTCCTGTGTGATTTATTCTGGCAGTTGTACAATGTTTATTTACCCAAGATAAAGATGTGCCAAGTGTTTGTAGTTTCTGCTATTAATGTTTTAAACATCTGGCTGACTGAAACTTTTACACGGCTGTAGTAGAAGAAATATTTTAAAGAAAGTTATGACTGAACAACTAGTTTTTGAAATTTTTTCCACACATGCTATAGGGTTCATTGATTCTGTACAGAGTGTGTACTGGGTAAATAGGCATGACACTGCGATAGTTTGACTTGGAGAGTCTGAGGGGCTATGGGGGTGGATGGGGGGCATTGGATGGCATGAATTGGCATGGATGGGGCATGAGAAATATGTGAGAAGTGAGGGATGTGAGGGTTGAAAGCAACAAGGTGTTTTTAGTAACAAGACTGTTACTATTATAATTGGGATAATATCCCAGACCATCAAGGCAAGTCTTTTTAGCAGCCTGTCTCGGCACTCGGTGGCCCCTCTGGCTACCATTGAACTCTTTCCAGGGACTGTGGGCCTATCATTGCCCCCTCCCCCACACACCCAACTGCCCCCTCAGCACCTGCCCATTACCCAACAGAAGGAAAATCTCGCCTTTGCAGGCTGGGGTGGACTGGAAACGTTCCCAGCTCCCGCCCGCTATCCACAGTGCAGTGGCACAGTGGTTATTACTAACTGCCTCACAGTGTCAGGGACCCAGGTGCGATTCAAGCCTTGGGTGACTGTGGAGTTTGCACTTTCTCCCCACGTCTGCATGTTTTTTTCCAGGGTGCTCATTTCTCCTCCCACAATCCAAACATGTGCAGGTTAAGTGGATTTGTCATACTAAATTGCCCCTTAGTGTCAAAAGATGTGCAGATTAGATGAATTGGCCATGGTCAATGCACAGGGTTACGGGGATAGGGTGGGGGAATGGGCCCTGGTGGAGTGCTCTTTCAAAGGGTCGATACAGACGCGATGGGCTGAATGGCCTCCTTCTGCACTGTAGGAATCCTGTGGATCTGTGGATACCCGCTTTCAGGATCAAAATCTATCTGGGCATGCCTGACACCAGCATTTAATGTTGACGACTTCTTATACTAACAAGTTCTCTCCGTGTGAAATCATCACTGGCTAACATGCCTGGGGTTTCAAAAGATTCATCTCATGAGCCCTTGCTTGCATTACAATTGCATGGATGTTGCAAAAACTGGGTCAAAGGCCACACAAAGTGCATACTTCTTCAAAAACCCTGTGCTAAACTCAATGGTTCCTTAGCAGCAACTCTGCCATTTAATGATTTTACAAAATTGACTTCTTTTTTTAAATTTAGAGTACCCAATTATTTTTCTTCTAATTAAGGAGCAAGTTAACGTGGCCAATCCACCTTTCCTGCACATCTTTGGGTTGTGGGGGTGAAACTCAGGCAGACATGGGGAGAATGTGCAAACTCCACATGGACAGTAACCCAGGGCTGAGATCGAACCCTGGTCCTCAGTGCAGTAGGCAGTACTGCTAACTACTGCGCCAGCGTACCGCCCTGCACAATTGACTAATAGGCAACAAATACTTGCAATTTCTCATAACTGAGGATCTTGAGAAGTTACATCCTTCACTATGGTGCCTGTGGTCACGATGGAGCTGACACTGGCTCCATGGTATTTGCTCTGCATTCATCTCAGGGTGACATAACCACATTTTTGGAAAATTAGAACAAAACCACCGCCCCACCCTCGATGCCATGTTCCCTGGCAGCGGAGAATGTGGGGCATGCAAGCAAAACCCTGTGAGACGTAGGTGGGACCAAAAGGCCCTGCCGCCGGTCATTGGTGGGCCACCGGAAAGTAGGCCCAGAAAATCCCACCCAAAAGGTCCAATGAAGATCCTCCTCCCTCAAGCACTGTTTCAAAACGAATGCTTTAAAGTGAAGAAGACTTTACTGAATTTCCTGGGTTTCAATTCCCGTCCCGGTCTCCCTGAACAGGCGCTGGAATGTGGCGACTACTGGCTTTTCACAGTAACTTCATTGAAGCCTGCTTGTGACAATAAGTGATTATTATTATGAATTGGAAAATAAAACAAGCTGAGCAACAATGGATTTCTGCACAAAGGACATGTGGCAGTTCAAGTGCCAACCCATCAGTAATAGAAAAGTCTTACTCACCACCAAGTCTTGGTTTGTATGGAAGGATTCCAGATAATAGGAGTAATGCCGGTTATCCATCTGCTTCAGGATTGCAGTCATGCATGCCACAAAGTTACTCTGAAATGGAGAAACACAACATCAATTAATCAGAAAAGATGCTATATAAATGCAATTTCTCTTTCTATCTCTTTCTCTTCAACTCGGCAAACACAGCAACAGCTCCAGAAGCCAAATCCTTTGACAACCATGGTCACAGCTGGTGGTGGTTCCAAGGTACATGTTTTCTGTCTTCAAAGCAGAGTTGCGCAACTCCAGATGGGAAAATAAAGGGTGGGATATCACCCTACACCAAGGTTGTAAACCTGCAACCTCGGGGCTACATGCGGTCTATCAGGGTTCTGAATGCGCCTCACGCGATAGATTGTTGACTGTTGCCCCTGCGCAGGGTTACCAGATTCAGCTGGTTTCCATCGCGTAGATTTTTTTCCTATCGGTATGACCAAAGTGGAAATGCATGTAAAGCAAGGGCACATGAATTGAAGTGCGTGCTGATTGCACACAACATTGACTGACAGAGCCCTGCATCCAATCAAAGCAATATTTCTTTTCATTTTGCCATTTTTAAAAAATATATATTTTTTATTCTCCTCCTTTTTCACATTTTCTCCCAAATTTACACCCACCAACAATAAACAATAATCAGTAACAAATATTTCAATCCCCATATCAATAAAAACGATCCCATCCTCCCAACAAACCCGAAACATTAGCCCGCATGTTCACACAAACAAATGACAAAAAGGAATCAGGAATCACCCATAGTCGCCATTAACACACACAGCCCCCCTCCCCCCAACCCTCCCACCCACCCGCCCCAACTAATGTTCGATGTTATCCAGGTCTTGAAAGTGCATAATGTATAATGCCCATGAATTGTAGAACCCCTCCATCCTGCCCCTCAGTTCAAACTTAACCTTCTCAAAAGTCAAGAATTCCAACAGGTCCCCCCGCCACGCCAGGGCACAGGGTGGAGATGTTGCTCTCCAACCTATCATGATCCACCTTCGGGCGATCAAGGCGAAGGCTACAACATCTGCCTCCGCACCCGTTTCCAATCCTGGCTGGTCCGACACCCCAAATATGGCTTCCCGGGGGCCCGGGTCCAGTTTCACGTACACCACTTTAGAAATTACCCTAAAAAGCTCCTTCCAGTAATCCTCTAGCTTTGGACAGGACCAAAACATATGAACGCGATTAGCGCCACCCCCCCCCCCCCCCCCCCCCCCCCCCCCCCTAACGTTCACACACATCTTCTACTCCTTCAAAGAATCGGCTCATCCTCGCCCTCGTGAGGTGTGCTCTGCATTCCACCTTCAGCTGTATCAGCCTCAACCTCGTATATGAGGTGGAGGCATTCACTCTCTGGAGCACCGCATACCAGAACCCCTCTTCCATATCCTCTCCCAACTTTTCCTCCCACTTTTCTTTGATCCCTTCCAGTGGTGCCTTCTCCTCTTCCAAAATAGCTCCGTAAACCGCTGACACAACCCCCTTCTCCAGTTCTCCTGTCGTCAACACCTCCTCCAGCAATGTGGAGGCCGGCTCCACTGGGAAGCTCTGTATCTCCTTTCTGCCAAAATCTCGAACCTGCATGTATCTAAACATTTCCCCCTGCTCCAGCTCATGCTTCGCTTCCAGCTCCTTCAATCCTGCAAACCGAGCCCTAAGAAGCAAATCTTTTAGCGTCTTAATCCCCTTCTCCTCCCATTCCCGAAAATTTCCATCCCACCTCCCTGGCTCAAATCAGTGGTTCCCCCGAATCGGCATTTCCCTTGACCCTGCCCCAAACCCGAAGTGTTGGCGAAACTGCCTTCAAATTCTCAATGAAGCTATTATTACTCCCTGAGTATTCCCCCGGGGCTATCGGGAGCAGCGTTGTTGCTAGTGCTTTCAATCCCGACCCCTTGCACAAATTCTCCTCCATTCTGACCCACTGGGAATCAACCCCTCTGACCCAGCTCCGCACCTTGTCTACATTCGCCGCCCAGTAGCAATACATCAGGTTCGGAAGACCCAAACCCCCTGCCTTCCCCTCTGTAGTAGCAACTTTCTATCTCTGGCCACTTTCCCTCTCCATGGGCACGATTCTCCGACCCCCCCACCGGGTCGGAGAATCGCCGGGGGCTGGCGTGAATCCCGCCCCCGCCGTGTCCAGAATTATCTGCCACCAGAGATTCGGCGGGGGCGGGAATCACGCCGCACCGGTCGGCGGGAATGGCGCCGGTCGGCGGGCCCACCCCCGGCGATTCTCCGGCCCGTGATGGGCTGAAGTCCCGCCGCTGTCAACCCTCTTCAGCCGGCGTGGATTAAACCACCTTGTGAACGGCGGGACAAAGCAGCGTGGGTGGGCGCCGGGGTCCTGCGAGGGGCGCGGGGCGATCTGACCCCGGGGGGTGCCCCCACGGTGGCCTGGCCCACGATCGGGGCCCACCGATCGGGGGGCGGGCCTGTGCCGTGGGGGCACTCTTTTTCTTCCGCCTTCGCCATGGTCTTCACTATGGCGGAGGCGGAAGAGACCCCCTCCCCTGCACTTGCATGTGGATGACGTCAGCAGCCGCTGACGCTCACGCACATGCGTCGCCCGGTGAAGTCCTTTCGCCGCCGGCTGGCACGGTGCCAAAGGCCTTTCCCGCCAGCCGGCGGAGCGGAAACCACTCCGGCACGGGCCTAGCCCCTCAAGGTGAGCGCTTGGCCCCTAAAGGTGCGGAGACCTCCGCACCTTTGGGGCGGCCCGACGCCGGAGTGATCCGCGCCGTTTTTGGCGCTGGGTAGCGGACATCGCGCTAGTTTGTGGAGAATCCCGCCCCAGATGTTCATTTTGCCATTTGAAGTTGATGACAACTCTATTAATATGTGAATGATTGCACATTTTCTGCAACTCATTACAAAATATTCGGCATGGATCAAATGTTTCAGATCGTATTCATGGGATCTTGGTTACTGAACATGGCCATTTCAACCTTGCGGCCCACTGAGATGATGGGCAGTCATGTGTTCCCGGCCTATCACTTCCCTACAGACTTCGTTTCAAACCCAACCAAACAACTGCCTGGTTTTAACCTTCCAAGCAAAGTCTCGTCCATCCTTAACAGGTTCAGAACCGGCCAAGGCCTCTACCTGGCTAACCTTCACAGATGGGGCATTCAATCCCTCCACCACCGATGAACAGTGCAGCCATGTGTACCATCTACAGGATGCACTTCAGGAACTTGCCAAGATTCCTTAGAAAAATACCTTCCAAATCCACGATCACTGCCATCTAGAAGGACAAGAGCAACAGATACCTAGGAACCCCGCCACCTGGATGTTCCCCTCCAAGTCACTCACCACCCTGACTTGGAAATATAGTGCTTTTCCTTCACTGTCACTGGGGCAAAATCCTGCAACTCCCTCCCTAACAGCACAGTGGGTGTACTTACACCTTAAGGACTGCAGTGGTTCAAGAAGGCAACTCACCACCACCTTCTGAAGGGCACCTAGGGATGAGCAATAAATGCTGGCTTAACCAGCGAAGCCCACACCCCGCACACAAATAAAAAAAATGTCAGCTCCCGATGTGCCTGTGGGAGAGAGAAGACTGCACCACATCACAGAAAAATGCCCAATCCACAGTCAGAGCCTATCCGTACTCAATACAGCAGGACCAGAAGAAACTGCTTGGATTAGGAATTTAACATTCGCTAAATAAATAAACTGCCCTATACTGTCTCCATTCTCCCTACATTCAGAAAGGTTCAATAAATGGTTAGGTGATCTGCTTTGCTAGCTAATGGTCCATGTAATTTACCACTCGCTACCTAACCGACCCCCCCCAACCCCTCCTTACCCCACCCCAACTTTACTTTAATCTCTGTTTCGTAGTCCTTAAACTTTCCCCTTTGATAAAACAGAATCAAGATCCAGGTATTTTTGAGGTGAGTTTAAAATTACTTTAGAAAAATGGATATGCGAAATGAGAGTCACAGGGTAATGACTGTAATGGTATGCAGACACACACATAATGATATACAGACAAGCAGCTAATGGACTCAGAGAACAGGACATGATCAATAAGCAGGCAGGACACTCAGGGGTGGGATCTGACTATAAAAGACACGGGGCATTCACACTCCGCCTCTTTCCACTGATGAACATCTAGAGAGTCAGTCAAGGGTGTTTTTACAATCTCACACTTCCACCACGTGGCTAAGAGCCAGTCTGGTTCAGTCAGACAGAGTAACCACACTTAAGTTAGCAGACAGTCGAACTCACAGAGAACTGTGCTAACTGTGCTATTAGTTCAATAAACCTGATTGAACTAACTTCAAGGTCTGGAGTATCTTTCTGACCTAAGCTGCATCCAGTTGCAGCCAGTGTTACACCAGTGTACCTAACACAACATGATACCAGGAGACTACTAATTTAAGGTGGCTTACCTCGGCCCGTTCCATGATGACCAGCAAATGTATCCCGGCAACATGGAAAAGACTCAGGCACCTCACCAGCTCAGGACCTCCGGCAATCCCAGTGCCAACTGGCGGATATTCAAGCAAAAGTTTCTGCTGTACATCGAAGCTTCAGACCTCGAGGGTGCGTCTGATGCAAGAAAGATCGCACTTCTCCTCTCAACAGCGGGTGATCAAGCCATCGAACCCTTCAACTCGCTTAACCTCACCAAAGGCCAGGACAAGACAAAGTTTCAGATCATCCTGGACAAGTTCGATAGTCACTGTGAAGTGGACACCAATGAAATCTTCAAGCGGTACATATTCAAACAATGTCTTCAAGGTAAAGATGAATCTTTCAATGCCTTCTTAACTAGCCTCCGCCTGCTAGTGCTGTCCTGCAACTTTGGTGATATTGCTGACTCCATGATCAGAGACAAAATTGTGTTTGGAGTTCACTCTGATCCTCTGAGAGTAGCTCTTAAAAATCAAGCATATGACCCTGCCAGTCGCGATTGAAACATGTGCAGTGCATGAGTATGCATAAAATCGGTATTCCCGATACAAATCGGCTGAAAATGAGGAACTTGCCTCCCATGAGGCAGTGAGTGTGCAGGCCATCTCCCGGATGCAGCGCCTCAGCATTGAGGACAGCGGCCATCTCGCGCGCTTTTCCGGGAGCCCCACGCATGTGCGATGCGAACGGGATAACGAAGCAACCGACACCCACACTGCGCAGGTGCAGGCGTCTGCCGACCACACTGCACATGTGCGACGACATACACCGTGTCATGACGCCGACGTCATGACGTGCCCAAACTGTGGCAACGCCCACTTAAAGGGACACTGCTCTGCAAGAGGCAGGCAATGTTTAAACTCTGGGAAGCCTGGACACTATTCACCCTTGCGCAGTTCTGCAGCACCAGTCAGAGGCCAGCGCTCCCAATTCCAACGACGGCGCGTTCAGAATGTGCAACAACGATTACAGGATTCTGATCCTGGCAGTACAACGGATCCAGAGGATGAGTGCCTGGAGTGCGCCTACCGACTGGCCATCATTACCACACGTGAACATGCCACACCTAACTCATCTCGCATTCAGTCCATCCTCGATATGGATCCGGAGGACGAATGGCATGTAGTGATGCAGGTCAACTGCTGCTCCATCCAGTTCAAGCTGGACACAGGTGCTTCTGCCAACCTCCTCTCACAGGCAGACTTCAAACGCATCAAGAAGCCCCCCAAGGTCCTTCCAGCAGCCTGCCAACTCCTGGACTATAACGGTAATGCCATCACAGCACTGGGATCCTGTCATCGACTCATCTCCAACCAGAGTACCCATGCACGGCTAAGGTTTGAAATTGTCAAGCCGGACAGGGCATCCCTACTGGGCGCGCATGCTTGCAAAAAGCTGGCATTGACAACATCCTCGCGCAGTATCCAGGTGGGTTTGACAGGATGGGCACTTTGCCATATCGGTACAAGATCTTACTGCGACCTGATGCCAAGCCAGTGGTCCATGCACCACGCCGGGTCCCGGCTCCACTGAAGGAGCGCCTGAAGGAACAGCTCAAGGAGCTGCAGCAGCAGGGGATCATTTCCAGGGTAACCGAACCGACTGACTGGGTCAGCTCGATGGTGGTGGTTAATAAACCCTCTGGAGACCTGCGCATCTGCATTGATCCCAAGGATCTCAACCAGAATATAATGCGTGAACACTACCCCACCTCAAAGCGGGAGGAACTCACCAGTGAGATGGCACATGCATGGTTTTTCACGAAGTTAGATGCATCACATGGATTCTGGCAAACCCAGCTGGATGAGTCCAGCAGAAGGCTCTGCACCTTCAACACACCGTTTGGCAGGTACTGCTATAACCGTATGCCATTCGGCATCGTCTCGGCTTCGGAGATATTTAATCGCATCATGGAGCAGACGATGGAGGGCATCAAAGGGGTTCGTGTGTACGTGGACGACATCATCATGTGGTCCACGACCCCTGAGGAGCATGTTTTCTGTCTCCAGCAGGTATTTCGCCGTGTCCATGCTAATGGCCTGAAGCTGAACAGGGCCAAATGTTACTTTAGCATGTCGACACTCAAGTTCCGAGGTTTCCAAATCTCTCAGCAGGGCATGTGCCCCAACACAGACAAGGTCAAGGCCATCGCAGCCATGAAAGTCCCGGAAGACAAGAAGGCGGCATTGCACTTCTTGGGCATGGTCAATTTTCTGGGCAAGTTCATCCCAAACATGGCCTCACACACCACGGCCCTACGAAACCTAGTTAAGAAGTCCACAGCCATCGAGTGGAAGGCGGCCCATCAGGCAGAGGGGTTGGAGCTGAAAGCCAAGCTCATCACTGCACCCGTATTGGCATTTTTCGACCCAGACAGGGAAACAAAAATCTCGACAGATGCGAGCCAAGGTGGCATCGGTGCGGTCCTGCGGCAACGTGATGACACTTCATCCTGGGCACCGGTGGCCTATGCATCAAGGGCAATGACGCCCACCGAACAAAGGTATGCGCAAATCGAGAAGGAATGCCTGGGCCTTCTCACTGGCATTCGCAAGTTTCACGACTATGTCTACGGACTGCCCACATTCACAGTCGAGACGGATCACAGGCCCCTGGTCCACATTATCCACAAGGACCTGAATGACATGACGCCTCGGTTGCAGCGCATCCTCCTCAAACTCAGAAGGTACGACTTTGACCTGGTCTACACGCCTGGCAAGGAGCTCATCATTGCCGATACACTGTCCCGCTCCATCACCGTGCCTAGTGAATCACTTACCGTCATCCAGCAAATTGAGTCACAGGTTGAGTCACATGTGCAGCTGTGTGCTAGCACCCTCCCGGCATCTGATGAGAAGGTGATTCGTATCGGTGAGGAGACAGCCAAAGACCCCCTCTTGCAGCATGTTATGTAACACCTAGCCAATGGCTGCCAAAAAGGGCAGTGCCCTCAATTTTTCAATGCAAGGACGACCTGATGGTGGTTGATGGTATCCTCCTCAAACTGGACCAGATTGTAATTCCACACAGTCTCCATAGCTTGGTGCTCCGTCAGATCCATGAGGGCCATCTGGGTGTGGAAAAGTGCAGGCGCAGAGCCAGGCAGGCTGTCTACTGGCCCGGGATCAACCAGGACATCGGAACATGGTCCTTAACTGTGAGACATGTCAATGCTTCCAGCCAGCGCAGAGTAAGGAGACAATTCAGCAGCATGAAATCGAAACATCTCCGTGGTCCAAGGTTGGCATCGACCTCTTTCATGCAAATGGTCGTGATTACGTGTTAATCATTGATTACTTTTCCAATTACCCTGAAGTCGTGAAGCTCTCAGACCTCACAACTTGGACCGTCATCATGGCTGTAAGGAGATGTTCTCCAGGCATGGTATCCCACTCACTGTCATGAGTGACAATGGCCTGTGTTTCAGCAGCCATAAATGGTCTCTGTTTGCCCAGTCGTATCAGTTCAAACACGTCACTTCCAGCCCACACTATCTGCAGTCAAACGGAAAAGTTGAGAAAGGGGTGCACTAGTGAAGCAACTCATCTGCAAGGCCGCGGATTCTGCGTCTGACATTCACCTTGCGCTGCTTGCATACAGGGCGACCCCACTGTCCACTGGCAGGTCGCCGGCTCAACTCCTGATGAACAGGGACCTGCGAACGACATTTCCAGCCATACACTCGCCCAACCTGGATCACCTCCCAGTGCTGCAGAAGGTGCAGCAACTCCGAGACTGGCAACAACAGGGCTATTATGCTCATGCCACCGATTTGCCCGTGTTAACCCGTCAGCCACTGTTTGGGTCAAGATCCCTGATGGAGGCTGGTCAGCTCCAGCTGTCGTTGTTCGTCAGGCTGCCTCCCGCTCGTATGTTGTGTTTTCCGAATCCCAAAATGTATCATGGAGTTCAACCAAGGTCCCCCTTTAATGTATTTGTTGCTTTTCCTAGCACACGGCTTGTTCCCTAGGAATGGGATTACAATTATGGACATGTGGGTTTTTAAACACAAAACACTGTTTATTCCATGAACTCAACTTAACATCTTAAATAAACATTGGATCTCTTAACACCCCTTACTTCAAAGATAACTCCGAAAATATTGCAACAGTAAATAATTAGAACATGGAACATTACAGCACAGTACAGGCCCTTCGGCCCTTGGTGTTGCGCCTCAAAATGTTCCTTCAAACTTCCAGGAGACTTAACACCTTTAAACAGAATCACATCAGGTTAAAGGCTTTACTATTATGAGTTTAAATCACCTAAATGATCCAGAGATATTCTTTCATGGCAGACATCAAAGCAAATCCAGCTCACTGCAAAACACAGACACTCCCCAAGCTCTTTTCCTCCAAACTGCAGCTCTCTGGAACACACAGACACACACAAGCTGCTTTTTCAAACTGAAACTTCAAAATGGCTTATCTAAAGCCCAGCTCCACCCACTCTCTGACATCACTGTTTTCTTAAAGGTACATTGCTTAAACATCCATGCCTTAAAGGTACTCTCACATGACATGTGCGTCTGGCTGATGGTTCTGTTGTGCGACGAAACAGACGGGCACTGCGCAAAATTGCCTGCCCGCAACCACATTCTTGTCCGTTTCCTTCTGTTGTTTTGCCACCTCCTGATACCTTGACTCATGAGGCCACCAGTTAGGCTTCAATCCCGCCCATCAAGACGCTGTCGGCCCCACCACCACCTCTCCGGCGGTCGACCAGGATCAGACGCAAGCCACAGAGACTGGACTTATGAACATTTGTTCTGTTTGCTATGTTCTGTGTTCTCGCATTAGACAGCAGTTTTCACATGTACATATGTTCACATCCACTGCATGTATATATGTTAATATTGGCCTATTTTTGTAAATACGTTCACATATGTCATCCAAACATTTTTAAAAAGGGGAGATGTCATGATATGCAGACACACACTTAATGATATACAGACAAGCAGCTAATGGACACAGAGAAGAGGACATGACCAATAAGCAGGCAAGACACTCAGGGGTGGGATCTGACTATAAAAGACATGAGGCACTCACACTCTGCCTCGTTCCACTGATGAACATCTAGAGAGTCAGTCGAGGGTGTTGTTACAATCTCACACTTCCAGCACATGGCTAAGAGCTAGTCTGGTTCAGTCAGACAGAGCAACCACACTTAAGTTAGAAGAGTCAAACTCACAGAGAACTGTGCTAACTGTGCTATTAGTTCAATAAACCTGATTGGACTAACTTCAAGGTCTGGAGTATCTTTCTGATCTAATCTGCATCCAGTTGCAGCCAGTATAAGGCTAGAGTTGACCTCATCGATTCCACAAATCTGAAGGTTCATCTGGCATTGAGAAATGGCAATACCACCAGGTACCTTGAGATTGTTGTTCACATATAGATTTGACAAGGTCCCACATGGGAGACTTATGAAGAAGGCAAATGCACATGGCATACAGAGTAAATTGATAAGGTGGATTTAAAATTGGCTTAGTTGGCAAAGACAGAGGGTGATGACAGGCAGTTGCTTTAGCGACTGAAAGCCAGTGTCCAGTAGCATACCAGAGAGATCTGTGCTGGGTCCCCTATTACTTGTCATTTATATAAACGTCATGGATGACTGTAAGAGTGTACGATCGGTAAGTTCGCGAATGACACAAATTGGCCAGGTGGTTAACAGTGAGGCTGAGTGTCTGAGCCCCTGAGTTGGTATGCTTTCAGATGTGAAACTGAGGCAACACCTGGCCTCTCAGGTGGACCTAAGAGGTCCCAAGGCACTATTTGAAGAAGGGCAGAGGAGTTTCATAGAATTTACAGTGCAGAAGGAGGCCATTCAGCCCATCGAGTCTGCACTGGCTCTTGGAAAGAGCACCCTACCCAAGGTCAACACCGCCACCCTATCCCCATAACCCAGTAACCCCACCCAACACTAAGGGCAATTTGGACACTAAGGGCAATTTATCATGGCCAATCCACCTAACCCGCACATCTTTGGACTGTGGGAGGAAACCGGAGCACCCGGAGGAAACCCACGCACACACGGGGAGGATGTGCAGACTCCGCACAGACAGTGACCCAAGCCAGAATCGAACCTGGGACCCTGGAGCTGTGAAGCAATTGTGCTATCCACAAGTTCTCCAGGTGTCATTGCCCATATTTAGCCCTCATCCAGCAGATTGTCTGGAATTCGATCTCAAGGAAAGAAAAATCTAGCTGTTTCTATAACGGGCAACTAATTCTACAATGTCAATTTTGCAGCTGGGGCAAAATGAAAATCTAGCCTTGTCCTTTCCACCACCGCCCACCCCATCTCCAACCCAAGGGTGCCAAGACCAACTGGGGCACCCCACCCAATGCCCAAGCTGAAATCAGTTGAATCAGTGCAGACAAGGATCAAAGCAGATTGGGTGCAGTTCTGTGCCAGACTGAGCAGGGTACCAAAGTCATCTGGGAAGCTGAAAATTAATCCTAAACATGAATAGTGCTTAAGACAATCAGCACCCATATAATCACATTTTAAATTTAGAAATATTCTGGAAACACTGCATAAAAATCACCGAGCTTTAAGCGCCTGGTGCTAATAATATTCTCATCGGATCTGAAATTCATATCCAAATGTTACCAAGTTGGAGAGTACAGTACGTCAACCACAAGCACAAGTTTTATTAACTTGAAAGTTGCAGATCACATCACAATGTGTACTGCAATGTCCCAGTCCCACAATTGCCAAGTTAATCCCAGGGGGTGACTGAGAAATCACACTGTCACATCCAGTTAGAAGCTGAGAGCAGCATCTCGAGGTCAGTGTCCTGCAGTATAATCGGAAAGTACAAGGCAGTTTTCAGCAGTTGATATCAGGCTGAGAGAGATAAAGAAGATTCAAAAGGAAAGTCAGGACAATAGAACAGAAAATTGAGGCATTAAAACAAAGATTAAGGATGGCATGGGGAACGCCAAGTAATTTTTATTTTCGTTGTCATTCATCTCTATTATTCAGAGTGAGCGGGTATTCCAAATTGGTGACTGTGTTTATTCAGAGGTACCCTGGGGGAGTGGGAGGTGTGAAACATTGTTCAATAAAGCTCCAAAGCCAAAAGAGAGAGAACACAGCTGATGAATATGGCCAGTCCCTTCACTCGCAACTGTCATTATTGCACTGTATTTTTCACAGCTCTACATCTGTCCGAAGGTGCAAGTTGATCCACTCACAGAATCACAGAATCCCTATAGTGCAGAAGGAGGCCATTTGGCCCATTGAGTCTGCACTCTACCTAAGCCCACTCCCCCGCCCTATCCCTGTAACCCCATTACTCTATCTAACTTGCACATCGTTGGATACTAAGGGGCAATTTTAGCATGGCCAGTCCACCTAACCTGCACATCTTTCGACTGGGAGGAAACCGGAGTGCCCAGAAGAAACCCATGCAGACACAGGGAGAACGTGCAAACTCCACAAAGTCACCTGAGGTCAGAATTTAACCCGGATCCCTGGTGCTGTGAGGCAGCAGTGCTCACCAATGTGCCACGTGTACTTACTAATTGGCTTTTCACCAGGCGTTCCTTCTTAAAAACACGGTTACCTTCGGGCATTTTCTGCTGTTGTAAGTTGTCAGTGCCCTGGAATGGAACATTCTGCAATTCAGAACACTTAGTACCAGCATCAGGTTCTCAGCACTAAGTGCAGAGCCAAGTCTCATGTCAGCTATCCCTATGTTGTGCCATAGCTGTAGCCTGAAGTTTTACTTCACCAATTTGTTTTAGTTCTGACCACTGGGACATCGCAGACCTCTCGAGAGGTTCACATTGGCCAGCGGATATTTTGTCTGGGCATTTCCATGATATCAGGGAAGGTGTGAGACAAGTTTATCGCTGATGTGTTACTGCCTGTTTTTGTGCCTCATTGCTATGATGAATTACAGAAGTTTTTATGATGAAGAAGGCCTGATGTTCAGCTCTGGGTTGCCCACTGCCAAGTGAATTATATTATTTTGGATCTTAATATCTAGTTCCTGCTTCTGATCTGCTGTCCAGGAACCTCTGCTGGAAGTGGCAGGGATCAGGACAGACATCACATAAGTAGAAGATTGTGCTTGGCTGCATTACTTGTGCGGTTGAGCATAGATTGCTGGCATTCACTATCTCGGTGTGTATAAAGAACAGCCAAATTACCGCTTGACCCCCTACTCATAACCGTGGCCAGTGTGCATCTCATGGAGGCAAAGGGATAAAGTTGATGGACGGTACAGGAATTTGGAAACCAATTGATTATTTTTTAATATACATTCTTGGCATCGCTGGTAAGGCTGGCATTTTATTGCCCATCTCAAAATAAATGTGAGAAGTTGTTGATGAGCCTCTTTGCAATCCAGGAGAGTGTACCTGCAATGTCATTAGGTAGGAAATTCCAGGATTTTAACCCTGTGATGGAGAAGGACTGGTTATTAATCTTTAAATCAGGATGGTTTGTCCTTCTGGGTGGTGGAAAGAGGTGCTGCTGAAGAAGCTTGCAATGAGTTGCCGCATGCATCATTTTTTATTTATTATTCATTGGCTGTGGGCATCGCTGGCTGGGCCAGCATTTGTTGCCCATCCATAACTGCTCTTCAACTGAGTGGCTTGCTAGGACATTCCAGAGGGCAGTTTGGGTGAACCACATGTGGATCTGGGGTCACATTTGGGCCAGACCAGATAAGGATGACAGATTTCCTTCCCGAAATGAAATTGAGAACCAGATGACAATCAACAATGGTTTCGTGGTTATCCTTCGACTTTCAATTTCAGATATTTTTTATTGAATTAAAATTACACTATCTGCCGTGGTGTGATTCGAACCCTGGTCCCAGAGCTAGCCCAGTGACAATACTACCACAGCGTTACCTCTGTAGATAGTGCACACTAATTGCCTTAAAGTCATCGAATTTTACAGCACGGAAATAGGTCCTTTGGCATTGCGTCCACGTCGGCCATCAAGCTCCTGTCTATTCTGATCCCATTTTCCAGAACTTTGTCCGCAGCCTTGTGTGCAATGGCATTTCAAGTGCCCATCTACTTGCTTATCATACCTCCTGCATTCAGATCCTAGTCATTAATGTACACTACAACCAACAGGGGACCCAGCACCAATCCCTGCGGAATACCACTGGACAGAGGCTTCTGGTCACATAAACAACCTTTAACCATCACCCTCTGCCCCATACCACTAAGCCAATGACATTTGTTTATTAAACAGCCCAGTTTCACCTTCATTAAATAGAAATGCAGTTATGGAGAATAAAATATATTTCAATCCTTCCTTTGACTCTGTATCTTCTCATGGAAGCCCTGCCAATGTCGGTTCAGTGATTCACATGAAGGCCATCAGCATAAGACTGAACCTGTGCATTAATACGTATGTCTGATATTAATCCCTTTGATAACTTCACTAGTTACTAAGTAAAGACAACTTCGTGAGTCAGCTTCGGCAGAGAGCAGAATGGGAAAATAAATCGATGGTCTGAAGCTGCCTACGTACTGAAGTCTCAGCAGGAGAAATGAAGTGGGAAGCAGCAGGGAAGCTGAGGCTAAATAAGGACATGACTTGGACCTGCAGTGAGAAAGAAAAAGGCAAGATTTTACTAATGAGCCACAGCAGGTGAAGGCATAATAGATTAGCAGGCAACTAGTGATGAAGGGGAGAAGATTGATATGCAGCGATTAACCCAGTCAAAGGTGATTTCAATATTAATGATGTACTTTCTAGTCATTGCAGCTGGCACATTAGTACAAAAGAGACAATTCCTCCCCTTTTTCCTCCAATTTGAGAGTAGCCATTGGAAGCTGGGAACCTCTGGCCTACCCTCCCACAGGGACCTTAGTCACACTCAAAGGGAGGTTACAATCTGAGCAACAAGTGTGCACATGACACCAGGGTGGTTTCCTTTCTGTGGCCTAGCAAGCTGATACGAGCATTGGATCTCCAAACGCAAAGCTGTGGAGAAATATGCTGGTGCTTGGAAGCTCACAATAAGAAACCATTGACATTTATCAGCACAATAAAAGCAACTGCGGACAACGCCTAAGTGGATCATCCATCAATAGCATCACTTTATAAGGAAATAAAGCAGTTACTGTAAAGAGATACTGCCTGATACAAAGGACCAACAACAATGGGAAGCTTAATACAGAGGCACAAGCAAATATTCTTCAGTGCAGTACTGAGGGAATGCTGCACTGTCAATGCTATCACCTGTGTGCTACTGAGGCAGTAAACTGATCAGTAACCTTCATGGGTGGACATAAAATAACTCATCGTTGTTTTAAAAACAAGTAAGGCAGTTTTGCCTTATGTCTTGGTCAAGATTTAATCCTCAACCAATCGCCAAAACAGGTGATCTGGTCATTATCCTGTTTTTGGGAGGGACTTGATGTGAGCAAATTAGCTACGATGTTTCCTGCATGACACAATGAGCTTTAGATATTGTTGAACTTCTGCTGGTATCCAGGAAGGTCGTAATCAGACTGGTTATGTTATTTTTTACTGAATGCGCAGACATTTGTTTTACACATGAGTAATGGAGCTAAGGGTGGTTTTGTAACATACATGCTCACTACTGAGTGCTGGAGACAAGAATGCTGGCGCGAGCAAAAATGGTGTTCTGACTGAAGGCCCCAGGGCCTGAACTACTTCTAAACATAGTAGTTGAGATGGAGAGGGCCCCTAAGAGACCACAGATGATGTAGATAAAAGTTGAACATATAAATGAAACGTTGACTGCACTCGGGCAAGTACAAAACTGTCAAAGCTTCAGAGATTGAAAGAAAATGTTGTCATGGAATTGTAGTATGATAGAATGTTCCAGCACAGAAGCAGTTCTTTCTGCTCACCAAATCCATGTGTGGGTCTTTTCACCTTAAGCCCCTAATATGATCCCATTCTCCTTTTTGCTCAACATTATTTTTGAAATTTCTCTTTTTTCAAGCAACTATTTAACTCACTTTTATAAGTATCGGTCAACTCTGTTTCACTGGTAGCCTGTGGCAGAGAATCCCATAGTTTACCTTCTGTGTAAAGGAATATTCTCCTCCCTGCCCTTTTGTGATAATCTTAAATTTGTGCAGACGTGTTGGGGCGAGATCGAATGGCCTTGTTGCACTCAATTAGGTGATGCAACGAGGCTGATAAATCTCGCAAGAGCTCCCTCCCGACAAATGCGACATTCAGAAGGCCTCGCAGATCGAACAAAATCTTGCAAGACATCACGATCTGGGTCTTGTCTTCTCTGTGCGAGATCCAGATTAACATATTTAAGTGAACCATTAGGCTCTTTCAAATATGCCTGCGCCCGATGCTCCAGAGGACCTCGCTATGGCGCCATTTAGCACTGGTCCACACAAACGTGGACAGGCGTAATGGCACCTGGGGGGTCTCCCAGGCCATCGGAGGCCCCTGGGTTGTCGGGTTGTGGGCATAATAGTACCTTGGCACTCCCGTTTGCAACTGGGCACCTTGGCAGTGCCAGTCTGGCACCTTGGCCAGAGATCGGGCCCGGGGTGCCCTGCTCGCAAGAGGTGGTGTGAGGCGGGGAGGGACCCGAGAATCCTCTAAGAGGTAAGTTGGGCACTGGGGCATTCCAAGGCCAAGGTGTGGTGTTTAAGGGGGGGTCAAGATGTGGGGGCAGTATTTCAAAATGGCGCTCCAATCTGTTTCTGCACTGATGAACCCGTTAGATAGCAGGATTATTCTCAGTGCTGCAGGCGCCGAGAAAGACCACGCCATATGCGCCCAAACAGAACACTGATTTCTGTACGTTAAATCGAGCCCGTCATCTCCCTAAATTAGAGCAGCACTCGATCACCATTTACTTATAATACTTCATAATGCTGAAGTTCATTCTCAGTTGGTCCTAAAGATTGAGGCCAGGATTCTCCCTTTTTGGGACTAAGTCCCCAAGCACACCAGAAAACGGGCGAGAATCACTCCGGACTTTTTCCTCGAAAGTGTGGGGTGATGCTCCATTTTCCAGGGGGCTAGCAGGGCCCAGCGTGCGTCCCGCAGCTCTAGCTGCTGGCGGGGCCCTGCTATCCAGACCGCGCGGATGTGCAGGCGCATGGCGGCCGCAAGCAGGTCCACGCATGCACGCGGCGGCCCACTTCGGCGCGGGCGCCGCCGACATCAGAGCCACACAGCGGGCCCGCGCGGAGGAAGGTAGGTCCCCCCAGAACGCGATGGCCCGCCGATCGGTTGCCCCGATTGCGGGCCTTGCCACCGCTGAGGTCCCCCCCCGGAGTCAGATTCCCCCGCCCCCCCACCAGGACCGCCACCGCGGCTGCAGGTCCGAGTTCCCGCCAGGTGGTACCAGATGTAAACCACACCGGCGGGGGTTCGGCCTGTCGCCCGCGGAGAATCGCTGCGGGGGTCTATTTCAGCGGCCCCAGACCGGTGCCGCGGTGACCGCGCGGGCGTGACTGGCGCCAATTCTCCGGCGATCAGAGAATCGGCGGCCCGGAGTCGGAGAGGCATGGCACGAATTTCCCGCGCCCCTGGTGATTCTCCGACCTGGCGCGGGCTCAGAGAATCCCAGCCTGAATCTTTCAACTTCCTAACTCCAGTGACACAAGTCTTAACTCTTTACCTATTGCTTCCAATGTATAATCCTTTTATTCCTGCTTGCGAGAATCTACACTACAATGTTGTATGGAATAAGATCACACCAAATGCAATCAACATTAGTTACCTTAAGAAGCGAGCAAATGAATATCACGTTACAACAAACACTGTATAGGGAAAATAACAAGCCAGAGATCATAATAGGAATATTAGTATTGCTGGATGCGAAAAGATCAAAGTCCTGCTAAAATTCTGGTCATGACATAATAGGATGATGGAATTGTCAATTAGCCATAGCAATAAATATCTATAAATTAGTCTACAATAAATTAAATGTGGGGGAAATCCACTGGTTCAAATTCACTTGTTCCTCCCAAGCACACTTTTTACTGAAGGCATGAGTTACTGGCCTCGTCATGCCCGACTTGGTGGCACAACAAGGCCTCTCGCAAGGTTTGCGACGCTTGAGACACCTCACGAGGCCAGAGGGCCAGAGCATAGAGCGCTGGGCCCACTAAATGTTTGTTTGCTTGTTATTTGTTTGTTATTTGCAGCACAGAAGGAGGCCATTCGGCCCATTGTGTCTGCACCGTGTAGTACCCTCAATAGCGACGCAAGAGAATAGAACGTAAAGGAGGCTTTAATAAGCTGAGACCTAGCCTGATGCCAAGACGGGTGCTTACGACTTCCTGGTGGGTGGAGCCGGAGGCGGAGTACCCCAGGGTTCCAAGTCCGGTATTAAAGGGGACATCACCTTACATGATGATAAGGGTACAGTAACACAGTAACCATTCAGCACATTCACCCCCAGTTTATAATAAACGCAAAGTCCAGCAGAGGTGAAGTGGAATCACAAGTCTATTCGTTTCGGCGGCCTGATCGTCCTCGTCGACCTCCTCAGATCGGGCGGTGGTGCGGCGGACAAGGATGTCTTAGGTGAGGGCTCATCCGGGAGCCCGGTGGTCGGAGCTTTGGTCCGGGTCGGGGTAGGGGGTCGGGCGCAGGGGGGATAGCTGGGGCACAGGGGTAGCGGTGCCGGCGGGGAGTGTGGATGGGGGGGCTAGGGGGCACGCGCGGTTGGGAACCGGGGGGGGGGGGGTTTGCATCAGTGGGTGCCAGGTCCCGCAGGGAAACCATGAGGGGGAGGGCGTCTGTAGTGGGGGAACCAGCGGATGCCAGATCCCGGAGGGAAACCGTGTCTTGCCTGTCATCGGAGGTGCTCGACGTAGGCGTATCGGGGGTTCGCATGTAGTAGTCTGCCCCTCTCGGCCAGGGGGTCTGTTTTATGGCTCCTCGCGTGCCTCTGGAGAAGAACAGGTCCCGGAGTCATCAGCCAAGGCGGATGCGCGACCCTGGAGATGGCCTTCCTCGGGAAGACAAACAAGCGGTTGTGAGGGGTCTCATTCTTGGCCGTGCAGAGGATCGACCTAAGGAGTGTACGGCATCGGGTAGGACCTCCTGCCAGCGGGTGGTTGGGAGACTTCTCGACCGTAGGGCCAGGAGGACAGCCTTCCAAACTGTCGTGTTCTCCCTCTCCACCTGCCCGTTTCCCCGCGAGTTATAACTGGTCGTTCTGCTCGAGGCGATGCCTTTGCTGAGCAGATACTGACTCAGCTCATCGCTCATGAACGATGTACCCCGGTCGCTGTGGATATAAGCGGGGAAACCAAACAGGGTGAAGATGCTGTGCAGTGCCTTAATCACGGTGGCCGAGGTCATGTCTGGGACCTGAAGGTCGGGGACTTCTACGTAGGGCGCAGATTGGCGACACTGGACGAACTGACGAGGAAGTGGAAACTAGCACGAGGACAGGAATTGAGACACCTTCAAATAAAGCAATTACTCCGCAAAGAGACAGTAGGGTATCCCGGGGCCCCAAAAGCACAATATTAGAGGACCTGATAGGCACAAGCAGCGAGAAGAGGGTGCTATGTGCGAAAATATATGGACAGCTACTGGACAAAGCCTGAACACCACTGAATGGGACCAGACAAAAATGGGAGGACGAACTGGAGACAGAGTTAGGATGGGGACCTAGGATGGAACAAAGCACTGAGCAGGGTGAGCTCCACTTCCTCCTGCGCAAGGCTAAGCCTAATGCAGCTCAAAGTGGGGCACAGAGCGCACCTGACCAGAACCCGAATGAGCAGGTTCTTCCCGGAGGTGGAGGACAAATGTGAGCTATGCCAGAGGGGCCCGGCCAACCACACCCACATGTTTTGGGCTTGCCCCAAGCTTGCTGGGCTCTGGACAGCCTTCTCCGAGGCAATGCCCAAGGTTGTGGGGGTGAGGGTGAAGCCATGCCCAATAGTGGCAATCTTCGGGGTATCGGAGCAGCCAGAGCTACACATGGGGAAGGGGGCTAACGCCCTTGCTTTGTCTTCCCTAATCGCACGTCGGAGAATCCTGCTCGGCTGGCGATCGGCAGCACCACCCAAAGCTGCAGACTGGCTCGCTGACCTCTTGGAATTTCACCACCTGGAAAAGATTAAGTACACCATCCGAGGGTCGGACGGTCAGAGGAAGGCTTCTGGATGCTTGGGGGCAGTTCGTCGGCCTGTTCCAACACCTGTTCGAGGCCAGTAACGAGGAGTAAGCCAGGGAAAAAAAAAATGAAGAACCAAAGGACTGCGCAATCTGGGGGGGGATGTCATAGACCGATCCAGAGGGCAGCAAAATGTACGTACAGTTAGTCAAATGAAGGACAAAACAAGCCTCTCTGTAAAATAAAGCAAATTAGCGCCGGCAAGAAAAATGTAATGTATATAAGTAACATCTGTATATAAATATGAGAAAAGCCAATAAAAAGGTTTTCAAAAAAAAAAATAGGGTCACCTCTTAATCTTCTCTGCTCCAAGGACAAGAAGCTAATTTTCTCTAATTTTTCCATGTATCATTAAGACCCATTTACATTCATTTTCATGCTCCCGCTGGTGCATGGTCATCGACCACCATCCTGACGCCTGCAGGCCTGCGGGGGGTCGGAGCATCGCAATCGGGTCAATATTACCTTTTTCTATCATTTTCCAAGCCCTATTCCATAGGTTGACCACTTGCTCACTTCCACAGATTAGTTGTGAATTTATCCCCATTCCTCAGCTTCCACTGCATGTGAGGAATTTTCCATAGTTCATGCGTGGAAGGCACTGCAGCTCAAAGCAGGCATCCCAAGAGTTTATATCATTTAAATGACTGAATATCTTTTCTACATATTTGTCAGAGTAGCGTGCATCAAAGCCGCAAACTGTCTCATTTGTGCTGTTTGATAATATTCTCCACTTCCAATAGCTGAGCCTCCTGGGACTGTCCTGTTCAGATATAAAATAATAGTCTGTATTCAATTAACTAGCATTCTTTTAATCTTAAACAGCATTTCTGTCAGGCTCTGATCCATCCTCTTCCCCTCCCACCCTCCTCCGCCCTGTCAATTTGACTCCTATTTTTCATTATTCTTTCTGAACTATTAGCTGAGTGGGAGGAGAGGGTAATTCTCAAGCTCCATCAAATCTCTCTCATATTTTTTAACCGGTAAAATTGCACTTACATTTTGTGTATGTCCCCTTAATTACTTCTCAGTGTTGTGGGTGGATAGGGTCTATGTCTGATGTAGGGAAATGGAAATCATTTCAGAGGTGGGTTGCATTGGCCGGTTGAGTCAATGGATAAATTGCACCATTTGTAAATATAAATAATAATAATAATATTTATTGTCACAAGTAGACATAAAGTAACACTGCAATGAGGTTAATGTGAAAAAACCCTAATCGCCACATTCTGGCGCCTGTTCGGGTACACGGAGGGAGAATTCAGAATGACAAAATTACCTGACAGCGCATCTTTCGGGACTTGTAGCAGGAAACCGGAGCACCCGGAGGAAGCCCACGCAGGCACGGAGAGTGTGCAAACTTCGCACAGACAGTGACCCAAGCCGGGAATCGAACCTGGGACCCTGGTGCTATGAAGCAACAGTGCTAACCGCTGTGCTACTGTGCTGCCCAAGGTTCCAAGTTCTCTTCAGCTGTCTAGACGCTAATGTCTTGAATTTCCGCCCTAAACCTTGCTGCTTTATAGCTTCTCTCACTCTCCTCCTTTAAAATACTCCTTCAATTCTATCTCTTCAACCCAGTTTTTGGGCCCTAATGTCTTCTGCTTTGGTTCAATGTCAATTGTTACCTGATAATGTACCTTGAAATATTGCACTGTGCTCAAAGTGCAATACGAATGCACATTCCATAAAATCCCCACAGTGAAGAAGAAGGCCATTGGGTCCATCGAGTCTGCACAGACCTTCTGAAAGAGAGCTCTACCTAGGTCCACTGCCCTGCACGATCCCCATAACCCTGTGTGTTGATCTTGGCCAATTCACCTAACCTGCACATCTTTGGGCCGTGGGAGGAAACCGGAGCGCCCAGAGGAAACCCACGCAAACAAGGGGAGAATGTGTAAACTCCACACAGTTACCCAAGGCTGAATTGAATCTGGGTCTCTGGTGCTGTGAGGCATCAGTGCTAATCACTGTGCCATGATGCTGTTGTGTTGCTGCTCTGTGCTGGTTAGTTATTCTCACAGGTCTCAGTCACTTTCCCAGTGCAAGTTGTGGGCTTGGACAAGAGAACACCAACCAGGGTTCATTCAGTGACCCCTGCTCGAAAGTGCACACATGAAGGGGCGAGGGCAGAATCTGATAAGCCTGCTTGGCTAAAAGATATGCTAACAGAGGTATTGGAGGGCGGATGGCTCCAAGACACAGGCTATCAAACTGATATCAGCAAGGTCTTTCTGGAGATTAGGGTTGAGAAAGTCAGAAAGCTATATGTAGAAAAAAAACACAAGTCACAGAAAATCCCATGCTGAGCAGCTTCTTGGCACACAGCCCTTTTCTCTGGAGTCCATTAGAATGCTGAAAATTCACACATGCTCAGGAATGGTGATGTGAGGGCTTCACAGGATTATGAAGGCACAAAATCACTACAAGAATTCAGTGCTCATTACAAAATGTCAAAGTGACTTTGATATTTCTGCTTTAAATGGGTGGCTCAATGTCAGAGTAACTCTGTTAAGTGTCTGTGGTAGTCACCAATAACTGTATATTAGATGTAGTAACTGTATATTAGATACAGTACGGTAAGGCTCCTGTACCAGAGGTACGGGGGTAAATCCCTGCCTGCTGGCTCCGCCCAGTAGGCGGTGTACAAATGTGTGTGCACACCGGAGCTGCTCCCATTCTGGTAGCAGCTGCATGAGGCCACACATCTCTGCTTCATAAAGCCTTGATTATTCGCTACTTTCGTCTTGTAGTCATTGATAATGCATCAATTTATTAAGCAGAGATTTTACAGTGATGGAACTTTGTATCAAGCCTGATCACTGACAGCTGCACCCTCAAGCAGCCAACGCCACGTCGGCCTTCGACCACTGGCTAGCCTGCTTCGAAAGCTACCTCCGATCCATCGGTTGAACAACCCTCGGACGCTCCAGTTCCTTTATTCACGGGTGAGCTCTGATATTTTTCCCCTTACCCGGGATGCGCCCACTTACACTGAAGCAATGGAGTTCGTGAAAGGACATTACGTTCGGCCGGTTAACAAACTCTACGCCAGGGACTGTCATAATATACACATCAGTATATGATGGTGCAGAGGCACACACTGACTGACACACTGCAAGACCAATCAACACACACAACACAGCAGCCAATCACCAGTTAGGGCACGGTCACTATAAAGACAGAGGGCACTAGTTTTCCCGCTCATTCGGGATGCAGCCTCTGAGACAGACAGAGCCCGCAGTAGGTAGCACAAACATCCACCATGTGCTAGCAGTGTAGGCTGGTCAGGTTAGCCATAGGTCTTCAGTCAATCTAACTTAGTGTATGTTTAACAGCTCTTAGTTAAATAAAATAGAGTTGTACTATTACAAGTGTTGGTAGTATGTTATTGCTAAGGTAAACGCAGTCTCCACAGATCCAGAGTACCCAACACATCATGGTACCAGTATGTGATGTTAGAGTTTAATAGACCTACCTTCAAGTGATCTGCCTTCGACCAGCAATCAGCCATCCGGTAGTATGGACAGCGTCCGCCCTCCCCCGCCGCTCCGCATCACCGGCAACCTCGGTGCGAACTGGACAATCTTTAAACAATGATTCCAGCTATACCTCGAAGCCACTGACCTGGAAGCTGCCTCAGACAGCAGGAAGATTGCTTTCTTCCTTTCCACGGACGGGGACCACGCCATCCATATCTTCAACTCTCTCACTTTCGCTGGAGGTGAAGACAAGTCCAAGTTCAAGACAGTCATGCTCAAATTCGACAGTCACTGTGACATCGAGGTAAATAAAAGTTTTGAGCGCTATGTCTTTCAACAGCGTCTGCAGGGTAAGGATGAACCTTTTCAATCTTTCCTCACCCACCTTCGCATCCTTGCGCAGTCCTGTAATTACGGCTCCACCTCCGACTCGCTGATCCGTGACCAGATCGTTTTCGTTGTGCAATCGGACCCCCTACGTCAGCATCTCCTGAAGGTTAAACAGCTCACCCTTGCGATAGCCATCGAGACCTGCGTTCTGCATAAACATGCCACTAACCGATACTCGCACATTCAAGCGGCTGAAACGGCGCAGCAAGGTCCCCATGAGGCAGGGCGGGTGCAAGCCATTGAACAACTCCAGGGCCTAAGCCTGGATGAGGGCGGCCATTTTGCACGCTTTTCGCGGGCTCCCGCGCATGTGCACACTGACCGAGGGGATGGCGAGGCCAAAGACCGCACTGCGCAGGCGCGCACTACGTACGACCGCACCGCGCATGCACGGTGGCGTACTGAATGTTCTGACGTCACGCCGTGCGGCACCTTTCGCTCCGCTCACTTAAAGTGGCAATGTCCTGCAAAATCCCGACGCTGTCTCCAATGTGGCAAGCTTGGCCACTATGCAGCCCTATGCAGGTCTGCTCAACCTACTACCTCTCGTCGCTCCAACCAGCCACACAGGGATGTCCGAACCATCCAGCCACCGGTTACCGATTCCGACTTTATTCCGGACCTTGACACCGAGGACCCTAAGGCACCATTTTGGGTGGGCATCATCACAAAACACAAGATTCTCCAGAAGACAAAAGCCAAGTCTCTCCCAATATTCAGCATTGATCCGGATGACGAGTGGTGTGCCAACCTCACGGTTAACCGATCCCGCATCCGATTCTGCCTGGACACCGGTGCTTCAGCCAACCTCATTACGCGGTCTGACCTCGAAAGCTTCCATGTCAAGCCTACCATCCTGCCATCCGCCTGCCAGCTTCTGGACTATAATGGTAATGCCATTGCTGCCAGTGGCTCTTGCCAGCTTGAAGTGCCACACCGATCATTAAAAGTTAACCTGCAATTCAAAATAGTGGGATCCACTAAAGCCTCCCTGCTTGGTGCTCAGGCGTGCAAACTTCTAAACTTTGTCCAAAGGGTTCACTCCCTGTCACCCGCTGACGCTTCCGCATCTCAGGACGCTGACTTTCGGACACAGCTGAACGCCATCATCACCCGATACCACAGGACATGGGCACACTCCCATACACTAAAATTTTGGTCAAACCAAATGCCACGCCTGTGGTGCACGCACCTCGCAGGGTACCAGCACCCCTCAAGGACTGCCTCAAACAGCAGCTGCAGGACCTCCAGGACCAGGGCGTAATTTCGAAAGTTACAGAACCGACTGACTGGGTCAGCTCTATGGTGTGCGTGAAAAAACCATCCGGCGAATTACGCATATGTATTGATCCCAAGGATCTCAACCGCAATATTATGAGAGAACACTATCCCATTCCAAAGCGCGAAGAACTCACCTGCGAGATGGCTCGCGCCAACTTTTTCACCAAGCTAGACGCACCCAAGGGGTTCTGGCAGATCCAACTCGATGCATCCAGTCAGAAGCTCTGCCCCTTTAATACCCCATTTGGCCGGTATTGCTACAACCGGATGCCGTTTGGCATCATCTCTGCATCGGAAGTATTCCACAGAATAATGGAGCAGATGATGGAAGGTATCGAAGAGGTTCGCGTATATGTGGACGACATCATCGTCTAGTCTACCACCCCGCAGGAACACATTGATCGCCTCCAACGCATCTTCCGCCGAATCCATGAGCATGGCCTCCGCCCCAACAGGACCAAATGCTCCTTTGGTCAAACAGAACTTAAATTCCTCGGAGACCACATTTCACAGTTTGGCGTGCAGCCAGATGCTGACCTGGGGCGAGCGTAAATCCCGCCTCCGCCGGTTGCCGAATTCTCAGGCACCGGAGATTCGGCGGGGGCGGGAATCGCGCCGCGCCGGTTGGTGAGCCCCCCCCCCCACGATTCAAGTCCTGCTGCTAGAATGCCTGTCCCGCCGGTATGAGAGGTGGTTTAATCCACGCCGGCGGAACAGGCAGCGCGGGCGGGCTCCGGGGGGCTCCAGGGCGATCTGGCCCCGGGGGGTGCCCCCACGGTGGCCTGGCCCGCGATCGGGGGCCCACCGATCCGCAGGCGGGCCTATGCCGTGGGGGCACTCTTTTCCTTCCGCCTTCGCCACAGTCTCCACCATGGCAGAGGCGGAAGAGACTCCCTCCACAGCGCATGCGCGGGGATGCCGTGAGCGGGCGCTAACGCTCCTGCGCACGCACCGCCCGGCAATGTCATTTCCACGCCAGCTGGCGGGGCACCACTGGTTTGTACATACTGTTGTTCTAGTTATATTTTGTGTTACATACTGTCCATCTGCACTAGACACCTTTCCAATGTAAATATCTTAGAGTTTCTGTCCATAGTCCTGTAAATATGCTCGTATGTGCCACACATAGTGAGGAACATTCGCATACCACATTATTTATTGCCACAAACACATATTTTTTTTAGAAAAGGGGGGATGTCATAATATACACATCAGTATATGATTGTGCAGAGACACACACTGACTGACACACTGCAAGACCAATCAACACACACAACACAGCAGCCAATCACCAGTTAGGGCACGGTCACTATAAAGACAGAGGGCACTAGTTTTCCCGCTCATTCGGGACGCAGCCTCTGAGACAGACAGAGCCCGCAGTCAGTAGCACAAACATCCACCATGTGCTAGCAGTATAGGCTGGTCAGGTTAGGCATAGGTCTTCAGTCAATCTAACATAGTGTCGACCCACAGTGCAAGTATGTTTAACAGCTCTTAGTTAAATAAAATAGAGTTGTACTATTACAAGTGTTGGTAGCCTATCTATGTTACTGCTAAGGTAAACGCAGGCTCCACAGATCCTGAGTACCCAACACATCAGGCACCTCCTGTCCAAGAGGCAGCAACTCCCCGGTGAGTCCTTAGACGATTTCTGGCGTGCCCTGCACATCCTGGCGAGGAACTGTGACTGCCAGGCAGTTTCGGCAGTCGAGCATACAGAACATTTAATCAGAGACGCTTTTGTTACGGGCATGGGGTCAGCGTACATCTGCCAGCGCCTATTGGAAGGGGCACGCTTGACCTTGCGGCAACCAGGCAGATCGCAAATTCGCTAACAGAAGCCTCCCGTAACGTAGTCGTACACGCCCGACCGCACGGCACCCTCATGGACATCGTGGGCCCCACCAGCTACCGCCCCCAGCCCACCCCATGCCTGCGCCGCGCGACAGCCAGCCAACCCCGGGGGGCCCAAATGCTACTTCTGCGGGCAGACCAAACACCCCTGGCAGCGATGCCCGGCACAGAGCCCAACCTGCAAGACCTGCGGAAAGAAGGGACATTTTGCTGCTATGTGCCAGGCCTGTCGATCGCTGCTGTTTCTAGGCTCAGTGTTCCTACACCCCCATGTGCAACTCGTGGGTGCCACCATTTTCGTCCCCGCAGACTACGTGTGGCCCATGGGTGCCGCCATCTTCTTCTCTACAGACCACATGCGGCCCGTGGGCGCCTCCATCTTTAACGCCGCCTGCCATGTGCCACCATCTTCGCCGCCATTTTAGACAGCGCATCAGGACCCCTGCTCGTCAGGAACTTTGTCTGGCCGTTCATCGCCTGCCACCACCGCCGACCAGCCCGGGGCCTACCAGCACCAGCCGCAGCTCGCCTCAATCACCCTCGACCAGTCCCGGCCTCACAACCTCGCAACCGCAACGACTACGGTGAAAATCGATGGACACAAGGCTTCCTGCCTTCTTGACACCGGGAGCACGGAAAGCTTCATCCACCCCTCTACGGTAAGGCGCTGCTCCCTCACGGTACACCCCGTTACCCAGAGAATCTCCCTGGCCTCCGGATCCCATTCCGTGGAAATCCTGGGGTACTGCATCGCGACCCTCACCATCCAGGGCATAGAGTTCAGCAACTTCCGGCTCTACGTCCTCCCCAACCTCTGCACTGCCCTGTTACACAGTCTGGATTTCCAATGTAATCTCCAAAGCTTAACTTTAAAATTCGGCGGACCCCTACCACCCCTCACCGTATGCGGCCTCACGACCCTTAAGGTCGATCCGCCTTCCTTGTTTGTAAACCTCACCCCGGATTGCAAACCCATCGCCACCAGGAGCAGACAGTACAGTGCCCAGGACAGGACCTTCATCAGGTCGGAGGTCCAGCGGCTGCTGCGGGAAGGCATCATTGAGGCCAGCAACAGCCCCTGGAGAGCCCAACTGGTAGTTATAAAGACTGGGGAGAAGCACAGGATGGTCATTGACTACAGTCAGACCATCAATCGGTACACGCAGCTCGACGCGTACCCCCTCCCACGCATATCTGATATGTTCAATCAGATTGCTCAGTACCAGGTCTTTTCTACAGTGGACCTGAAATCTGCCTACCACCATCTCCCCATCCGCAAGGCGGACCGCCAATACACTGCGTTCAAAGCAGATGACCGCCTCTATCATTTACTTAGGGTTCCCTTTGGCGTCACTAACGGGGTCTCGGTCTTCCAACTTGAGATGGACCGAAGGGTTGACCGGTATGGACTGCGGGCCACCTTCCCGTACCTAGATAATGTCACCATCTGTGGCCACGATCAGCAGGACCACGACGCTAACCTTCTGAAATTTCTCCACACCGCCAAACTCTTAATGTCACGTACAATAAGGAGAAGTGAGTGTTCCGCCCCAACCACTTAGCCATCCTTGGCTATGTTGTGGAAAACGGAGTTCTCGGCCCGACCCCGACTGCATGCGCCCCCTCATGGAACTCCCCCTCCCCCACTGCCCCAAGGCCCTGAAACGATGGCTGGGGTTTTTCTCCTATTATGCCCAGTGGGTCCCTAACTATGCAGACAAGGCCCGCCCACTCATTCACTCCACAGTTGTCCCCCTGGCGGCTGAGGCCCGCCAGGCCTTCAACCGCATCAAGGCCGACATCGCCAATGCCACGATCCACGCGGTTGATGAGTCCCTCCCCTTTCAGGTCGAGAGCGATGCATCGGACGTCGCTCTGGCCGCCACCCTCAAGCAGGCTGGCAGGCCCGTGGCATTCTTTTCCCGCACCCTCCATGCCTCCGAAATTCAGCACTCTTCTGTCGAAAAGGAGGCCCAAGCCATCGTGGAAGCTGTGTGGCATTGGAGGCATTATCTGGCCGGCAGGAGATTCACTCTCCTCACTGACCAACGGTCGGTTGCCTTCATGTTCAATAATACACAGCGGGGCAAGATCAAAAATGATAAAATCTTAAGGTGGTGGATCGAGCTCTCCATCTACAATTACGAGATTTTGTATCGCCCCGGGAAGCTCAACGAGCCCCCCGATGCCCTATCCCGGGGTACATGTGCCAGCGCACAAGTGGACCGACTCCGGGCCCGATACGATAGTCTCTGTCACCCGGGGGTCACCTGGTTCTTTCACTTCATAAAGGCCTGCAAACTGCCCTACTGAATTGCAGAGGTCAGGGCGGTCACCAGACACTGCCAGGTCTGCGCGGAGTGCAAACCGCACTTCTGCCGGCCAGACCGAGCGCACCTGGTGAAGGCCTCCCGCCCCTTTGAACACCTCAGCGTGGATTTCAAAGGGTCCCTCCCCTCCACTGACCGAAACACGTACTTCCTGAACGTGGTCAATGAGTACTCCCGATTTCCCTTCGCCATCCCATGCCCCGATATGACTTCTGCCACCGTCATTAAAGCGCTCAACAGCATCTTCGCCCTGTTCAGTTTCCCTGCTTATGTCCACAGCGACCGGGGCCTCCTTTATGAGTGATGAGCTTTGTCAGTTCCTGCTCAGCAAGGGCATTGCCTCGAGCAGGATGACCAGCTACAACCCCCGGAGAAACGGGCAGGTGGAGAGGGAGAATGGGACGGTCTGGAAGGCTGTCTTGCTGGCCCTGCGGTCTAAAAATCTCACGGTCTCCTGCTGGCAGAATGTCCTCCCCAACGCGCTTCACTCCATCTGATCACTCCTCTGCACTGCAACTAACGAAACCCTCCATGAAAGTCTCCTTGCCTTCCCCAGGAAGTCTATCTCCGGGGTTTCGCTCCCAACATGGCTGGCAGCTCCTGGACCTGTCCTCCTCCGCAAACATGTGTGGACCCACAAGGCGGACACGTTGGTCGAAAGAGTACAACTACTGCACGCGAACCCGCAGTACGCCTACGTGGCGCACCCCGACAGGCACCAGGAAACAGTCTCCCTCCGGGACCTGGCACCAGCTGGATCCCCACCCACGGCCCACCACCTGACAACCCCCCTCCGATTGTCCCGGCGCCATGCACCCATCCCCCAGCGCACCTCACCACAGCCCCCACCCCAGGACGATCCGTCCTCCCATTGGTTCCACTCAGGGATGAAGACGAGGCAACACGCTCCCGGAGTCGCAGGCGACCAAGTCGGCGCCCGCATCACCACCGTGACCATGGGGATCACAGCGGAGGATCAAGGCACTGAACCTGTAGACTTTGCCTGAACTTGTAAATTTTGCCTGAACTAAATTTTTCCACCACCCCCGCTGGTCTCTTTTTGTAACAGGGGGTGAATGTGGTAGTCACCACTAACTGCATATTAGATGTAGTAACTGTATATTACATGTATTGCGGTAAGGCTCCTGTACTAGAGATACGGGGGTAAATCCCTGCCTGCTGGCTCCGCCCAGTAGGCGAGGTATAAATGTGTGTGCACACCGGAGCTGCTCCCATTCTGGTAGCAGCTGTAGGAGGCCACACATCTCTGCTTAATAAAGCCTCGATTATCCTCTACTCTCGTCTTGTAGTAATTGTTAGTGCATCAGTGTCAACGGACAGAAGCACCAATTTTGATGTCACTTGCCAGAGGGGGATGAGTCGAATGCTCATTGAAATCAATGAAGCATATAAATATGGAGCTGGAGGTGTAAGATGGATTCCAAACTAAACCAGCTCCATTCCCAACAAGTGGGTTAAGTTAAAATTGGGGCTTCAATGCCACAAAAGCTAATACATGACTGATTTCTTGGCATAATCTCATCCATGTTTACAGAGCAGAAAAATCTCAAATTGACAAGTTGATTTAATAAAGGAGTGAAATAGACAACTTTTCATTCAGGGTGATTTCCCCTCCCTCACTCAGACCAAGATTGTCACTCCCAAGGCTTGCATACCGAGCATTTCAGAGTGAATGTTGCATATGGTCGCAGTATGTTAATGGAGATATGTTGGAAGTCCATTTGATATTGGTGTCTATCAACTAGTCTTGCTCTGTTCGATGGGTTACCACCAGCTAAGGAGTTCATGGTTATAAACTGAGAGAGTGCTGCACTGTAGGTGTTGCCACCATTAATTGACTCAGCTAACAGTTAATATTTCTCCTGGTATCCTAACAAATCCAGTCGACCATCAAAAAAAAATCTAACTGGCCATTTATTTCATGAATTTTGGTTAGGTAAGCTGTGAGTGAAATGACTGTCACACTGATCTAATCACCGCACTTTGGAAGTGTCGTACGATGTGTGAAGTATTTTGAGATGTTTTGATGCGATGTTTTGATGAGATAAGATGCAATAAAATAAGTCTCTTAATTATTATTCCTCAGTCATGAGAAACAGTTATGCCTTCCAGCTGTAAGCTGAACATGCCCATTGCTGAAATTAATTTTTTCATATTTTGTATTTTAAAATCTGTATTATTTCACATTTCATCTTTAATTTTTTTAAATTTCTATCCCTTTGTTTGAGTGGATCTTCACTTTTGGCAATGTCTTCTGAAGCTTGGGTTTTGGGTTCCATGTTAACCAGGCAGCAGCATTATATGTAATGCCATGTGATGGTGGTTTGGATACCGGCAAGGGGAGTGGGGGGGGGGGAAAGAAATTTGTGAGACAAGACTGACAACTGCATAAAACAAGAAGATGTGAAGAGAAACCTTGTGGTAGCGGCCAGTTGTAGAACACACTTAAAAAAAGAAACCAGGAAAGGTTCGCACATACTACATCATTACATTGTGGAGGAATATACATGCTGGGTTACAAATTACTTATGTTCTAAGATGCCTGGTGTGCCTCGAGCAGTTGGGATTCTGTTGCGTTTGCAATGATTCTAGTCATGAATTGCTATTCTGGACAACAGGTGCTAATTATTGCGATGGCACGTTACAAAAGATGTACACTCTCTTCCAGAACACAAACATTGCGTTTATAAGCCTGCTGCAGGGATTGTTGTCGGTCACAACCTCATATTTACATGTTCCCATTGCCTCATGAAGCATTCTGATATATAAAAAACACACTAAACAGGGGCTTAGTGTGACACTAGCATCCTGTTTATTGCAATCGCCTGGAGGAACCAAAGATTTGTTTTTGAGAGAATGGTTGCAGTAGGCAATATATCTTTTTTAAATTACAACTCCATATTTGCCACTTCTTACTGCTCCTCCCAACATAAGCTACATTTTGTCCCACTGTGCAGTATCTATTTATCTCGATCTGAAGTGTCTGGCTTGACCACAGGTCACTGGCATTAATGCCTTTGTAGTGAATGATAAAAACATAGGGACATAGGAGCAGGAGTAGGCCATTTTGCCCCTTGAAACTGTTCTGTTATTCAATTGCATCTTTTACCTCATTGTCATTTTTGCACAATATCCTCATATCCCTTGAAATTAATATCCGGAAATCTATTTTTAAAAAATAATTTATGGGATGTGGGCATCGCTGGCGAGACCAGCATTTATTGCCCATCCCTAGTTGTCCTTCAGTGGTGAGCTGCCTTCTTAAACCGCTTCAGTCCCTGAGGTGTAGATACACTCTCGGTGCAATTTTGACCCAGCGACAGTGAAGGAACGGCGATATATTTCCAAGTCAGGGTGGTGAGTGACTTGGAGTGGAACCTGCAAGTGATGGTCTTCCCAGGTATCTACTGCCCCTGTCCTTCTAGATGGTAGTGACCCTGGGTTTAGAAGGTGCATACTCAATGGTTGAGCCTCCACAGCCCTCTGAGAATTCCAAAGATTCATTACCTTCAGAATGAAGAAATTCCTCTTCATCTCCGGGGGCAGCACGGTAGCATTGTGGATAGCACAATTGCTTCACAGCTCCTGGGTCCCAGGTTCGATTCCGGCTTGGGACACTGTCTGTGTGGAGTCTGCACATCCTCCCCGTGTGTGCGTGGGTTTCCTCCGGGTGCCCCGGTTTCCTCCCACAGTCCAAAGATGTGCAGGTTAGGTGGATTGGCCATGATAAATTGCCCTTAAGTGTCCAAAATTGCCCTTAGTGTTGGGTGGGGTTACTGGGTTATGGGGATAGGGCGGAGGTGTTGGCCTTGGGTAGGGTGCTCTTTCCAAGAGCCGGTGCAGACTCGATGGGCCGAATGGCCTCCTTCTGCACTGTAAATTCTATGTTAAAAATCTCACTCCTTAATGGCTGACCTCTTATTCTCAGATTTATGTCCCCTGGTTCCAAACATCTGAGCCAGGGGAAACAGCTTGCTGCATCTACCCTGTTGAGCCCTTTAAGAATCCTGTATTCTTCATTGAGATTACCACTCATTCTTCAAAACTCGAGAGAATACAAGCGCCGCCTGCTCAATCTCTTCTCATAGGACAATCCCGACATACCAGGAATCAGTCTGGTGAATCTTTGTTGCACTCCCTCTATGGCAAGTAAATCCTTCCTTAGGTAAGGAGATCCTGGCCGGGATTCTCCGAAATCCCGGCCAAGTGTTGACGGCGGAACATCGGAGTGGTGTACGCCGGCGTCAACGTGCCTCCTGGCCCAGCGATTCAGCGGTCCTCAGGGGGCCAACATGGCACCGGAGTGCTGCACGCTGCTCCGGCGCCGATACGCGGTCCTGCACTGCCGGCACGGGTCCGCGCATGCCCGTGGTGGCCGTCTCTGCGCCGGTGTCGCGCAAAATGGCGAAGACCTACAGCGGGCCTGCGCGGAAGGAGGTAGGCCCCCTCCAGATCGCGGGCGCCTGCCGATCGGTAGCCCCCGGTTCGGGCCTGGACGCCATGGAGGCCCCCCCCGGAGTCAGATCCCCCCCCCCCCCCCCCAACCAGGATGGCCACCCCGGCCGCAGGTCCGACCTCCCGCTGGGTGGTACCAGGTTGGAACCACGCCGGCGGGAATTCGGCCGGTCGACCGCGGAGAATCGCTGCGCAACCGCGCGGGCGCAATTGGCGCTGTTTCTCCGGTCACCAGAGAATCACGTCCCGGAGTCGGAGTGGCGTGGCGGGAATTTCCCGCATCACCGGCGATTCTCCGACCCGGCGTGGGCTTGGAGAATCCCGTCCTATAATTCAACACAATGCTCCAGGTGTGATCTTACCAAGGCTCAGTACAACTAGAGCAGGACACTGGATTTAATGCTGTCCTTCAAGTCCAAGACATCATAACCTGAAGATGAGGAATCCCATTCATCTCATTCGCTGAAAAGGACTAACACATCTGTGCTGATCACTGCCTCCCACACGCCACCCCCTATCTCAGCTCCTTGTGTCACAGTATCCAATTCTTTCTTAAATGATTCAATGTTTTTCACCCTCATTATCCTATTGTTAATCAATCTTTGTATTAAAATTATAGAATCTTAAGGCACAGGAGAAGGACATTTGGTGCATTGTGCCGATGCTTGTTCTTTGAAATTGCTATCCAATATGTTCCACACCCTTGCTATTTCCTCACTGCCGTGAAAAATAATTTTCTTTCAAGTCTATATGCAATTAACTTTTTGAAGTTACTCTTGAATCTACTTTTCAGATAGCGCATTTTGGAGCAGAGCAACTCACTGTGCAATGTAATCTCTAACTTCCCCTCTGGCTCTTCTGTCAATTACCTTATATCTGTGTTGTCTGGTTACCAATCCTCATGCCAGTGAGAGCAGATTTTCCTCAGCAATGGCTGCACGCTGGCACAGTGATTAGCACTGCTGCCTCACAGCGCCATGGATAGGGTGGCAGGAGTGGGCCTAGGTAGAGTGCTCTTTCAGAAAGTCGGTGCAGTCAATGAGCCGAATGGCCTCTTTCTGCACTGTAGGGATCCGATGAATTCTTCTTTGGATTCTATTCTGGCAACGCCCCTCCCAATTTTGCACACCTCCATTGAAACTCCCCTGAACTTTCTCAGAGGAGAACAATAATTGGGGGCTCCAGAGCTTAGGGCCTCTATTGCTGTTTCTTCTAAAGAAAAGACTGAAAGCAAAGCTAGACACAGAAAATTAGTGGTGCACAAGAACCCAGGACTGGAGGATCTTCGAGATTTCAAAGGGTTGTTGGGCTGAAGGTAGCCATACAGATGGGGAGGGGAGAGTACATGGAAGAAGTTGAAATCATGGATGAGAAGTTTAAATTCGAAACATTGTTGGGCCTGGAACCAAGGTTGATCAACGAGCACAGTGGTGATGCATGAATGCGACTAATGTGGGCAGCACGGTAGCATTGTGGATAGCACAATTGCTTCACAGCTCCAGGGTCCCAGGTTCAATTCCGGCTTGGGTCACTGTCTGTGCGGAGTCTGCACATCCTCCCCGTGTCTGCGTGGGTTTCCTCCGGGTGCTCCGGTTTCCTCCCACAGTCCAAAGATGTGCAGGTTAGGTGGATTGGCCATGATAAATTGCCCTTAGTGTCCAAAAGATTGCCCTTAGTGTTGGGTGGGGTTACTGGGTTATGGGGATAGGGTGGAGGTGTTGACCTTGGGTAGGGTGCTCTTTCCAAGAGCTGGTGCGGACTCGATGGGCTGAATGGCCTCCTTCTGCACTGTAAATTCTATGATAATGAACCTGTTAAGGAGATTCAACACCGTCCTGGACACGACGGGGAGAGAAACGGCTTATGTTTTATTTTTCGTATATGCTGCTGCGAATTAAAGATACTTCATATTTAAGGAACATAAAACATCATTACAAAGTAAAATCTACAAGAAAATCCCCCTAAACTGTTCTCTTACTGTCCAATCTTTCAGATTGTACTTTCCACCTCATTAATCTTGCTACTTCAGTGAAGCACCAATATTATTTATGGAGCACAAGTGCTCAGAGTTTATTGCTTCCATGTACCTGAAGATACATAGGTCATTAATTAATATTCAAAGTTATTTTTCTTCTGAAAGTTTACTCCTTCTCTCCTGCCCACTTCACCTCCTCTCTAGACTCTAAATTGGGTGTGGTGCCACAGGCACTGATGTCTCTGTGCTGGGCAACTCTGTGATACTTGAACACTGAACACCTTGGTCACTTTTTCTGTGTAAGTCTCAATGATGAACGTCAAAGATTATTCAGTCATGAATGGGTTCATTGTTGCGTCTCATCCAATGTCTACCTTCCAGCATGGGGTTGACCAGATACTGATTAAGGAGCAGGAACCCTGATTCCCTCTTTTGCTCTCCTTAGGAGAAAGAAGGTCAATTGGAGTATTCAATGCCTCATCTGCATAGCATCAGCTCCTTTGCTAGCTGAGGCCTAATGAGCTAATTTAGCTGCCATTTGTTCATGATAAACAAATTACATTTGGTTTATGGAAGACATTTACACTTATCTTTGCAAATGCAGTTGAAGTATTTTTCCTCACCACTTTTTTCTTTCAGGTCAGCCATGGCTCAATGAAAACACGCTTCCCTCGGAGTCAGAAAGTTTGAAGGTTCAAGCCCCACTTCAGAAACCTGAGGACAAGAAATCCAGGCTGACGGGGTCGGAGAATCCCGGGTGGGGCGCGAGGACCGGAAGATCCCGACGGCATGAACAGCTGATCTCCCCCTGCGCCTCGATTTGTGAAGCCCAGGAGCACACTGCTTTTATTAACTGCTTTGTTAGCTTGTCTTCTCATCTTCAGAGATCTGTGGATCAACACCTCCATGTCTCTTTGTTCTTACACCCATTTAAATTTACACCATTGATTTCATCATCTCTCCTCACTGTTCCTACCACAAGGGATGTTATATCATACTTTCTGTGCTGAATTTCACCTGCCATATATCTGCCAGTTCCACCAGTTTCTCTGTGCCCTCCTGATGTCTGTCACTATCTTCCTCACTGTATAGTACACTTCTACATTTTGTGCCATCTTCAAATTTCAAAATTGTATCCTGCATCCCCCAAGTCTAAATTATTCATTTATATCAAAAATAGCAATGATCCTGGTACCAAACTTTGAGGAACACCACTGCATACCCCCCTCCAGTCTAAATAACAGACTTTCACCACAACTCTCATTTATCCCTTAGCTAATTTAGTATCCAAGCTGCTACTGTCCTTTACATCTCTTGGTCTTCACTTTTACTCATTTTACAAGCTGTGTTACTTTTTGCGAATACATATACACAGCAGTACCTTCAACTCTTTCCATGTTACCTCATCAAAAACTCAATGAAGGCATGTGGCACAGTGGTTAGCACTACTGCCTACGGCGCTGAGGACCCGGGTTTGAATCCTAGCCTGGGTCACTGTCCATGTGGAGTTTGCACATTCCCCCCCGTGTCTGCGTGGGTTTCACCCCCACAACCCAAAGATGTACAGGTTAGGTGGATTGGCCACGCTAAATTGCCCCTTAATTGGAAAAAAAACAATTGGGTACTCTAAATTTATTTTTTTTAAACTCAATCAAGTTAGTCATTGGATCGTTGTAAAAATCCATTTGGTTCACTACATCCTTTAGGAAAGGAAACCTGATCTGGTCTCTATGTGACATGAGACCCATACAAAATGGTTGACTCTTAATGCCCTCTGAAATAGCCTAGGAACCCACTCAGTTACATTGCTCCAGGAAAGGTTGGGAAGGAATATAGGCAAATGGACTAACTGGCATCAGCCTAGGCACGAGAAGGAAAATTGCACAGCCTACGCAGTTGATCCTGCAAAATTGAGTCAAAACTGAGAGAGCTGTTGAGCAACAACTTAACCTCACCATAGTTATGAAATCGCATTATAGTAACTGTTTCAGACGCCTCCATCACCATCCTTGGGTATGGGAGGATAGAGGTGATGGCACAGGCACAGAGATATACAGTCAGACGTGAGTTACCACGGGGAAACCTCCTGCTGATTATCACCTATTGCCCTCCCTCAGCTGATTAATCAGTAGTCCCCCATGTTGAACACCACTTTGAAGTGCTGAGGGTAGCAAGGGCAGAGAGTGTACTCTGGGTGGGGGACGTAAATGCCTATCACCAAGAGAAGCTTGGTGGCACCACTACAGACTGAACTGGTTGAGTCCTAAAGGATATGTCTGTCAGACGTGTCCTGCAGCAGGTGGTGAGGGAAGCTAAAAGAGGGGAAACCGATGATACATTGTCCTCTCCAAACAATCTGTGACATTACTGTCCATTACTCACCAACAACTTACCAGCATCTTCTGAAGGATAATTAGGGATGGGCAACAAATGTTGGCCTAGCCAGTGACACTCGCATCCCATGAACGAATAAAAAAAACATGGGGCGTCATTCTCCGCCGGCGGGAGTCTCCATTTTACCGGCGCCCGGGGGTTTCCCGACGGCGTGGGGCTGCCCCACAATGGGAAACCCCATTGACCGGCCGGTGTTACGGAGACTCCCGCCGGCCGGTCGGGGCAGAAATGTGGTGGGGCGGGTAGGAGAATTTCGCGCATGATTTCCCATTAACAAATTTGTGCTGGCTCTCTATTATTAGACAATTCTTGTCGAAGTCACTGTTAATATTCTCCTGGCTTCTCATTTCAAAAAAGCATCCTCATAAATGACATTTAACTGACTGGCCTATAATTGCCAGTTATTCTTCTCAACTTTCTCTGAGCAATGGTGTAGTATTTACAATTCTACAGGCCATTGGAACCACCCCTGAATCTAGGGAGAATTGAAAGTTTGTGGCCTCTCTAATTTCCAACCTTACTTCCCTCAACAACCTTGGAGGCTTTCCATTTGGCCGAGGAAACCTATTCACTTTAAGTGCTGTCAGCCTGCCGAGTACCTCTCCATCTATTTTTATCTCATCTAGTATCCTGGCACCCTCTTTGGTTAGCATATCTTTGGCCAAGTTCTCCTCCTTCCTCAACACTGATGCAAAGTGTTCATTTGGTATCTCAGTCACGCCTTCTGCCTCCATCAATATATCTCCAGTTTGGTCCCTGATTAATTTAATTCTCATTTGGCAACCATTTTACTGTTAAAACACCTTTCAATTTTATTTTATATTAGCTACCAATCTATTTACATACTTCCTGATTGTCCCTCGCGTTTCTTTTTTCTCTTCCCCATACTAGAGTGAGATTTCTAAGTGTAGTAGCGAGCGGGAACTGCTGCGAGCTTCCCGGCACTCGGCCTGTCGAGGCCGACAACACAATACGTTAATTGGTGCATTTAATGAGGCCCCACAGGCATCACACTGCAAATGAAGGCTCACCAGCCGATTTGCCAGGACTGCCCTCGCCCCTCCCCCACTAATAAGGTTGAAAAGCACTGAAACAGGCAGTCCCACTCAGCACGCGGCCATGGTGCCGAGACGACCAGCCCCAAGGTTTGAAGACACAGGCCTGAGGAGGCTCCTAAAAATGGCCGAGGCCAGGAGGCATCACCTATTCCACCGAGGGTCTTGGAGAGCGAGCCACGGGGCAGCCTGTGCCACCTGGGATGAAGTGGCAGCAGCCGTCAGCTCAGGAAGAGCAACGGAGGACTGGCCTCCAGGGCTGCAAGGTCAACGACCTAAAGCGGGCAGCACCTACACCTACTCCCCCCCCGAAAGCCCTCCGCCCCTGAACGCAACCAGCACCCCCAACCCTTCATTTGCCCACCAAACCCAGACTTCGCCACCCCTTCACACCCCTTCACCCAAACGTCTCTTCACCCTCCCCAAATCTTCCTTCACGCCAACGACGCTCCCCCCGCCACCATCAATGTGAACTGCACATGCGGCTAACAATGTCCTCTCTGTTCCCACAGGAAAAGCTGTCCCACAATCGTCGGGAGAGGGCCCAGACTGGTAGAGGCTTTTGAGGGGTAAGGGGGGAGGGTGGGGACTGGCTGGATCGAGGGAGGCTGTTGGATATAGGGTGGCTTCTGTTAATTGTATGCAAATAAGGCTTAAGTGGTGATCATTGGTTTCTCATCACTCTATGGCAGGATCCTGATTTCACCCACTGGAGCGGGCTGGTTGCATCGCAAACGGTTTGGCGCCCGGCACGGTTCTCGTTTTTGGCCTCTCCCACTATTCATCGGCCTCGTGGCGCTCTCGCTCGAGCGAAACGAGGCCAGATAATCGCACCCATTTTATACTCAGCCTGATTTCCCCTACTTTTATGAAGTTGATACACACATCCTTTCTTTCCACTTCATCCGACCCTCTAACTCGTACCTCGGGAGCTCTGGTTTTGTTTGTTCTCTCTTTCCCCCTTGTGGGAATGTACCTGAACTTTTGCTTCTTTAAAGGACAACCATTGCTCTATTACATTGCCACCCAACTGTCTTTGACTCCAGTAGACCTGGGCCAAATCTCTCCTCAATATACTGAAAATAGCCCTCCTCCAATTAAGTATTTTTGTTCTAGATTGTTCTTTGTCCTTCTCCATAATTAATCTAAACCTTAAGACACTGTGATCATCATTCCCAAGTGCTCCCTCGCTGTCACATACTCCACTTGTGCCATTTCATTGTCCAAGAGTAGATCCAGCAATACTTGACAGTCAGAAAACATATTGATTTATTTGTGATTTATATTAATTATTTGTGATTTATATTAATGATTTGGATGAGAATTTAGGAGGCATGGTTAGTAAGTTTGCAGATGACACCAAGATTGGTGGCACAGTGGATAGTGAAGAAGGTTATCTAGGATTGCAACGGGATCTTGATCAATTAGGCCAGTGGGCCGACGAATGGCAGATGGAGTTTAATTTAGATAAATGTGAGGTGATGCATTTTGGCAGATCGAATCAGGCCAGGACCTACTCAGTTAATGGTATGGCGTTGGGGAGAGTTATAGAACAAAGAGATCTAGGAGTACAGGTTCATAGCTCCTTGAAGGTGGAGTCGCAGGTGGACAGGGTGGTGAAGAAGGCATTCGGCATGCTTGGTTTCATTGGTCAGAACATTGAATACAGGAGTTGGGACGTCTTGTTGAAGTTGTACAAGACATTGGTACGGCCACACTTGGAATACTGTGTGCAGTTCTGGTCACCCTATTATAGGAAGGATATTATTAAACTGGAAAGAGTGCAGAAAAGATTTACTAGGATGTTGCCGGGACTTGATGGTTTGAGTTATAAGGAGAGGCTGGATAGACTGGGACTTTTTTCCTTGGAGCGTAGGAGGCTTAGGGGTGATCTTATAGAGGTCTATAAAATAATGAGGGGCATAGATAAGGTAGATAGTCAACATCTTTTCCCAAAGGTAGGGGAGTCTAAAACTAGAGGGCATAGGTTTAAGGTGAGAGGGGAGAGATTCAGAAGGGCCCAGAGGGGCAATTTCTTTACTCAGAGGGTAGTGAGTGTCTGGAATGGGCTGCCAGAGGTAGTAGTAGAGGCGGGTACAATTGTGTCTTTTAAAAAACATTTAGATAGTTACATGGGTAAGATGGGTATAGAGGGTTATGGGCCAAGTGCGGGCAACTGGGACTAGCTTAATGGTAAAAACTGGGCAGCATGGACTGGTTGGGCCGAAGGGCCTGTTTCCATGCTGTAAACTTCTATGATTCTATGATCAAAAAAGTTCTTGTGAACATACTTCAGAATTCTCTCCCCTTTGTTTCCCTTAACACAATCACTGCCCATTTCAATATCTAAGGAGTTAAAGTTTTCCATTACCATTTTTATATAGTTCTAGCACCTCACAGTCATTTCCCTACAAATGTGCTCCTCTATCTCCTTGTCTCTACTTGATGGCCAATAAAATGCAGCAAGCAGTGTAAAAGCACCTTTATTGTTTCAGAACATCAACCAATATATTTAATCCCTCAAGGATATTGACCCCAGTCTTCCATCATTGTCGGATTGCCATGACACTCCGACTGCTCTGTGCCATGCCGGAGCTCTTCACTTCTGGCTGAGACCTCCCAGCTTCTCCAGAAATGCGGAGCTTACCTCAAATGGAATTGCTCCTTTGTAGTGCTGGATTTAAGGGGGAAGACCAGTCATGCCCACTTTATACAGCACGAGCTGCCATATTCTGGTAAGTAAAGAGTCTAAATGTCCCAAAGCTTCTTTGAAAAGCTATGGAAAGAAGGCAGGTTTATAAGAGGGTAAGGAGGGTAAAAGAAGTGTGTAAAAGTGAAGGGAGGATAGGTGTGTAAGAGTGTAGGTGAGAACTGGGTAGGGTGGCAGAAGGATAGCTGGGTAGGGTGCTAGGTGAGTAGGGTGGCAGGTGCATGAGGTGGTAGGGTGGCAGGTGGGTGTGGTGGTAGGTGAGTGAGTGGGTTGGCGGTTTGTCAGGTTGGGTCAGGGGGAATTGTACGGGAGTTGGAAGATCAGTGTTGGTGGGAGGGTTCGGGTGGTGAGGTCAGATTAGGTCAGATTAGGCGAGGGAATGGCAAGGTGGAGGAGGCTAGTCAGTACACGTTATGGGGGGATGTGGTAGTTTACTGAGGGATTAGTCAAGTCATGTCAGAGGCTAGCCAGGTCAGATCGGGGGAGTCAAAGGGCCGGGGGTGAGATTGGTGGTGGGATTGGGTCAGGTCAGGCCAGGGGGTTGAATGAGGAGTCGGGGGGGCTGTCATTGTACAGTTAAGCAGGAGTGGAAGACACATTTTCTGTCAAACATTTCCTGGGTAAATGTCCAGGTAGGTAAAGCGAAACCATCCAAAGTCTCCAAACTAACCCAGAGTTGGAGACTTTTTTGGAGTGTACCAGAAGCAATTGCTCATTGGAAATTCAAACTTCCCAGCAAATCCCCACAAAGTCAGTATGTTGGGATTTCCAATATTTTTCTGAGTACATCCAATCATTCTGTTTTCAATAGTTTCCTTAATTAAAACAGCTACACCTTCTCATTTTAGTCATTCCTGATCTTTCCGAATAACCTTGTACCCAGGAATATCAGGAATCCAATTTTCCCCTTTTGGAGCCAGGTCTCTGTTCTCGCCAGTGCATCACATTTCCATATGGTTATTTCCATTTGCAGTTTGTCACCTTCACTAAACCATAATTTGTGCATTTAAACACATGCACCCCAAATTTTACTACAATCTTTCTATGACCCAACCTTATTTTGCATTGTTCTTAAATTTTCATCTATCTCTCCTAGTCTTCTTTGCACTTTTGCCACTGTTTAACCGTGGCACTCAACTTCCCCTGCTAAGTTAAGCCACCCTGCTGTCCAATGCAATTTAACTTACTCCCAAAGACTAATTTGATGGAATACTCATCATTATATTCCATTTTAACAATTCTGATAATGGATGGGGCAATGATTTTGATCCAGCCGTGAATGGTGGTGGACAGTTAAACAACTCACTGGAGGAGTAGGCTCCACAAATATCCCAATCCTCAATGATGGAGGAGCCTAGCATATATGTGCAAAAGACAAGGCTGAGGCATTCACAACAATCTTCAGCCAGAAATGCCGAGTGGATGATCCATCTTGGTCTCCTCCGGAGGTCCCCAGCATCACAGATGTCAGTCTTCAGCCTATTACGATTCACTCCACATGATATCAAGAAACGGCTGATACTGCAAAGGCTATGGGTCCTGAAAATATTCCAGCAATAGTACTGAAGACTTGTGCCCCAGAACTTGCCGCACCCCTAGCCAAGCTGTTCCAGTACAGCTACAACACTGGCATCTACCCGGCAATGTGGATAGTTGCCCAGGTGTGTCATGTACACAAGAAACAGGACAAATCCAACCCAGCCAATTACTGCCCTATCAGTCTAATCTCCACCATCAGCAAAGTGATGGAAGGAGTCATCAACAGTGCTATCAAGCAGCACTTACACAGCAATAACCTGCTCATGGGCACTCAATTTGGGTTCCACCAGGGTCAATCAGCTCCTGACCTCATTACAGCCTTGGTTCAAACATGGACAAAAGAGCTGAATACCAGAGGTGAGGTGAGAATGACTGCCCTTGACATCAAGGCAGCATTTAACTGAGTATGGCATCAAGGAGCCCTAGCTAAACTAGAATCAATGGGAATCAGGGAGAAAACTCTCCTCTGGTTGGAGTCATATCTGACACAAAGGAAGATGGTTGTGGTGGTTGGAGGTCAATCATCTCAACTCCAGGACATAATTGCAGGAGTTCCTCAGGGAAGTGTCCAGTCCCAACAATTTTTAGCTGCTTCATCAATGACCTCCCTTTCATAAGGTCAGAAGTGGGGATGTTTGCAGTTGACTGCACAATGTTCAGCAAAATTCGTGACTCCTCAGATAATGAAGCAGTCCATGTAAAAATGCAGCAAGACCGGGACAATATCCAGGCTTGGGCTGACAAGTGGCAAGTTACATTTGTGCTACACAAGTGCCAGACAATGACCACCTCCTACAAGAGAGGATCTACCCATCGCCCCTTCACATTCAATGGCATTACCATCGCTGAATCCCACACAATCAACATGCTGGGTGTTACCATTTATTAGAAACTGAACTGGACTAGCCACATTAATACTGTGGCTACCAGGGGAGGTCAAAGGCTGCGAATCCTACAGCGAATAACTTATCTCTTGACCCCCCTAAAGCCTGTCCACCATCTACAAGACACAAGTCAGGAGTGCAATGGAATACTCTCCACTTGCCTGAATGAGTGCAACTCCAACATCTCTCAAGATGCTCGACACCATCCAGGACAAAGCAGCCCGCTTGATTGCTCCCTCCTCTCCGCCGAACAGTGGTAGCCATGTGTACCATCTACAAGCTGCAGTAACTTGCCAAGGTTAGACAACACCTTCCAAACCCCCGACCACTGCCATCTAGAAAAGAGCAACAGGTACCTGGGAACCCTACCACCTGAAGATTCCCCTCAAAGTCACTCACCACCCTGACTTGGAAATATATCGCCGTTCCTTCACTGTCTCTGGGGAAAAATCCTGGGAGCCTAACAGCACAATGGGTGTACCTACACCTCAGGAACTGCGGAACTTCGAGAAGGCAACTCATCACCACCTTCTGAAAGGCAACTAGAGATGGGCAATAAATGCTGGCCTAACCAGCAATGCCCACATCCTGTAAATGAATTAAAAAAACCAGGATGGCTTCCATTACTTTAACCCATCAGTGCTCGCAATATTTAAATAAGTAATCAAGGGTAAACTAAGCTTGTTAACATGCCAATGACCCTGATAAAATGCTTTCCGCGCCATAATACAGTTGGTGTGGGTAGTCAGGCAGGAGTGGACAGGCCGTTCTTTTTTAATCTTTTCAAAAGGCTGGTAAGGAAGGGACTGGGGTGCTACCTTCGAGGTTGCCCTTTGTAAATAGTAGGACCAGTGCCCCCTTAGATGGTATCCTCTTTCTTCCTACCTGCCTGTTCGCCAAAACCAACCACCCACAACCCTGCCCCCCACCCTACGAGCCGAACTATCCCTGCCCAATATCCCAGAATTACCTTGCACGAGGATCCATTGGGCCTGCTCCTTGAAACTGATTGCAGTCCCGGCAGTGCACTCTTGGTGCTGCTGGAACTGTGGAAGCTGCCAACCAATCTGACTGCATGGCCAGCTTCCCATGACCAGTTTGCCATGTTTTGGGATAGTTACAAAAGGTGGACTCCCGAGCTTCTGGCTGCCTATCTTATACCATCCCACTTACCCTTGGAGTTATAGTCCATCAGGTATGAACAATCCTGATATAAGCACAGGGAATGTAGGCTCTGGGAGTATTAGGACTGTGCTCTAATATTCTGTCATCGCCTTAAGTTACATTATTAATCCAGATGGTAGTTTGTACTATCAGAAAGCAGAGAAGAAAGTCATTAGGACCATTAGGACCATTTTGCCTATCGTACCTGTGTCAGCTCTTTGAAAAAGCATTCTAATTTCTCCCACACCCCTACCTCCTTCCCTGTTGCTATTTCAAGCGTATAGTTTTCTGCTCGGTCTCCCTCTTCCATCCACCATTTTCCTTCTCTATTCTTCGTCTTCCCTCATCTACCCACTCTTTCCCCCTTCCACCCCTCCTCCCCCTCATCCCCCCCACCCTCTTCACAGCTTCCCTTCCCTTTCTTCTTTCATCCAACCTCCTTCTTCCTAATACACCCCTCTTCGTCCCTCGCCCACCCCTTTCTGCGCCGAAGTTCTTTGCTTTCAGAACCAACGGTCACAGCCTAAAGATATGGGGTAGACCAATTAGGACTGATATGAGGAGAAATATCTTCACCCAGAGAGTGTGCGGTTTGTGGAATTCACTACCACAGAAGTTAGCTGAGGCCAAAACAGTGTATGTTTTCACGAAGCAGTTAGATAACAGCTCTTGAAGCTAAAGGGATCAAAGGACATGGGGGGGGAAGCGGGATCAGGCTACTGAATTGGATGGTTAGCCATGACATTAATAAATGGCAGAGCAGACTCGAAAGGCTGAATGGCCTCCTCCTGCTCCTATTTTTCTACATTTTTCTATGTTTTCTTCTGCTGTACCTCTCAGCCAACACGCTCGCTGTGAAGGCGACCAAAGTCCTTCCACTGCATAAATTTCTCTACAGAGTTGAAAAGTTCCACAAAGTAGCGAGGATCAGCAGTAATAAACTAGATGGAAAATAGAACGACACTGAAAAAAAAAGTGATAAAAATTCACCCCCTCAACCAGCCTTTGTTTATACTCCAGCTGGGATATTGGAATTAATTTTCTAACTTGTACAAAAACAAGTGGATTTGTGGCAAGGTGCCTAGCTGAGGGGAACTGAGAGTGTGGCTTTGTTCTAATGACAGCAGTCTGCCTTCAGTGAGATCTTGCACAATGGCAACCAATCAATGGGCTGGATTGATGGACTTTACTTCCAGACTAAACTCTGTAACAGGAGAGACTAAAATCCATGTAGGCAACTATAATCTTGTTCAGACAGCCACCTGCAGGATACAACATAGTGCTGGTACAATTGCAAGCGCTGGCAGCCTCTCCAAATATTGAGAAAGACTTGCATATTCAGATTACACCTTTCACAAATTCAAGTTGCACCAATGCACTTTACAGCCAATGAAGTACTTTGGTAGTCCGGTTACTGTAGGAATGAGCAAACACGGTAACCAAGAAGCGCACAGCAAGCTTCCACAGACAGCAACGTCATCTGCTACAGATATCCTTGAGTGCCTCTTAAAACTGATAACAGAAGAGGAAAGACAGAATCTCTGAGGCAAGGAAACGAAGACCAAGTGTTTGAAGTCCACAGAGGCAAGCCTTGCTTTGGGACTGGCAAGAACCTCATTGGGTCATATACATTATTGTGTACACGCAAGGAGAGGCGGTCACTGAGGGAAAGATTGCCTCAATGTGCTCTCCTCATTTAAAGGAGCTTTCGATTTCATTTGCACCTCAGTTCCACAGTGGTTCTCAAACTCAATCATCCGGGCACCACTTAGGTGGGGCAAAAGAGCATCCAGACTACCTACCTGTCCAATCCTACCTGCTTTCACTCGCCACTGTAAAGCAAAATGCATCAGAATTAATGAGAAGGATTGCTGTTGCGTTTGATGAGACATCTATGAGGTGATGCCTGGTTCTAAGCTGGAGAGCTTTAGTTTTATGTCAGGTTCCAAGTTCAGCTGATTTCTCTTTCTTTTCAGCCCCACTCGTGTTGAAATCCAATCTCGCATTGTATGTGGTTAGGAATGATCCCATATTAACTAGTTTTAAGGTCTGAGGCCTACTCAATTCAGGCTGAAATCTTTGACTACAACGACACTCGAGACATATTATGCAGTTGCAGTTCACACCTGCATTGGTGACTCCAGAATTCCCGGACCTGGGGCGGGATTCTCCGATCCCCCGCCGGGTCGGAGACTCGCCGGGGGCTGGTGTGAATCCCGCCCCCGCCGGTTGCCGAATTCTCCGGCACCGGATATTTGGCGGGGGCGGGAATCACGCCGCGCCAGTCGGCTGGCCCCCCCCTGGCGGTTCTCTGGCCCACGATGGGCCGACGTCCCGCTGCTGGAATGCCTGTCCCACCAGCGAGAATCAAACCACCACTCTTCCCGGCGGGACTAGGCGGCGCGGGCAGGCTCCGGGGTCCTGGGGGGGGCGCGGGGCGATCTGGCCCCGGGGGCTGCCCCTACAGTGGCCTGGCCCGCGATCGGGGCCCACCGATCCGCGGGCGGGCCCGTGCCATGGGGGCACTCCTTTCCCTTCGCCTCGGCCACAGTCTTCACCATGGCCGACGCGTAAGAGACTCCCCCCCCCCTGCGCATGCGCGGGGATGACGTCAGCAGCCGCTGACGCTCCCGCGCATGCGCGGACTTCCGCCGCCCGGCGAAGTCCTTTCGGCCCCGGCTGGCGTGGCTCCAAAGGCCTTTCCAGCCGGTCGGCGGCGTGCCAACCACTCCAGCGCAGGCTTAGCCCCTCAAGGTGAGGGCTTGGCCTGTAAAGGTGCGGAGAAATCCGCACCTTTGTGGCGGCCCGATGCCGGAGTGGTTCACGCCACTCCATCCCACCGGGACCCCCTGCCCCACTGGGTAGGGGAGAATCCCGCCCCATATGTGAAGTTAAAGTGCATCAAACATTTCTTGCCCAAAAGCAGATACAGTGGCTTGCATTTTGGACCAGCCCACTGACCACACCTGAGAACCACTGCACTACAGAGAACTGGCATGGACTAGATGGACCGAACAACCTCCTTATATGGCATTATAACTCAATAATCTCGGATCCAACCCCCACCATCCACATTGTCCCAGAAACAGGACAGTTGGCCCATTAGACTGTCACGCAAGGGCAAGTAGACGTTTTGATTTATTGTCACATGTACCGAAGTACAGTGAAAAGTATTTTATTCTGTTTCTGTGGTCTTTCCGACATTTAGAGAGAGGTTGTTTCGGTACACCATGCAACCAAGTGATCTATCTCCCTCCTGTAGTCTGATTCGTCGTTTGAGATTCGGCCCACCGCAGTCATATCATCCGCAAACTTATAGATTAAGTCGGAGTTAAATCTTGCCACGCGTTTTGTGGATTGTTTAGGATTGTTCCATAAATATGAAGGAAGCAACAGGAGCTGAATAAAAAGCAAAAGGTGCCAACGCAAAAGATTGGAGATAAACTAAAATTCGGGACAACAAACTGGATATTTTAGCTGTAAAACGACCCTCCAGTCATAAAGGAAATAAATCTTTCCAGCATAAAACAACAGCCAAGTTAGTTAAACCCAGTGGTTCGGGGCACTGCCAAATGACAGAGAAAGCCATAGTTTGGCAGCGTAACTAAAACTCTTACACTGCTGTCAAGATATATTGAATGTAAGCTCACTGTATTCTGACACCTTGGCTCCTACTCAGTTAGTCTTGTCATTTTTTTTTTGAGACAGACAAGTGCAAATAGGTCCAATTGTCTCTTTCCCTGAAAGATGTTTATCAGTCAGTGTGTTGACTGGGATGAGCTGGCCGGATGCAAAGCATTTCTATTTGGGAGACATCTGTTTACTGATTATTGTGCTGGCATCCGCACATACAGCACTACTTGGTGAAGCGAGTTAAAAAACAAATTGTCACAGCGATAAGGCATATATAAGTACATATGTCACTTAAATTCCAACAAGATGCCGACAAGTGTAACCTTGAGCTCTTCAGTATTTCTTCTAGGCATTAAAGCCCTCTGTAAATTTGGAACTGAAGGAAATTGTAATTAAATTTATATTTTCTTTTGCTGATTTTGGCAGGTGGATAATGTAATGTTTCACCACCAAAGCACTCCAGCGCTCACCAATGAAGCCCCATATTACCGAGTTTTAAGGTCTGAGGCCTACTCAATTCAGGCTTAAATTTTTGACTTCAGCTACACTCGAGACATATTAAAGGACTAGGATTTATTCAAATTTAGCCCTATCGCTCATGATCCATCTTAAAACAGAGATTCATGGGTGGCTGTCACATTACTTGGATTTGTGAATGAGTCGTGGTTAAACAATTTGCTGTGAGGTAACTTGAGCATGTTTGAAAATCTAACGGCTGCAGCAGCACATGGACAGGATTTAAGATGGTACCAGATGTGCAGGAAATCTCCACAACGATTGAGGACGATTGAGGACATTCACTGATTGATCATTTCGTTTCTGATGCACTAATAAAGCAACACTACTGTGGGGTGTTTTAGTGCATGTTTTCAAAATGAGGCATGTACTGAAAATTTACTCTTGGGAAGAAGATTTGTTGACTTAATTCACAACTCTTGTATGAATGTAATTTTTATGTACATTTTGGTCGTGAAAAAAGATATTTGAGCAAGAGGATTAGCTTGCTAAGTATGGGAAGAGAATTTGGCCTAAAAGGAAGACTCGTTCATCTCAAACCAAAGACAGCCAGTACCATAAAGCTAATCAAGAAAAGATATGAAGCCCACAGACAATAGTGGGGCGCTTTTATTATTTTTCTTCTCAAAGAAGGATATGTAGTTAATATGACCCCACTCCAATAAGACCCTGCTCACTCCAAAATAAGCCGCCCCATCCAACAAGTTAATATGAAATTCCATTCTAATAATAATAATCTTTATTGTCACAAGTAGGCTTACATTAACACTGTAATGAAGTTACTGTGAAAAGCCCTTATTACTCCCAACAATCATTTGTCCGTAAAACAGATTAAGAATTTGCATCACAGTCGGTCTGCCTAACATGCTTGCTGTCCACGTTTAGAAAGAATGGGCAGGAGAGCGCATGTGAAAGAAACAATGGACGTGATTCAATGGAAAGATTTTGGATGTGTTTGGCGGGGTGTTTCGCAGTGGCCGCTTTGGCGAGATCGCAACCAGTATTCAACGGCACTTAGTCCCCCACAAGATTTGTGACATTACTGGCTGCCTCACCATCTGATTTGTCTGACTCGCACCTCAACAACTCGCCTCTAACAAGGCTCCCTCACCAGTCAACACACAAGATTGGCAATGCACAAAGCTATTCCTCGCTATGAGGATGGCAACCTCACAAGGCTTCTTGACGCTGTGGATGAGAGGTGGGCCATCTGTTTTTGGATCTCCACAATATTTAAAGATGGCTTGAAGGCCTCGCATATGCAAAGTCCCTCACCCTCCTCGGCCCAGGGACAACCCCCGACCAGAAACGCTTCAGCCTCCTGACCAAGCCCAACCTGGCTACTCATCTCCTCACTTCCACTCGGTGGCCATTGCGCCAGCTTCCTGTTTTTGAAAAGGAGTACCAAATGGCTCCCTGTGACTTCCCGCTCGGGAGTCGGATAATTCCCAGGAGGCTGCTGTATTCAACTTCAATCTCGCGAATGAGATTGAAATAAATGCAAATGAAGGTTAATGATATTCTCGCCATTTTTGGGCGAGATCTGGACCTCACTATCAGAAGTTCACCGTGGGGAATTGCATACTTCTTCGCGCCCGGCGCAAATCTCGATTTTGCCCTCTCCCCGATCCGTGCCGGGCACAACGTGGTCGCTGAATTGTGCCCAATATCTAATACAGATAACAAAGAAGAACCCATTGTCACACACCCCTTTTTTTACAGTGTTGTTTAGTTTGATATTGGAAAGTGCAGGCTACTTACAAGAGAAACCAGCAGCAGTGTATCTCAGGAAAACTGAAACTTACAATTAAAATTACTTACTTAAGAAACTTACTTAAAATTAAAGAGTAGCTTTGTCTCCTGGGTCACTTTTAGCTCTGAATAGGACCATTCATTAATACACCATTCCTGTTGCTCGTCTCCGGAGGGTGATGTGCCATGGGATCACTTTGCCCTGGGGCATTTCTTACCTGCCCAGTCCTGCTCTCTGCTTCACTATCACTGGTCTCTGTAGCACTGCATTCCTTATGAGCAGTTTTCCTTGACGACCCAATATCTAGATATATAACAGCGTGACTTGACGATTTGTAGTAAATAAACCTTTATTCAATAACCTGAATATTTCAGATCACATCTGTTCCCACTGTACATTTCTATCTTCCAAAAGATGGACTGATGAATGCTTCAGGGAGACGCTGCCAATTATAAGTCAACTAACTGATTTATTTTTCATATGGTATGTCAAAGAGTAGAGTTCTGATTACAGTGACATTTAATCTATTTCTTAAAATTCTTCATAGCATACAAAGGAAAAAGCCTGCCATATCACCCTTGTGAGCAGGCTAATTGAGAAATGCATTCTACCAGAATTCAGTCAGCATTGGGCTTAAAGCAGATTCTCTCTCTCACAATTTTGTTTCTTTTCAAAAATATATTTTATTCAAGCATTTGTATAAACAAACAACAAACAGAACAAATAAGAGCAGAAGTGAAATTGTACAACATAATAAATAACCCAACAGATACTCCCCCTCCCCCTCCCCCCTCCTCCCGTCCTGCCTTCCCCCTTTTTAACCCCATAATCCCCCTTCCCCCTCTGCTGACACCTCAATGCTCCTTAAAAAAGTAAATGAGCGGCTTCCACCTCCGAGCGAACCCATCGACCGACCCTCAAGACGAACTTGACCTTTCCACCCTCAGGAATTCCTCCAGGTTAATAACCAACACCTCCATTTTCAACGGCTCCAAGTCCCTCCACCCAAACAAAATCCGTCGCCGGGCTATTAGAGAGGCAAAAACCAACACATCGGCCTCTCTTGCCCCTTGTATTCCTGGATTTCCGACACCCCAAATATCACTACCTCTAGACTCAGGGACATCTTCACCCCCAATAGCTCAGACATTGCATCCGCGAACCCTTGGCAGAACCCCCTCAGTTTCGGACATGCCTAAAACATGTGGACATGACGCGGGCCCTCATGTGCACCGCCCACACCTTGCCGCCACTCCCTCAAATAACCTGCTCATCCTTTCAACGTCATCTGCGTCCTATGGATTACTTTAAACTGAATAAGAGTGAGCCGTGCACACGACGAGGACGCAGTCACCCTCTGCAGAGCCTCCTCCCATGTCCTGGCCTCCACCTTCCCCGCCCAGCTTCTCCTCCCATACCCGTTTACTGTTTCCCATCGGGGCCCCCTCCCAATCCAACAGCTCTTTGTAGACCTCGGACCCTTGCCCTCCCCTACCCACTCCCTTGACAACATCTTATCTTGCAACCCCAAGGGTGGCAACCGGGGAAAGGACGGCATCTGTCTCCTCATGAAATCCCGGACCTGCAAGCACCTAAAACCATTCCCCCTGGGCAGCTCAAACTCTTCCTCCAAACCCTCAAATGTTGCAAAGCTGCCCCCTATGAAAAAGTCCCCAAATCGCTCAATCCCAGCCCGCCACTGTCATGATACGCAGACATGCAGATAATGATATAGAGACAGGCACAGACAGGCAGCTAATGAACACAGAGAACAGGACATGACCAATGAGCAGACAGGACACACAGGGGTGGTTTCTCACTATAAAAGGCACGAGGCACTCACAATCCACCTCTTTCCACTGATGAACATCTACAGAGTTAAGTCCAGGTGTATTTGCAGTATCACACCTCCAGCACGTGGCTAAGAGCTAATCTGGTTCAGTCAGACAGAGTAACCACACTTAGGTTAGCAGAGAGTCGAACTCATAGAGAACTGTACTAACTGTGCTACTGGTTCAATAAATCAGATTGAACTAACTTCAAGGTCTGGAGTATCTTTTGGTTAAAGCTGCATCCAGTTGTAGCCTGTGTTATCCCAGAGTACATAACACATCATGCTACCAGGAGACTGCTTAATCTAGGTGGTTTACCTCAGTCCGTTCCATGACGACCAGCGAATGTATCCCGGCACCATGGAGAAGATTCAGGCTCCTCACCAGCTCAGGACCTCCGGCAATCTCAGTGCCAAATAGTGGACATTCAAGCAAACGTTTCTGCTATACATCGAAGCTTCAGATCTCGTGGGTGCGCCTGATGCAAGGAAGATCGTGCTTCTCCTCTCAACAGCGGGTGATCAAGCCATTCGAACTCTTCAACTCTTTCCACTTCACCGAAGGCCAGGACAAGACAAAGTTTCAGACCACCCTGGACAAGTTTGACAGTCACTGTGAAGTGGACACCAATGAAATCTTTGAGCGCGACATATTCAAACAGTGTCTACAAGGTAAAGATGAATCTTTCACCTCCTTCTTAACTAATCTCCGCCTGCTAGCGCTGATCTGCAACTTTGGTGATATTGCTGACTCCATGATCAGAGACCAAATCATTTTTGGAGTTCACTCTGATCCGCTGAGAGAGCACCTACTGAAAATCAAGCATATGACCCTGCCAGTCGCGATCGAAACATGCACAGTGCATGAGCACACCAAAAATCGCTATGCCCAGGACAAATCGGCTGAAAATGAAAAACTTGCCTCCCACGAGGCAGAGAGTGTGCAGGCCATCTCCTGGATGCAGCGCCGCCGTATTGATGAAAGCAGCCATTTTGCACGCTTTTCCCGGGGCCCCGCGCATGCGCGATGCGAACGGGATAACGAAGCGTCCAACACCCGCACTGCGCATGTGCGATGACGCGGGGAGCATCAGGGCGCCGACGTCATGACGTGCTCGAACTGCGGCAACGCCCACTTAAAGAAACACTGCCCTGCAAGAGGCAGGCGATGTTTAAACTGCGGGAAGCCTGGACACTATGCAGCCTTGTGCAGGTCTGCACCACCAGTCAGGGGCCAGCGCTCCCAATTCCGACGATGCCGCGTTCAGAGTGTGCACCAACGATTACAGGGTTCTGATCCTGGCAGCACAACGGATCCAGAGGAAGAATGCCTGGACTCCGCCTACTGTGTGGGCATCATTACCAAATGTGAATATGCCACATCCAACTCATCACAAATTCAATCCATCCTCGCTGTGGATTCTGCGGACGAATGGCGTGCGGTGAAGCAGGTCAACCACTGCTCCAATCAGTTTAAGCTGGAAACAGGTGCTTCTGCCAACCTCCTCTCACAGGCAGATTTCAAACGCATCAAGAAGCCCCCCAAGGTCCTTCCAGCAGCCTGCAGGCTCCTGGACTACAACGGAAATGCCATCACGGCACTGGAATCCTGCCATCTAATCGTCTCCAACCAGAGCACCCATGCACGGTTACGTTTTGAAACTGTCAAGCCAGACAGGGCATCCCTACTTGGCGCGCATGCCTGCAAGCAGCTGAACCTCGTGCAGCGGGTTTACACATCGACATCCTCTAATGTGGATCTTCAGGCTGGCATTGACGACATCCTCAGTATCCGGATGTGTTCGACAGGATGGGCCCACTGCCATATCAATACAAATTCTGCTACGACCTGATGCCAAGCCAGTGGTCCACGCACCACGCCGGGTCCCGGCTCCGCTGAGGGAGCGCCTGAAGGCACAGTTCAAAGATCTTCAGCAACAGGGCATCATTTCCAAGATAACCGAACCGACTGACTGGGTCAGCTCAATGGTATGTGTTAGAAAGCCTTTGGGAGACCTGCGCATCTGCATTGATCCCAAGGATCTCAATAAGAATATAATGCGTGAACACTACCCCATCCCGAAGCAGGAGGAACTCAACAGTGAGATAGCACACGCACGTTTTTTTCACCAAGTTAGATGCATCACATGGATTTTGGCAAATCCATCTGGATGAGTCCAGCAGAAGGCTTCAACACGTTTGGCAGATAATGCTATAATCGTATGCTGTTTGGCATTGTCTCGGCATCGGAGATTTTCCATCGCATCATGGAGCAGATGATGGAGGGCATTGAAGGGGTTTGTGTGTACGTGGACGACATCATCATATGGTCCACGACCCCTGAAGAGCATGTTTCCCGTCTCCAGCAGGTATTCCGCCATGTCTATTTCTATGTTTTCTATTGCACTGCCTGTGGAAGTAGTTGAGTCGGGAACATTAGGGACCTTCAAGCAGCTATTGGATAGGTACATGGATTAAGGTAAAATGATATAGTGTAGATTTATTTGTTCTCAAGGGCAGCACGGTAGCATTGTGGATAGCACAATTGCTTCACAGCTCCAGGGTCCCAGGTTCGATTCCGGCTTGGGTCACTGTCTGTGCGGAGTCTGCACGTCCTCCCCGTGTCTGCGTGAGTTTCCTCCGGGTGCTCCGGTTTCCTCCCACAGTCCAAAGATGTGCGGGTTAGGTGAAGTGGCCAATGATAAATTGCCCTTAATGTCCAAATTGCCCTTGGTGTTGGGTGGAGGTGTTGAGTTTGGGTAGGGTGCTCTTTCCAAGGGCAGGTGCAGACTCAAAGGGCCGAGTGGCCTCCTTCTGCACTGTAAATTCAATGATAATCTATGATTAATCTAGGACAAAGTTTCGGCACAACATCGTGGGCCGAAGGGCCTGTTCTGTGCTGTATTTTCTATGTTTTCTATGTCTATGCCAATGGCCTGAAGCTGAACAGGACCAAATGTTGCTTTGGCATGTCGACACTCAAGTTCCCAGGTGACCAGATCTCTCAGCAGGGCGTGCGCCCGGACACAGACAAGGTCAAGGCCATCCAAGCCATGAAGGTCCCTGAAGAAAAGAAGGCGGTGTTGCGCTTCCTGTGCATGGTCAATTTTCTGGGCAAGTTCATCCCAAACCTGGCCTCACACACTACGGCCCGATGAAACCTGGTGAAAAAGTCCACTGCCTTTGAGTGGAAGACAGCACATCAGACATAGTGGTTGGAGCTGAAAGCCAAGCTCACCACTGCACCCGTCTTGGCATTTTTCGACCCAGACAGGGAGACGATGATCTCGACAGATGCGAGCCAGGATGGCATCGGTGCGGTGCTGCTTCAACGTGATGCCACTTCATCCTGGGCACCAGTAGGCTACGCATCGAGGGCCATGACACCCACCGAAACAAGGTACGCGCAAATAGAGAAGGAATGCCTGGGTCTTCTCACTGGCATTCTCAAGTTTCATGACTATGTCTATGGCCTGCCGACATTCACTGTGGAGACGGATGATAGGCCTCTGGTCCACATTATCCACAAGGACCTGAACGACATGACGCCTCGGTTGCGGCGCATCCTCCTCAAACTCAGAAGGTACGGCTTTGACTTAGTGTACACGCCTGGCAAGGAGCTCATCATCGCTGATGCATGTCCCGCTCCATCACATTGCCTAGTGAACCGCTGGAAATCATCCAGCAGATTGAATCACAGGTGCAGCTGTGTGCTAGCACCCACCCGGCGTCTGATGAGAATGTGGTTTGTATCCGCGAGGAGACAGCCAAAGACCCCCTCTTGCAGCAGAAATGGCAGTGCCCTCAATTTTACAATGTAAAGGACGACCAGACGGTGATTGATGGTATCCTCCTCAAGCTGGACCGGATTGTCATTCCACTCAGTCTCCAGAGCTTGGTTCTCTGCCAAATCCTTGAGGGACACCTGGGCTTCGAGAAGTGCAGACGCAGAGCCGGGTACGCTGTCTATTGGCCCGGTATTGCCAGGACATCTTTAACATGGTCCTCAACTGTGCGACCTGTCAACGCTTCCAGCCAGCGCAGATCAAGGAGACGCTCCAGCAGCATGAATTTGAGACCTCCCCGTGGTCCAAGGTTGGCATCGACCTCTTTCGTGTGAATGGTCGTGACTACGTGTTGATTATTGGCTCTTTCTCCAATTACCCTGAAGTCGTGAAGCTCTCAGAACTCACATCTCGGACCGTCATCAAGGTCTGTAAGGAGACGTTCTCCAGGCATGGCATCCCACACACTGTCATGAATGACAATGGCCCGTGCTTCAACAGCCACGAGTGGTCTATGTTTGCCAAATCATACCATTTCAAACATGTCACTTCCAGCCCACACTATCCGCAGTCCAATGGGAAGGTTGAAAAAGAGGTGCACATTGTGAAACAGCACATCTGCAAGGCCACGGATTCTGCTTCTGACATCTACTTTGCACTGTTTGTGTACAGGGTGACCCCACTGTCCACTGGCATGTCGCCGGCTCAACTCCTGATGAACAGGGACCTGCAGTCGATGCTTCCAGCCACACATTTGCCCAACCTGGATCACCTCCCGGTGCTGCAGAAGGTGCAGCAGCTCCGAAACCAGCAAAAGCAGGGCTATGATGCTCATGCCACCGATTTGCCTGTGTTATCCCCGACGGACACTGTCAGGATCAAGATACCGGATGGTGGCTGGTCTGCTTCAGCTGTCGTTGTTCGACAGGCTGCGTCCCGCTCATATGTTGTACGTATGGCGGATGGTTCTGTTGTGTGGCAAAACAGATGGGCACTGCGCAAAGTTGCCTGCCCGCAACTGCTTTCTTCTCCATTTCCGCCCGTTGTTTTGTCACCTCCTGATACCTCGAACTACGAGGCTACCAGTAAGGCTTCCATCCCGCCTGTCAAGGCGCCATCGTCCCCACCACCACCTCTCCGGCAGTCGACAAGGATCAGACGCAAGCCCCAGAGACTGGACTTATGAACATTTGTTTTGTTTGCTATGTTCTGTTTTCTCACATTAGACAGCTGTCTTCACATGTAAATTCGTTCACATATGCCACCGCTTATAAATTTGTTAATATATGCCACCACATGTAAGTACGTTCCCATGTGCCAACAAAACAATTTTTAAAAATGGGGAGATGTCATGATATGCAGACATGCAGATAATGAAATACAGACAGGCACAAACAGGCAGCTAATGAACACAGAGAACAGGACATTACCAATGAGCAGGCAGGACACTCAGGGGTGGTATCTCATGATAAAAGACACGAGGCACTCACACTCTGCCTCTTTCCACTGATGAACATCTACAGAGTGAGTCAGGGTGTATTTACAGTATCACACCTGCAGCACGCGGCTAAGAGCTAGTCTGGTTCAGTCAGACAGAGTAACCACACTTAGGATAGCAGAGAGTTGAACTCATAGAGAACTGTGCTAACTGTGCTACTGGTTCAATAAATCAGATTGAACTAACTTCAAGGTCTGGAGTATCATTTGGTTAAAGTTGCATCCAGTTGCAGCCTGTGTTATCCCAGAGTACGTAACACGACAGCCGCCACCCCTGAAACCTCACAACCAACCCCCCCCCCCCCCCCCCCGGTGCAAACCTATGAGTATCACAGATGGGTGCCCACACCGAGGCACCCTCCAGTCTTGAATGCTGACTCCACTCCCCCACACTATCATGGCCGACACCATCACTGGACTCACGGAGTACCAGGCCGACGAGAACGGCAGAGGCGCTGTCAACCATGCCCTTCAGCTCGTTTCCCAAGAAGCCGCCTCCATCCGCCCCCATACCGACCCCTCCCCCGCGACCCATTTCCTGACCATGGGCGGGATTCTCCCTTCTGGGGACTAAGTCCCCACGTCGGCGGGAAAACCGGCGCCAACCACTCCAGCGTCAACAGCCCACGAAAGTGAGGAATTCGCTGAACTTTCGGGGGCGAGGTGGACGGCGGAGGGGTTGGTGCCGCTCCAGCCGGCGCCAAAGGGCCGGCGCGAGTTCGCGCATGCGTGGAACGGCCGGCGTATTTCCACACATGTGCAGACCGGCCAGCATATTTCCGCGCATGCGGGGGGGGCTTCTCTTCTCCGCGCTGGCCCCCGGGCAATATGGTGGAGCCCTACAGGCGACCGGCGCAGAGGAAAGAAGTCCCCCCACGGAATAAGCCCGCCCGCAGATCTGAAGGCCCCGATCGCGGGCAGTCTCTGCTCCATAAGAACATAAGAACTAGTAGCAGGAGTAGGCATCTGGCCCTCAGAGCCTGCTCTGCCTTTCAATGAGATCATAGCTGATCTTTTGTGGACTCAGCTCCACGTTCAAGCCCGAATACCATAACCCTTTATTCTTTTATTCTTTAAAAACCTATCTATTTTTATCTTGAAGACATTTAATGAAGGAGCCTGAACTGCTTCACTGGGCAGGAAATTCCATAGATTCAGAACCCTTTGGGTGAAGAAATTCCTCCAAAGCTCAGTCCTAAATCTATTTCCCCTTATTTTGAGGCTATGCCCCCTAGATCTGCTTTCACCCGCCAGTGGAAACAACCTCCCCGCATCTATCCTATCTATTCCCTTCATAATTTTATATGTTTCTATAAGATCCCCCCGCATCTTTCTAAATTGCAACGAGTACAGTCCCAGTCTACTCAACCTCTCCTCGTAATCCAATCCCCTCAACTCTGGGATTAACCGAGTGAATCTTCTCTGCACACTCTCAAAGAACAAAGAACAAAGAAATTTACAGCACAGGAACAGGCCCATCGGCCCTCCCAGCCTGCACCGATCCAGATCCTTTATCTAAACCTGTCACCTATTTTCCAAGGATCTACTTCCCTCTGTTCCTCACCCGTTCATATATCTGTCTAGATGCATCTTAAATGATGCTATTGTGCCCGCCTCTACCACCTCCGCTGGCAAAGCGTTCCAGGCACCCAGAACCCCCCGGTGCAAATCCTCTCCAGCGCCAGTACGTCCTTTCTCAGGCAAGGAGACCAAAACTGAACACAATACTCCAGGTGTGGCCTCGCTAACATCTTATACAGCATATACTCCCTAGTCTTAAACTCCATCCCTCTAGCAATTAAGGATAAAACTTCATTCGCCTTCTTAATCACCTGTTGCACCTGTAAACCAACTTTTTGCGACTCATCCACTAGGACACCCAGGTCCCTCTGCACAGCAGTATGTTTTAATATTTTATCATTCAAATAATAATCCCTTTTGCTGTTATTCCTACCAAAATGGATAACCTCACATAGGTCAACCTTGTAATCCATCTGCCAAACCCTAGCTCATTCACTTAAACTATCCAAATCCCTCTGCAGACTTTCCAGTATCCTCTGCACTTTTTGCTTTACCACTCATCTTAGTGTCATCTGCAAACTGGTACACATTGTACTTGGTTCCCAACACCAAATCATCTATGTAAATTGTGAACAATTGTGGGCCCAACACTGACCCCTGAGGGACACCACTAGCTACTGATTGCCAACAAAAGAAACACCCATTAATCCCACTCTTTGCTTTCTATTAATTAACCACTCCTCTATCCATGCTACTACTTTACCCTTAACACCATGCATCTTTATCTGATGCAGCAACCTTTTGTGTGGCATCTTGTCAAAAGCTTTCTGGAAATCCAGATATACCACGTCCATTGGCTCCCCTTTGTCTATCGCACTGGTAATGTCCTCAAAAAATTCCACTAAATTAGATTGGGACGGCCTGCCCTTTATGAACCTATTCTGCATCTCCCACTAATCTTTGCCCCTTTGTACGTTTTCCCTTCAATTTCATACTCTCCCTTATTTCCTTAGATATCCACGGTTGATTTTCCCTCTTTCTACCGTCCTTCCTTTTCGTTGGCATAAACTTTTGCTGTGCACTGTGAAAAATCGCTTGGAAGGTGCTCCACTGTTGCTCAACTGTTTCACCATAAAGTCTTTGCTCCCTGTCTTCCTTGGCCAGCTCATCTCTCATCCCATTGTAATCTCCTTTGTTTAAGCACAAAATACTAGTGTTTGATTTCACCTTCTCACCCTCCATCTGTATTTTAAATTCCACCATATTGTGATCACTCCTTCCAAGAGGATCCCTAACTATGAGATCTGGTTTAGCACAGTGGGCTAAACAGCTGGTTGTAATGCAGAATAATGCCAGCAGCGCAGGTTCAATTCCCGTACCGGCCTTCCCGAACAGGCGCCGGAATATGGTGACTAGGGGCTCTTCAAAGTAACTTCATTGAAGCCTACTTGTGTCAATAAGCGATTCTTCTTCTTCTTATTATTATTATTATTATTAATAATCAATCCTGTCTCATTACACAGGACCAGATCTAGGACCGCTTGTTCCCTCATAGGTTCCATTACATACTGTTCTAGGAAACTATCGTGGATAAATTCTATAAACTCCTCCTCAAGACTGCCTTGACCGACCCGGTTAAACCAATCGACATGTAGATTAAAATTCCCCATGATAACTGATGTACCATTGTACTGACTCTGCTCCATTCGGTCAATCCCTGTTTTGAGCTGCTCTATCATCTTTGTCAGGCCCTCCAGGGCTTGCTTCCCTTCTCTGTAGGCTGAACTTTTCATTTAAGAAGTCCACCAGCTGCTTCATTGACCACTGGGCGGGCAGGACAGGCCCTTTGCCCTCCACCATCTTAACCTCTGGCACACAAAGACTCTCCTGTTCCACCAGCTCCCTTCTTTTCGACCCACTACCTAGTTCATGGATCCATCCACTAGCCACACCAGAGGAGTTACACCTTCTCCTGGCACTTCTACATCTCTTTCCATCCAAAATTCCACCCCCTCACACGTGGTAATGACCAAAGAATTCAACCTTGAGCAGGAGCTACCAAATGTGTGACCACTCACTCCATGGCCGCCACCGAAAGTGCACACAATTTAGCTTCTTTAACAGCTCCTTGCTTCCACCAACTGATTCTTGGCTGGACAAGATGACAAAGTGTTGATCTCTGACCTATCTCCACCTCTTCTTGTGAGGGATGGGGACCTGGAATTGGAAACCGCCTGAATATTTACATGTCCTGCTGTCCTGTCCTTGATTTGATTTGATTTATTATTGTCAAATGTATTAATATACAGTGAAAAGTATTGTTTCTTGCATGCTGTACAGACAACGCATACCGTACATAGGGAAGGAAGGAGAGACCACAGAATGTAATGTTACAGTCATAGCTAGGGTATAAAGAAAACATCAACTTAATACGAGGTAGGTCCATTCAAAAGTCTGATGGCAGCAGGGAAGAAGTTGTTCTTGAGTCGGTTGGTACGTGACCTCAAACTTTTGGATCTTTTTCCTGAAGGAAGAAGGTGGAAGAGAGTATGTCCGGGTGCTTGGGGTCCTTAATTATGCAAGTTGTCTTTCCGAGACAGTGGGAATTATAGACAGTTAATGGATGGGAGGCTGGTTTGCGTGATGGATTGGGCTACATTCACGACCTTTTGTAGTTTCCTGGTGTCTTGGGCAGAGCAGGAAGCATACCAAACTGTGAAACAACCAGAAAGAATGCTTTCAATGGCGCATCTGTAAAATTTAGTGAGAGTCGTAGCTGACATGCCAAATTTCCTTAGTCTTCTGAGAAAGTAGAGTCATTGGTGGGCTTTCTTAACTATAGCGTCGGCATGGGGGGACCAGGACAGGTTGTTGGTAATCTGAACACCTAAAAACTTGAAGCTCTTGACCCTTTCTACTTTGTTTCCATTGATATAGGCAAGGGCATGTTCTCCTCTACGCTTCCTGAAGTCGATGATAATCTCCTTCGTTTTGTTGACATTGAGGGAGAGATTATTGTCATTGCACCAGTTCACCAGATTCTCTTTCTCATTCCTATACTCTGTCTCGTCATTGTTTGAAATCCGACCCACTACGGTGGTGTCATCAGCAAATTTGAAAATCGGGTTGGAGGGGAATTTAGCCACACAGTCAGAGGTGTATAAGGAGTATAGTGGGGGATTGCGGACACAGCCTTGTGGGGCATCGGTGTTGAGGATGATCGTGGAGGAGGTGTTGTTGCCTTTCCTTACTGATTGTGGTCTGTGGATTAGGAAGTACAGGATTGAGTCGCAGAGGGAGGAGCCGAGGTCCAGGCCACGGAGTTTGGAGATGAGTTTCATAGGAATAATAGTGTTGAAGTCTGAGCTGTAGTCAATAAATAGTAGTCTTTGTTATCTAGGTGTTCCAGTGTTGAGTGCAGGGCCAGGGAGATGGCATATGCTGTGGACCTGTTGCAGCGGTAGGCGAACTGTAGTGGATCAAGGCAATCTGGGAGGCTGAAGTTGATTCGTGCCATGACTAACCTTCCTAAGCACTTCGTAATGATGGATGTCAGAGCCACTGGACGATAGTTATTAAGGCATGCTGTTTAGCTTTTCTTTGGTACAGGGATGATGGTCATCTTCTTGAAGCAGATAGGGACCTCAGATTGCTGTAAAGAGAGGTTGACGATGTCTGCGAATACCCCCGACAGCTGATCCGCGCAGGACCTGATGATCCCAGTGGCAGGAAGGGCTGTGAATTCCCACCTTTTCTATTTATATAATGCCTTTATGGAGTAAAACGTCCCAAGGTGATCCATAAGGGGGCAATCGGATTGATAATTAACACCGAGACAAAAGAGACAGGTGACCAAAAACTTAGTCAAAGAAGTCATTTTAAGCAAAGTCTTAAAGGAGGAAAGGTGAAGAGGCAGATGTTTAGGGAGGGAAGAACGTGGGGATGGACAAAGGGCCATAGTTAAAGGAACGCACAGGTCTTGAAGGGCTGGAGACCTCAAGAACATTTCAAGGAAAGTGTCAGGGTTTTCTAGCCTCCCTGAGGCATGTTTTATGTTGGTGGAGGCAGCTTGCCATCAACTGCCAGCGAGACCTTCCAGTTGATAACATCTTGTGCGGCTCGCCCATTCTGCCGTCGGGAATCTGTTGCAGGTGGTGGGGGGATTGCCTTTGGCGGAACCAGAAGATCCCGCTGGTAGGAAGGACCGGGAAATCCCACCCACAGATGGGATTAGAGAGATTTGAACACAAGGTTAAGCATTATAAAGTTGAGCCCTTCAGGGACTGATATGTCAAGGTAAACCAGCGAGTCTGCAGGTGATAGGGGCTTAGTGTAAATTAACAGTGTTTCGGAAAATCTGGAGCTCATACAAGTTGGATAATGGGATGTTGGTTTCAAGAGCCTTGGATTAGTTGCAGCTGAACATTGCAAAGATATGGGCCCTTTGTCCTAACAGTTACAGCCATTTCCTTCTGTCTTCTGTTAAGTAAAACAAGATTGTTGGACATTTGATAATGAGCTCATAGAATTTGATTTTATATCAAAGGTTTACTATAGCTTAAAATCAAACATCTTTTCGGACCAAAGCTCACGAATCGCCAATGACCAAGGAAAACCTTCCTTTTTTTTCTCTCAACCTGTCTAATTATAACATAATTACATCAGCTAACCACAGCTTTGAGGAAAACAAAGTATCCCACAGTTCAGCAGGAATGTTCCTGCTGATCCTCAGATCAGTTGTCATACAGTGTGTACTTGTCAAACACACTTCCATGTAATGAGTTGTGCTCGTCTCCAGCTAAAAGAACATCACAGTCTCGAGAAGAAGTGTGGCTCCAAACCTTGATTATAAATATGTTCAATTCTGTGTACATCATTGCCATGGACTGTACAAGGATACCGCATGCTGTACAAACAGAAACTTCTCCATTTAATAACTGTGGCAGAATTGTAAATACATTTATCTTATTAGATATGAAGGAGTTGTATTTACCTCAGCACACCTCAGGAAAACTGCACGTCCATGACATTACTTTGCGGGGTAGAGGCCATTAACACCTGAACTAAAGTGCAAACCACTTTTGTCCACAGCTAGGTTTCACAAGTGTGGGTGGAACTTGGCTTTAACGTCTCATCCAGCATGATTAGCACTCCTTTGCTCCAGCACTGAGGTAGGTGTCAGCTCACTTTCTGCACTAGCGCTCAAGTCTTCAGAGCAAGATCTGAACCCCAAATCTTCTGATTCAGAGGCAAGGGTGCTACCCACTGAATCATGGTTCACACATAGTGTTCCATTATTGACAGCCTTTAATAATTGAAGGAATCCACTTCTTAAATGCATTTGATGATTCATGAGCCCCTCATTACAATTAGCAATGACATTACCAGCTGCATTTGTTCAGATGAACACTTCTAAACTATGTTATTATAAATCTGTCTATTTAGCAAAATCACTGATGATAAACTGATTGAATTGATGCAATTAGCCAAGGTGCTCTCTGGATTTAATGTTTCGTGACTTTAAAATTTTAGATAATTGTAATGTCCTTTTCATATGACATCTTTGCCCTATCTAGTTGGCTCAAACTATCTCTGCAAGTTGGCTGTCCAAAACCCAGATGTCCACCAACCAGAATTGTCCAAAAGCCAGATACGTTTGAAATGGCGGCTGAGAGAAAAATAAATCCTCACACCTGCATGGGCATGGGAAACGGAGATGTACCAGGTCCCCATCTCCTGACCTCCATTCAGTGAGCCCTAAAGAGTTCCTGTGGATTCAGCTATGATGCTCACCGAGGTCAAAAAACCTGCAATCCCTTCCTGAGGCTAGACATGAATGAGGTATGTGATGGCTGCTGATGCCTCAGGAGACATAGTCCTGTGAAAGTCAAAGCATGAGCAGATAGATTTAGTGTAATGCAGGGAGATGTTGGTTAATTTTATTGAAGTGCTTGTGGTAAAACAGTGAAAATATTTAATGAAGTTGAATAAATAGAGAATAATGGTGGTTTTCAAGAGATCGCTAAGCAATTACAGAATCCATGCACCCCAACAAAGCACAAGGAATAATTTACAATCCGAGATCACAAGATCACAGGTTTATAGCCAGGAAATAACTATCTGTTATGCGTGTGTGTGTGTTTATGTGTGCCAATGCAGGTGTGTACCTGTGTAAGCATGTGAATTTGTATCTGCATGAGTGCGAGTATTCAAGTGTCTGAAGGTGACCGTGTTTGAGGAGCTGTTCGGCGTGGTAGTGGGTGGGGGGGCGTGAGAAAGAGAAAAATCTATACAGACTGTATAGTTGATTGCTGGGAAGTATGTGTTGCTGTAACCTGTTTTGATACATGTTTGCAATAAAATACATTAACAAAAATATATTTAAGTGTCTGAATGTATGGATAGACATGTGTGTCTTTGAGATTGTGTGTATGTGTGTGGCTGTGCTAGATTCTGTGGTTATGTGTGTTCCTCTGAGATTGTGTGTGTGTGTCTGTGAGATAGTCTGTGTGTCTGTCAGATAGTTAGTGTGCGTGGGGGATTCTGTGGGTATGTGTGTGTACATGTATGTGCGATTGTGTGGGTATGGGTGTCTGTGAGATTGTGTGTATGTGTCTGTCTGCGAATGTAGTGTGTCTGTGAGATGCAGTGTGTCTGTGAGATTATGTGGGTATGCATATGATTGTGTATATGTGTGTATGTGTCAGTGAGATTGTGTGGGTATGTGTGTGTCTGTAAGATTGTGTGTAAGTGTCTGTGTCTGTGAGATTGTGTGTGTATGTGTGTGTGAGATTCGGTGGGTGAGTGTGTGTCTGTGGGATTGTGTGGTTATGTGTGTGCCTGTGAGATTTTGTGCGTATGTGTGTGTCTGTGAGACTGTGTGGGCACGTGTATATCTATGAGATTGTGCGTATGTGTGAGTGTCTGTGAGATTGTGTGTGTATGTGTGTGTCTGTGTGATTGTGTGTATGTGTGTGTCTGTGAGATTGTGTGTGTCTGTGAGATTGTGTGTGTCTGTGAGATTGTGTGTATCTGTGAGATTGTGTGTGTATGTGTGTGTCTGTGAGATTGTGTGTGTATGTGTGTGTCTGTGAGATTGTGTGTATGTGTGTGTCTGTGAGATTCTGTGGGTATATGTGTGTCCCACAATGGGCGGTATCACTTTGTGGTCTGCACAAACGGGGACCAGATGGAACATCACTCATGGGGGTCTCCAAGGGGATTGGAGGCCCCCAGCTACATGCCCTTTGGGCAGGGTGGTGCCTGGCAATGCTGGTGACACCTGGGCACCCTGGCTGTGCCAGACTGGCACCTCGACAGTGCCACCAATTTGGCACTGCCCTGGTGCCACTGCCAGGGTGCCAGGCTGGCATTTTTTGCCTGCGCGCGATCGGGTGAGGTTGCCCAGCCTGAGTGTTGGGGGAGGGTGGGGTGCGGCACTGAGCCAGGGGCTCTCTCATATTGCTTTGGGGCCTCGGAGATTGGGACACACCATCTCGCGCTACAATGGGGAGTCGGACGAGCGGAACACCCCATGTAAAAAGTGGGGCTATGTGCGTCCTTGGCCACGTGTTCCCCGTTCAGGCCCCTTATTCAAAGTGAGTCGCGTTGAATAGTCAACTGTTTCCCGGCACTGCTCGTTAGGGGACTTTGTCCCCTTTTGGGGAAATTGCACCCAGTATGTCTGCATGTGCTTGTGAGATTTTGTGTGTGTGTGAATGTGCGTCTGATTTTTATTCGTTCATGGGACATGGGCATCGAAGGCAGTGCCAGCATTTGTATTGCCCATCCCTAATTCCCCTTAAAGGGGCAGTTAAGAGTCAACCACATTGCTGTGGGTCTGGAATCACATGTAGGCCAGACCAGGTAAGATAGCAGATTTCCATTCCTAAAGGACATCAGTGAACCAGATGGTTTTTTACGTCAACTGATAATGTTTCATAGTCATCATTAGACTTCTAATTCCAGATTTTATTGAATTCAAATTTCACATCTGCAGTTGCGGGATTTGAACCTGTATCCCCGGAGCTGTACTCCTAGTCTCTGGTTTACTACTCCAGTGACTATACCACTACACCACCGCCTCCAACCTGTGAGATTGTGTGTATGTGTTTATCTGTGTCTGAATGTGAGATTGTGTGTTTCTATGAAATTGTGTGCATGTGTGTCCATGAGATTGCATGCATGTGTGTGTCTGTGAGATTGTGTGTATATGTGTGTGTGAGATTGTATGCATGGGTGTGTGTGTGCCTGTGAGATTGGGTGGGTATATGTGTGTGTCTGTGAGATTGTGTGTATGTGTGATTTTGTGTGTATATGAGATTGGGTGGATATATATGTGTGTGTCTGTGAGATTGTGCGTATGTATGATTTTGTGTGTATATCAGATTGCATGAGTTTACGTGTGTCTAAGAGATTGTGTCGTTAAGTGTGTGCGAGAGAAGTGGGACGGGTTTCTTTGATCCTGAGGCTAAGTGTTGACGCCGTCGTAAACGCCGTTGCGTTTCCCGATGGCGTCAGCATGGCCTCAGGGGCAGTATTCCTGACCCCTACAGGGGGTCAGCACGGCACTGAAGTGACCCACGCCACTCCAGCTGCCGATCCCGGCATCAGATGGGCACCGCGGGTCTGCGCATGCGCAGTGGGACCAGCGTGATTTCTGCGCATGCGCAGTGTCTCCCTTCTCCGCGCCAGCCCTGACGCAACATGGCATAGGGCTACAGGGGCCGGCGTGGAACAAAGGAGGCCCCTAGCCCGAGAGGCCGTCCTGCCAGGGCACAGTGGAGGCCCCCCCCCCGGGGTCGGACCCCCCTCCCCCCCCACAGGCCACCCCCGGATCCTTCCACGCCGAGGTCCCGCCGGGTAAGGCCAGGTTAGAACGGCGTCGGCGGGACTCGGGTTTTTTGTACGGTCGCTCGGCCCTTCCCGGGCGGAGAATTGCCAGGGGGGGGCCCCGTAGAGCGGCCCCCGACCGACGCCTCGCCGACCACGCCGGCGCCGGGGCAGCGTGGCGCGATTCATGCCGGTCGCGGCGATTTTCCGGCCCGACCCCAGGGTGAGATAATCCCGCCCGTTGTGTGTGAAAGAGATTGTGTGGATGTGTGTGTGTGTGTGAGAGTCTGTATGTGTGTGTGGGTGTGTGAGAGAGATTGTGTGGGTATATGTGTTCCTGTGATATTGTGTTAGAACATAGAACATAGAGCATTACAGCGCAGTACAGGCCCTTCGGCCCTTGATGTTGCGCCGACCTGTGAAACCACTCTAAAGCCCATCTACACTATTCCCTTATCATCCATATGTCTATTCACTGACCATTTGAATGCCCTTAGTGTTGGCGAGTCCACTTCTGTTGCAGGCAGTGCATTCCAGGCCCTTACTACTCTCTGAGTAAAGAACCTACCTCTGATATGTGTCTTATATCTATCTCCCCTCAATTTAAAGCTATGTCCCCTCGTGCTAGATATCACCATCCGAGGAAAAAGGCTCTCACTGTCCACCCTATCCAATCCTCTGATCATCTTGTATGCCTCAATTAAGTCACCTCTTAACCTTCTTCTCTCTCACGCAAACAGCTGCAAATCCCTCAGCCTTTCCTCATAAGATCTTCCCTCTATACCAGGCAACATTCTGGTAAATCTCCTCTGCACCCTTTCCAAAGCTTCCACATCCTTCCTATAATGCGACGACCAGAATTGCACGCAATACTCCAAATGCGGCCGCACCAGAGTTTTGTACAGCTGCAACGTGACCTCATGGCTTCGAAACTCAATCCCTCTACCAATAAAAGCTAACACACCGTACGCATTCTTAACAACCCTCTCAACCTGGGTGGCACTTTCAGGGATCTATGTACATGGACACTAAGATCTCTCTGCTCATCCACACTGCCAAGAATCTTACCATTAGCCCAGTACTCTGTCTTCCTGTTATTCCTTCCAAAATGAATCATCTCACACTTTTCTGCATTAAACTCCATTTGCCACCTCTCAGCCCAGCGCTGCAGCTTATCTATGTCCCTCTGTAACTTGTAACATTCTTCTGCACTGTCCACAACTCCACCAACTTTAGTGTCATCTGCAAATTTACTCACCCATCCTTCTACGCCCTCCCCAGGTCATTTATAAAAATGACAAACAGCAGTGGCCACTTGTAACTGGAATCCAGTCTGAACATTTCCCATCAACCACCACCCTTTGTCTTCTTCCAGCTAGCCAATTTCTGATCCAAACTGCTAAATCACCCTGAATCCCATGCCTCTGTATTTTCTGCAGTAGCCTACCGTGGGGAACCTTATCAAACGCTTTACTGAAATCCATATACACGACATCAACTGCTTTACCCTCATCCACCTGTTTGGTCACCTTCTCAAAGAACTCAATGAGGTTTGTGAGGCACGACCTACCCTTCACAAAACCGTGTTGACTATCTCTAATCAAATTATTCCTTTCCAGATGATTATACATCCGATCTCTTATAAACCTTTCCAAGATTTTGCCCACAACAGAAGTAAGGCTCACTGGACTATAGTTACCGGCGTTGTCTCTACTCCCCTTCTTGAACAAGGGGACAACATTTGCTATCCTCCAGTCTTCTGGCACTATTCCTGTAGACAAAGATGACTTAAAGATCAAAGCCAAAGGCTCAGCGATCTCCTCCCTAGCTTCCCAGAGAATCCTAGGATAAATCCCATCCAGCCCAGGGACTTATCTATTTTCGCACTTTCCAGAATTGTTAACGCCGCCTCCTTATGAACCTCAAGCCCTTCTAGTCTAGTAGCCTGAATCTCAATATTCTCCTCGACAACATTGCCTTTTTCCTGTGTGAATACTGACAACAAATATTAATTTAGCACATCTCCTATCTCCTCGGACTCCAAACACAACTTCCCACTCCTGTCCTTGACTGGCCCTACTCTTACCCTAGTCATTCTTTTATTCCTGACATATCTATAGAAAGCTTTAGGGTTATCCTTGATCCTACCTGCCAAAGACTTCTCATGTCCCCGCCTGGCTCTTCTTAGCTCTCTCTTTAGGTCCTTCCTAGCTAACTTGTAACTCTCGAGCGCCCTAACTGAACCTTCATGTCTCATCTTTACATAAGCCTCCTTCTTCCTCTTGACAAGTGTTTTGACTGCTTTAGTAAACCACGGTTCCCTTGCTCAACCACTTCCTCCCTGGCTGACAGGTACATACTTATCAAGGACACGCAGTAGCTGTTCCTTGAACAAGCTCCACATTTCCATTGTGCCCATCCCCTGCAGTTTTCCTCTCCACCCGATGCATCCTAAGTCTTGTTTGTGTGCATGTTTGTGGCTGCGATTGATTGGATGTAGGTAGGTGTCTGTGTGTCTGCATGCATCTGTGGGATTTTGTCAGTGTGTGTGTTCGTGGATGTGAACATGTCCGTTGGGATTGGGTTAAATCATTTCCTGTGAATTTTGTGGTCATCGGTTAGTGCCAAGAACCGGAGCACTCAGTTTAACCTCTGACCTCTCTGAAGTGAAGCCAAAGACAGATACCGCTCCGAATGCACCAGTGCGCCATTTCTGCCTCCCGCCTTAGCTATTCTGTGGTCTTTCTGAATGTGATTGTCAATTTAATATCAAAGGTGCTGAAGAGATTTAGAACAGAGGGCAAAATAAACTTCTTCATAAAGGTTTGAAATTCAATCACTGACATCTGCTTAATCTGAGTTCCTTTAGGGACCAGTGCCTTTGAGCTGAGAGTGCCGTTCATGGAAAATGATACAGATTCCGCATCACAATGCAGGTTTCAAGATTTTCCAAACTGGAAAGGACATTGGATGACAGGTGCTGTGGGCTTGGTTATCTAACCTCCAGTTTGGAAAGCTTGTGAACATTCACCTGTGGTGAATCAGCTAGTATCTATGGAACTCTACCCCAATTACCTCAGCCTTGAGCAAATAGAATAGAATAGGAAGCAGGGAGGAGAGGTCAAGAGAAGGTCAGTCTCTCATATCCTGTCCAAGGACAGACACTGACTCAATTTTCCCACAGGAGATTCAGGAGTCACGCAGCCCCATTCACAAAATCAAGTTAGGGTTACCCCACTGCTACCCCTAGATCGGTGTGTCGATCTCCTCCAGGTTTGCTGAGGATGATCTAGATTGGCATCAGGACCCAACCCCTCAGACCTGGCGACGGGAATAAGAACACTGAGCCGGTGGTTACTCCATCCAGATCTGAGCACCCCATTGGGTGCCAGCCCAGTATTGAGAAGCCAGGTTCTAGCCTCCACTCACAGAGTTGTCTGGAGTGGAGTTCAAATCTTTCACTTTCTTGATACAAGAGGTAGGAACATTGCCAATACACCACGGATTCATCCTTAAGAGAAGGCACAGCTTATTATCCAGAATTTAAAAAAAATGTTTTATCCCATCCTTAAAATTACAAAGCAAATGCGCAGAGTGGACAGGACAAAACCTTAATCCATCTCATTGCTTGCTCCAAGAAACAATTTAAATTCAAACCAATTCATGATCTCCACAAGAGACACATAGAAGATCCAAGCTGACGAGAAAAGACATTGCACCTCATCTTGGGCTTGATCTGACGCTTGATCTTAACCAAAAGGCTTAGAAGTGATTGGGTATTATAATGCAACACAGAATGATAGAATCATAGAATCCTTACAGTGCAGAAGGAGGCTATTCAGCCAATCAAATTTGCACCGACCCTCCAAAAGAGCACCTCACCTAGGCCCATCCCTGCACATCATTGTACATGTTAGATGATAAATTATCCAAGGTGATTCCTTTGGGGAAATACTGATGGCGTGACAGTCAAGCCAGGATCAAATAAATAATTGAATTAACAGTACCAAAAGCAGAGTTCCATTGCCCTTTTAATGATGCACGGGGGCGAACAGATTGCACTGACAGGCAGACTATGGAATAGCTTGAGACTTGTGGATGGAGGAACAGTAATTGCGAAAGCCTGGGTAATTTAGAGCCTTAACCGGACGCGGGGAGTCTGAACTGATTGGTATGCCAATAATTATTTCCCCAAATCCCACCTCTATTGCTAACCCAGAACACCTCCGATCCGAGTGTGGTGTATGGGCAGTTCTCACGTGGAATGTGTAGAAGAGAGAGAGAGAGAGAGACAGCGATAGTACTGTCAGTTTTGCTTCTGCTTTAGTTGCTAGCAGTGCAGCACCTCAGACTGTAAATATACTAAACCTGATCCTTGGCTTGCATGGTACAATATAATCGAACAAAGCTCTGCCAAGCTCTCTCCTCTCAGCAATTCACCAGGACGAGGAATTATGAATTGACTGGATTACCCCGTGCACAGACAGGGCGAGGGATGGAGAGGGGAGGTGGGGTGACTGAGGGATTTCTCTTGCTAAAGCTTTTAGCTGGTTTCATCGGGGTATTAACTTCAGGGGTCTCCTCATGAGAAGAACTGAAAATGGAATCCCGCGCTTCCTTTCAGCGTATGTCCCGGATATCGGACGACACGAGGGACCTGGCAGGTAAGAAGTCTTTCACTAACAATATTAACCCTCAGAACTTGCAGTGTAATCATAAAGCATGTGGCGTTTAAAAGTGGGCAACTTGTTAAATGCTTTTAAGTCGGTGCTTTAACCTCCATGTCTATACGTTGAATCAGCATCCGAAATCAGTGTTAAACCCATGCCGTAAATGATCTGTGAAGTGGCAGATATGTTTTCGGAGAGGGTCTGCGTGTAAATCACTTGACCTTTACATCTGTTTCCTGCTCTGTCTGGTAAGTTAGTCGACGGTGTTTGATATGGCGTTCCATATGAAAGATGGTCCACTCAAGGTTGTTCAAAGCTGTCACCTCAGCTGAGATCTCTCCCGTGAGATATCTCCCTCAATTTTTCAGCGGAAAGAGGGGAATTTAGACAGCCGCAAGTTACTGCCATCACTCAATCCTGCACCCAGCTTCGGGATGTGCTCCAGGAAGAATGCGGTAGGAGAAAAAGATGGGGAGAGAAAGAAGAGATGGTGTGGGGTGTGAGGAGAAGGGGAGTGGGGGAAGGAGTCTGAAATTTTAATCAGCAGTACAACCACTGGAGAAATGGTCAAAGGTGATCTGTACCCCCACTTGGACTGGCAGGGCTGGCATTAATAGTGAACAACAGATGAGGTATTCCTGTGCCAACTGAATGGAATATGAAACTTTTACATTTAAAGTCGATGTATTTGACTGTAACAATGTAAATTTGCCCCAAGACTTTGCTTAACCCATTCAGCTTCATTCTGAAGTATTACAGATTGCTGGAGACAGGAGAGAAATATCCTATAAATTGAAGAAGTGAAGTGAGTTAAGATGCAAGCTTGACTTTTCCCTCTAAACTCTCAAACCCACATTCCAAAGGGAGTTAGGAGAGGGGGGTGGGGGGGGGGGGGGCAGGTAGGGGGAGGTGATGTCTGAGACTGTAACTCGTAAATCATAAACTAAGAATAACCAGCACATGGAAATGAGCCCCCTCCCACTCCCTACAGCCCCTTCTATACCCCTAGTGCGGTTGGAAAGCCTGCAATCCTTTAAGAAGCAACGGGATATCAAGAGGAGAAGTGGGGCAGCAAGATGGAGAGTATAGATGAGCTGATCTCTTCTTATCCCTGTACATCTGGCAATCTTCTTCCTCAGAGCTGACCCACTTCTAGCAGAACTCCGACTAAGCGTTTTATGACTAACTAACATCTGCTGAAAAAGGTTGAGGATAAGTGGCACCAGTTTACTTTAAAGAGAAGATTTTCAGATATTTTATGAACATGGATTATGTTGGTTTTGTGAAGATACTGACAGCTTTTCACAGGTTTAGAGTTCAAGCAAACCTTGCTATTTCCTTTCCAATAATATCGTTACAATTGGGGCTTTCTTCTCCTTTCTTAACCTTTTGATTCACTTCTCCTCTCTGAATGTCAATCTTTGCAGGGACAGGGTTCTAGTAAGACCAGGTGTCTTCACTCGCTATCTTTTCATCGCCATCTAAGACTAGACAACAAGCAGCAGTGACAGCGCGGTTCCATCCTGTTTTCCCGATGCTCACATTCCAGCATGGATCACTGGGCAGGAGTCCAGGTGAAAATTTCCATCCCCCCTCAATCCAAGGGCAGTAAGGGGGGCGGGATGTAGGCAGCTTCCCGACCTTGAGTACTTGACCAGGAATCTAGTTTTTAAATTCATGCTAGTGTGCAAAATATATTAACTTTTATAAATTGAGTGCACAGCGTCTTTCTGTGTAAATTCAGTACATTGTCATCAACATTCTCGATAAAAGAGTATTTGATATATCTCTTCCCATACAGCGGCGCCTTCTGCTAACCTAATTCGGCAAAATGCTACAGCATCCTTTCAGTGAAAACAGTTCCCTGGTTAACCGTACATTTACAGCTGCATGTCTTCTGCTGTAAAATGAGTCTGTTCTACGCTTGCTACATCAGAATAACTGACAGCAAGACCACAAGCTCTGTTTTAGTGGCAGGTCATTTGTCTTGGGTTGAATCCGAGGAAATTGGTGTCCAGCTCATATCCAAAACAGCAACGCATGAGTAAATGAGTATTGAACATATACTTGTGTCAATTATTGCTTACTGTGTGTCAGAGTTGCCAACTTTGGTTAAGTGTGTTCCTGGAGGTTTTTTAAAATCTCATTGCCGCCCACCTCCAACGGCCCCAACCCAGTCAAAGAGACCAGTTAGAACCAATAAATGAAAGAGTTCTAAGAACAGGAAATCAAAACTCAATTGGATTTAACAGCCATTTGATTTTTCTTTGGGTTGACTGCAGGATTCTAGAACGCCTCTGGAGGGTTGGCAACTCTATAGGCACTGCATCTCCAGTGATCTGTGTAATACAACACCGAGCTGGCTGCTTCTGAGAGTTTAGAAAACAGGCAACCGTTTCTCTACATTACAACAGCGACTCAACCAAAGTATTTCACTGAAGCATTTTAGGAATTGCCCCAAAGTTGTAAAAGTTGCTTCATTCATAGTTTGTACTTTACATTATAATAAGGACACAGGGGGCTGGATTCTCCGCCCTGCCATGTTTCAGCCTCTACCGGCCGGCGTGATTCTCCGTTACGCCGGCCGGTCAATGGGGTTTCCCATTGTGGGGCAGCCCCATACCGTCGGGAAACTTCCCGGTGCTGGCAAAACGGAGAATCACGCCGATGGAGAATCCCGCACCGAGTAAAATAACAACAAAGTTTTATTTATACAAATTATATATATACACTACCCGGTAGACCCCTTCCGGGTTCCTGCTTGGCCGGTGCCCTACGGGCCGACCTTATATACTTTGGGTAATGGAGATACCCTGCCCATAACAGGGGAGCTCGTACGCTGCAAGGAGCACATGGAAGACGAGCATTCCCACCCCATAGGTCCTGTGCGGGATATTACAGACATTTCCATTTAAATTTATTGGTTACATAAGGTTCGTGGTGACTGAGGGTTCGACTCCTCTCCATCTACTCACATTTAGTTCTTAAGCCAACTTTACTGTTTGAAAGGTTTCCATTTTTTATTCTACTCCCCTCACCTGGGAGGCCAAGAGTTAACCCTTGCTGGAGTACGTTTACGTCAGGCCCATTCTTTCCTTCAGTATCACCTCCAAGTCAGCTCTCTTTGTGGGCTGCCCGAGAGAGAGAGCGAGTGAGTGTCTGGTAGCTATTGCACCTGGGCAGGTGTCACAGCTGAGCCAAAGCCCATTCTGATCCGGTATCCATGCATGTGCACACCCACACATGCACGTTTCTTTAAAGCAGGGGTGCTGGATATTGACAAAGGACAAGAATCCCCAGTTGATTGGCCCGTCTGAGAATCGTGGGCTGTCAGCCGAAAGCAACAAATTCTGCAAAGATCAGGAATCAAAAGCTAGTAGTAGGTTGTGGGCGGTAAAACAAAACCTTTATCAACCGAGCCTTTAGAGGGTGCTGTGAACAAATATTTATACCATTGCCAAGGTTAACCCATTGCCAACAGTAAAATCTATTCAAGGTCCATAAAGGAACAGAATTAGCAAGCCCTGTCTGACAGATTAGAGTTGGAAACACATGCACCACCTTCGGAGCAGGGAGGTCCACAGGCAGATTGAATGAAAGGCCTAAAAGGGTCAGTCCAGGGAATGCAGTGGAATGCAGTGTACATGAACATAAATTTGGTTGTGTTTGACAGACATTCAAGGGACTAGATAATTGAGGAGGAATAATTTCTTCAGGGAATTTTACAGATAACCTACTCAATAACTCTTTGTGACCATGTTTCCATGTAAAATGAGGCATCAAATCAGATCACTGAGCTACCAGCATAGAAGGAGCTCTGGATTTTTAATTTAAAAAAGCACATCATTATTTGCCTGAATTGAAATGTTTGGCCTGAGCAAACCATTAAAATCATTTTCTTTTTATATTCCTTTCACCAGAAACAAGTGTGATTATCCACTGCCAACTGTCCAATGTGTTCTCAAGTGTCCTGGTGGGTTTTTTAGGGCGTACATCCAAATTTGAGAGTCACTGAAAACTGTATCTGCAACCTCCTCCTGGCATACAGCTGAAATCAAATATATTTCAATAAACGTTGCTTGACAACCAGGCTTGGCTATAATCGGATGGCAGTGATCTCTAACTCCCCGATTTGGAGCTGATTGGGTTTTCCTACCGAATGAAAAAACGATTCTCTGTGATGGAAGCTGCTCTCAGAAGAGCCAGTTCGAACACATCACCACAGGAAAGGGGGTCCACCCAAGGCAGTTCTCGCACGAGCTTCGCCCACAGCGCTGACCAACCATACCAAGAATCCTGAGAAAGTCCCGTTCTCATTTGCGGTTGAACTCGCAGAAACCCCTTTGGCTCCCGCATTTTCCTTGCATGGGCATGTGACAGCGTGCTGGTGACTCGCAAAACAGCTGCAGCTCCATTTTACAATGGGGACGCCTGGAATCATAAAGCTTGTACACCACAAAATGACTCCCAGCTGTTAACGTCTTTACACTGCTCTCTGATGTGCATCTTCAGCTTTTGACAATAATGTGTTTTTTTTTATCCGACCCCTCGTTCTGTCTATCAGTTCACTCAATTCCACGTGAGCAGAACTAATGGTGTCGATAACGCTCAAGTCTGCATTCAGCAGTTGCAATTCCTTCGGTCTAATAAGCGTAATGGACAACTGTAACCAGGGAAGCAGATTTTGCCCAGTGACCTTGTGGTCTAGTTCAACCTGAGTTACACAGATGTTATTAGATTTTGGCAGGGGAAATACTTCCACCTGCAACTCACCATTTCTTACCTACATGCGTGGTCACAACCTTCCGCCTTTTTGCTGAGCACTGCGATGGGTCGCAAGGAAAGCAATTATTTGGAGCCTTTGAGATGTAACAGTGCCCCACTGCAAAACCCAAAGGCACGCTCCCTTGCACTCAAACACGAAGGTCAAGATCCTGCTGATTTCGTCGGGCAGGTTCAACAACGCAAGAGCAAAGTTCAGCAGGTGCACTTCAAAGAGGAACGCACATCTAACATGAGAGAAAGGACTGAAGGGAAACCCACACTTAAAGGGAAAGCACAAACCTCCAGGCCTCGAAGACTGGCCAACTGTTCACTGGTGATTACAAAGCCCCAGAGTGTCCTAAAAAGCATTGCTATTCAGACATCACCAAGTCTGCGAAAGTTCAAGGGAAAGCTGAAGATGTCCACGAGATTGACAAAGGGGTCAGTGTCAATGGATTCAGTGAAAACTAGTGGGGTTTCTCTCACAAGCAATGGCCTGGCTTTGGAAGTCCAGGACAGTGCAACACAGTCTAAGCAGACAGAGTCAGGCCAAGCCCAAGAGAAAGGAACTGAACGAACAACCAGGGCATCACCCCAATCGAGCATCTACAACTCAGTCAAGAGGAAATCTTTGTCACAGGCCTCAGATCCTGAACTACAAGACACACTGCAGGATGTAGCAGTTTCTTGCCACTGCCCAGACACATCCACGGATGCACATAACTTTGATAACTCACTGGTCTCGGACAACCCATCAGACCCTGGTCATACTCGTTCCAAAGTTGCTGCACCCCTGCCCGAAAATATCCATTGCGGAAGTCGTGTGGACCCAAACTGTTCTGCTGTGCACAAATTTGAGCTGGCATCTGCACGACAATCCACTGCAACCGAGATCAGAGCCTCATGTCACTGCAAAAAGGAAATTTGGCTAGACTATTCCGAGCTTCCTTCCGACTGTGTAGGGAAAAGCAATCAAGTGGGCACGGATATTTCCAAATCCCCGTTGTTCTCACTAAGTGATGTCAAGGCAGGCCTCTTGGGCACTGAAAGCTCTCCAAAATCCATTCGCAATCTTACAGCTTCCTGTAGCACGGAAATAAAATCTCAAACTAGCAAAAGGATTAAGGAAATTAATCAAATTCATCTGACACAGAGGGACCTATGTGATCTCCAAGGCAGAATGCAGTTAATAGAGGATACCTTGCAGTCAAACGAACACAAGATTAAAGTCCTTTTGAATGTAATTCAGGACATGGAGAAAACCAAAGCACTCAATGAAGGGTACGATGGTTTTTATTACATTTTTACTGCTTTTGTCTCACACTCCCCTTCAGCAGATCAGTGAAATTCTAAGACAAACTCCTCCCCCCCCCCCCAAATCTGATGAGACGCGGATCTCTGCAAGGGGCTGAGTTAAGCCGGGTCGACCCATAAGAGAGAGGGGAACAAGGAGGAGGCCATTGAGCCCTTACTCCATAATTCACTCAGCACTCTAACCACGATTACACAACTTTATTCCGTATCCCTCAATACCCTCACCTCACCCTCAACAAAACATCTACTGGGGCCCACTTTCATAGATATTTGGAGTAAAAATTCCAGATTTGTATTAACCTTTCGGTGAAAAAATGTTTCCTGATTTTCTTCCTGATTACTCAAACTCTAATATTAATATTTTATCTTTCAATCCTTCACCCCACAACCAGAGCAAACAGTTTCATTGTATCAACCGTATCAAATCACTGACATTTTAAAAGGCTTTATCAGATAGCCCCTTAATCTTTGATAGGTAAGGGAATAGAAGCCATGTTTGTCCAATTGGCCATCATAATTTAATACTCTAAGCCTTGTTTTGATGAATCTGTGCTGCAAACCTCCAAGGCCAATATAGCCTTCCTGAGGTGTAGTGGCCAGAATTGATGTACCGTTCTCAAGATGGAGGAGCTGGATTTAATGTTCCCGGTGTGGGTCCCATCCTCTGGTAAGAGAACCGTAGGAAACACGCATCACTTCCATGGCAAAGGCCCAACCAAACTGGCACTTAACTTGCCAGCATTGGGTCCCTCTCAGATTTAGGATCCCAGTAGCGGAAATCCTGTCAGTGGAGAGGTGCTGTCTAAAATAAAGATGGCAGCACTTCATTGCTGGTAGTGCCATGGCGAGCAATGTTGAAAGTTTATCAGTGAATGTTGTATTTCTGGACTCAGGGAGTAAGGGAAGGGTGGGGGTCACAGGAGGGGGCTGAGAGAGGGGAGGACCCCCCCCAATGCCGGATCCATTGATCAGATACTGAGTACCCGACAACGAGGAACCTCCACCCCAGTCGGCCGCTGGCAAACCCAACGGGGTTTACTGGGCAGCCTTTGGGAGGTATAGGAAAACCGTGTGACTCCCAATTAATCACTGTGCCACCACCAAATGCTCAGGGGTAATGGGTTTCAATTGGCTCGTTATTGAGAGCAATTGACAACCTCACTGCAAGTGGGCAAGTTCCTTGCATCGGCAACTTCCCACATCCAGCTTAATCACAGGAGATTTTCCCACATCGGGAGACAGATGAGCCTCTCCTGCTATCAAGTAAGCCTGGCAACTTTGTTCTTGCTGTGACAGACTGGATTCAACTCCACCCGAGGTCTGACCAAGGCTTCATACAATAAAGTGAATCACCAAGTGGCCAGGAGAATTGATGATCGTAATCGATTTGAAATGGGGGGCCCTCCCCAGCCTCTTGAATCAAGTATTGTACAATTGGGTTGGGACCAACAAGGGATGAGAAGGGTACATCCCCTGAAAACTTAAATGGCATTAATCAGAGGCATGTAAGTTTCTACTTTAAATAAAGACAATGTTGTTTCGGGATTAACTATATCAAGTAAAACCCAGATGCACAGAATGTACAGCATGGAAACAGAACAATTGACTTAAAATGATCTCAGCCAGTGTTTCTGTTCCACACGAGCATCCTCCCATTTTACTTCATTTCAATCTATCAATCTATCTTTCTATTCCTTTCTGTCATATGTTCTTACATAGCTGTTCCTTTATCCTATTCACCTTAATCACTCCATGCAGTCAGCAGTATTGCATTCTTTTTTTAAAATTTAGTGTAGCCGATTATTTTTTTTTCAATTAAGGGGCAATTTAGCGTGGCCAGTCTACCTAACCTGCACATCTTTGGATTGTGGGGGTGAGACCCACGCAGACATGTGGAGAATGTGGCAATATTGCATTCTAACCACTCTATTTAAATACATTGTTTTTCCAGCATTCTTTATTGAATTGATTAGTGATTATCCTTATCTTCTTTAGTTTTGGATTCCCCCCAAAATGGCTTCTCTACTTCAGCCTTATGAAATCCTTTCCCAATTTTAATGACCAGAACAATGTTGCCTTTCCTTTGCGAGGGGAAATAGCTTCTGCCTGTTTCTGATACCTCTGGGGCGGGATTCTCCCAGCCCTGGGCCGGAGAATCCCCGCGAACGGGCCACGCCGACCCGATACCGGCACGCGATTCTCCGCAGAGCGGAGAATTGGCGCCATTGGCACCGGCGTGGTTGGCACGGCGCTGGTCACGGGCCGCTCTATGCGGCCGGCCCGCCGATTCTCTGGCCTGGATGGGCCGAGCGGCCGTAAGAAAAGGGCCGAGTCCCACCTACGCCGTTCTAACCTGCTCTGGGCCGGCGGGACCTCGGCATGGAAGGGACAGGTGGTGGCCTGTGGGGGCGGGGGGGGGGGGGGGGCGGGGGGGGGGGGGGGGGGTGTCCTCCTCCAATATGGTCTGGCCCGCGATCGGGGCCCACTGATCGGCGGGCCGGCCACTGTGGCTAGGGCCCTCCTTTTCTACGCGCCGGCCCCTGTAGTCCTGCGCCATGTTGCGTCGGGGCTGGCGTGTTGAAGGAGACCACTGCGCATGCGCAAGTTGGCGCCAGCACCACTACGCATGTCGTCGCTGGTGCCGGCGCAACTGCGCATGCAGGGATCCTGCGGCGCACAGTTCGCGCCGGGATCATTAGCTGGTGAGGCGCAAATCGCTCCAGCGCCGTGCTGGACCCTGTAGGGGCCAGAATTAGTACTGGGAGCGGCCCGTTCATGCCATCGTAAAACGTGACGGCGTTTATGATGGCGTGGACACTCTGCCGCTGGATTGGAGAATCCCACCCCTGGTCTTTGGGGCCATCTTTGGAAATGTTCTTTTCATCTTTCCCGGTGCAACTATATTCTTTATTCTAACATGGAGCCTGGGCAAACAGAAGGGAAAGTGACCAAAATAAATTCAGGAATGGCTTCCATTATACACAAGTCACATTCAGTGGACAACACTTCCTGTTATCTGCATCCAGAAACATTCTTGCATCACCTTAATGTCTTGAGTCCATTGCTGTTGCCCAGGGAACAATGCATTATTTGTGGAAATGTGCAGTGTCACTTGGAGAACTGGGCTATGTGCTGTTTTATGGCCTGCTCCACCCTGGCCAACTGCCTTAAAAGACGAAGCATTGGGCTTGCAGTGAGAGGAAGGTACAGGAAGGCATTTGTTGCTGAGCTCCCAGATTTGCTTGCGCAGCCAGCAGCTGGGGGCCAGAGCACTCCTTTAGCTGAGAGATGGGGAGAGTTCAGAGCTGGATGAATCCCTCTTGTTTGTTTGTGTGTGCAGCTGATTACACAATGTACTGTCAGGACTTTCTCTCAGTTGGCGAGAGAATACGGTAAAACACTGGGGGAAACAGGGTAGAACCCAGCTCAAGTGTGATGCTGTAAGATAGGTGATAGCAAGTCAATAACCTATTCAATCACTCCTTAATTTCCATTCACTTCCATCAGCTGAGATGTAAGACAAGCAGCCGATACACTATTGTCCATTTCCCCCTTGATATGAAGTTAAGATTTACCTCATTGTCTATAGAGAAGTATTTGACAAAACCCAGTCCTTTGCATGAAGACGCAGTGCCAGAAATCATAGGGCGCAGTTTAATAATTACATAGTAATTATGCAAATTAGACTTTTTTTTTGTCTGCAAGCCAATTTAATTTCCCCACCAGGGCTGTGTCTCTTTTAGTGTTCCTGCATCTTTTCAAATGTTCTAGAGATGTGTGTCACACTGGTGAGACTGAACTTATTGCCCA